>NC_140077.1:7651252-8102970 GCF_964194135.1 Talpa europaea
GAAATTCTGTTTTTTCGGTGTTGTTTTTTTTTTTTTTTTTTTTTTAAGATTTATTTATTTATACAAGCACTGGGTACAGTCAGAAGTGTGGGAGGGTGAGAGAATTCACCAGAGCCAGAGCAGGGAGCAGAACAGGCAGAAGAACTGAAGTGCACTGCTGAGGGGAGCAGCAGGCGCAGCAGGAGAGGTCTGCGCGCCATGTGGGACCCTCGCTGGCCACCAGGGATTGAGCCGGAGCTGCAGAGGCTGCGGGCAGTGTTGCAGCCCAGTTCTCAACTGCTGCACCACCAGGGGAGGCCCTGGTCTTTTTTTTTTTTTTTATCAGTCAGTTCTTTTACATGACAATAAGTTGGCTGCCTTCACTCCTTTGGTATTGATTACTTCATCTTCCCAAGGACAGAAGGTTCTTGAGAGGACAACTGAGACCAACCTTGGCAGTACAGGGATTTTATAGGCCTCAGTTTAAAATTCTTATCAGTAGGAATGTATCTCAACTATTTGACAAGAGAATAGTGGTCATTGCTTTGTCAGGGGGACTCCTGTGTTTGTGAACGAGGATGATGTGAGTTTGCTGTTGCCCCTTTAGGGTGAGTCTGGCGGATCAGCAGTTGTCACATTTATATGTTAATATGCTTATGTATCTATAAAGTTTATATGTCTATCAGCAGGGTTTTTGCTGCTGTTTTATCAAGTGACCCAAAATATTTTGGCTGCCTTATTAATTTTCTATGATTGTTTCTTTTTGCTTGCTTGTTTAATGGCTGTCATAGTCATCCCTAAAAACTCTTGGAGGTTCTGATAATTATACTAAAACTTCTTGCTTGAATGCTCTTTTTCAGCTGTGGTGTGAGTGTGAAAGTGGGAGAAACTTGGTTTGGGTTTCTATGTCTACTATGTCTAGTGTCTAAATACGGACATTCCCTTCATATTAATTTCCATAAGTTATGTGGATGGTTAAGTTTGTGTTTTCTTCAGAGTCCACTTGGAAGTCTTTTAGAACAACCATCATCTTAAGGGAGTCCAGAGTTAGTAGCTTTGATTGTAGAAGACTTATCAGCTGCTCATTCTTGCCCTTCACTGCTTTTTATTGGTTGTTGTTGTTGTCGGAGGATTTTGTTGCCAAGACACTTATTAAAATTTATTTATTTTGTATTTTTAATTACTGAAAACATCTAAACTAGCAACTTCTGCAAGAACCATTTGTTCTTGTCAGTCTTGTACCTCTCCTTGTACTTGACCTTGGCCTCTTTTATACCTTTGAATTTAAGAGCAGGAGCTCAAGTCTTCCTTGTTGACAAGTTTTTTTCCAAACTGAGATCCACAGAATACCTTGTAGGCATGAAGTAATAGTTATACATTTTTACAAAAGACTTGATCGTTGACCTTTTGGCAATTTTCTTCTTCCCCATGGCAACTTTTACTGTTCGGGATAGCGATCAATTCCAGCTACCACCTGAGTGTGGTGGTGTGAGGTGCCATCATCACTGTTCTTCACAATAACTGCTTTGCATTTGGAGTAGTGCCCGGCTAAGACTAGCATTCCCCGGTTTCATGAAATTGCCCATTTCGACAGCAGATACTCAGCCCTGCAGTAAAAAGGAAGGAATGGCCTCTTTATAAAACTTTAAATATAGATATCCTTTTAGTTACCTCCTTGGGATTGTAGTTACTCTCAGCTTTATTAGGTTTTATTTGAGTGCTACTACTCCACCCCTAGATCTTTTGTATTTTCCAAGTTTTCTTACTTGAACGTAGGTTACATTTGTGGGAGCTGTCAAACTGTGTGAGTGGTGTTTGTGAAGAGAGCTGAATACATTGCCTTGTACAAATGTACCAGATTCACATTTTCACCTTGGCACTGAGGGAAAAGTTTCCTCACGCCTTTTCCATAGTTTTTAATGATACCATAATATTTTGAAGAGGGAATAATAGTCCTGTAACCACTACCTATTACGACATTGCAGTCATTCCACCTTTTCTGGTAGGCACTGTGAGGTACATTTGGGGGCACTTGGCTTTCTTACGTAATTTCAAAAGAAAGTCAAAGGAAATCTGAGCATTTTAAGATTCCAGGGGGAGGCCATCAGATTTTTTTCAAGTTGTGTTTCAATAATTAGCAAACAATCCATTATACATAAAAATACCAGTTTCATTGTGAGTCTGATTTCAGGTTATGAAAGAAATAAGATTTACAAATGTCTAAAAGTTGTTTATACTGAAGGACTTAGATTGTTTAACATACATCAGACAAGTTTGAATGGTATACCAGTAGTTGTACTAAATGTTGCGCCTGTTACTCATTTTGGCCACTGTAGGATTCGCGCTGGGGAGACAGAGACTCAGAAGGCACGTGGAGAAAAGGACCTGAAGTAGATTCTGAATGGAGGAGAGGCCCGCCGGAGAAGTAAGTGGGGTTAAGGAAATAGTGCCAGCTGGTCACAGGCCCTGTTAGCTGTTCATCACCGATGAGTGGATTTCCAATTTGGTTTATATAAGGGTGGAAAGAGGAGACAGCCTTGAAGCACTGTGTGAATGTCTGCTATTGAGATGTTCATCACATTCCTGTGATTAACTGACTTCTGAACAGCTTGAGAAATAGGTGCTTCAGGCTTTATATTCCCCAATCAAATCATACTTTACTTTAGGGAAAGAATGAACAGTTTCATATTTTTGTTTCAAGTTACTTAAGTAGATGAAGCCGCCCTTTAAAATGACCGCACATGAGAGCCACGAATATTGGCAATGACTCCTATGAAAAATGTTTTGAAAGGTAAAAGCCTTAAAAATGGCCATGGTGTTCCTGGTGAACTGTCTTTTAAGAGAGTTGCCTGTTGATTAGATTATTTGTTGGCTTCAAGATTTTGGATATTGTGATTGTTTACTAAGAGAACATACTCTTTTAGGACTAGCATTAATTAATTCAGAATGAAGTGATTTTTAAAGCTAATGAGGTGATTCCCAGAAGGCTCATGTGCTTTTTAAAGAAACTTACTCTTAAAGATGTTTGACTTGTTGCTCTGTAGGGAATGGCGACGAGGAGAAGGGCGGGATGAGGAGAGGCCTCACCGAAGAGATGATGACAGGCCGAGGCGGCTGGGGGATGATGAGGAGAGAGAGTCTTCTCTGAGACCAGATGATGATCGGCTTCCCCGACGTGGCATGGATGATGACAGAGGCCCTAGACGTGGTCCTGATGAAGACCGGTTCTCTCGCCGTGGGGTGGATGATGACAGGCCTCCCAGACGAATTGGTGATGAAGACAGGGGAAGCTGGCGTCATGCAGATGACGACAGACCACCCAGACGAGGACTGGACGAGGACAGAGGAAGCTGGCGAACAGCTGATGAGGACAGAGGACCAAGACGAGGGATGGACGAGGACCGGGGGCCGCGGCGTGGAGGTGCTGATGATGAGCGGGCGTCCTGGCGGAATGCCGACAACGACCGGGGCCCCAGGAGGGGCATGGATGAGGACCGGGGCCCCAGGCGTGGCTTGGATGATGACCGAGGAACTTGGAGGAATGCCGACGACGATAGAATTCCCCGGCGTGGCGCGGATGATGACAGGGGGCCCTGGAGAAATATGGATGATGATCGGATGTCAAGACGGGCTGATGATGATCGGATTCCCAGAAGGGGTGATGATGCAAGACCTGGTCTCTGGAGACCACTTGTCAAGCCAGGTAAGATTACTTTGGGTATCTGGAAAACCACATTGGACTTAATGTATTTACAGGTAGAAAGCGAAACTCAACACCAGCCATTCTCTACTATTCTGTACTTGATAGCAGGCTATTTCATTTTTTTCCCCCAAAGATTTATTTATTTATGCATACAAGAACTGGGGTACAGGCCAGAGGTGTGGGTGGTGAGAGGATTCACCAGAGACAGAGTGGGGAACAGAACAGGAGGACTACTGAAATACACTGCTGAGGGGAGCAGTGGGGGAGACAGGAGAGGTCTGCGCCATGTGGGTAGCTCCCTGGCCGGGGATCGAACTGGTGCTGAAGTGGTTGCGGAGAGCTTCATAGGTTATTTCTTAACCACCTGAGGCACCAGGGAGGCCCCGATAGGTTATTTCAAAAGAAGGAGCACAAATGACTAATTATGTTTTGATTTTAAGTGAAAAATTTTTATTTTATTTTTTTAAAGATTTATTTATTTTTATACAAGAACCGGGATACAGGCCAAAAGTGCAGGAGGGTGAGAGGATTCACCAGATACAGAGCAGGGAGCAGAATAGGAAGACTGACTGAAATACACTGCTGAGGGGAGCAGCGGGTGAGCCAGGGGAGGTCTGCTGTGCTGTGTGGATATCTTCCTGGCCGGCCAGGAATTGAACCCGCGCTGCATAGGCTGCAGACAGCTTTACAGCTCTGCACTCAACCTGCTACGCCACCGGGGAGGCCCCTAAGTGAAAATTTTTTAACTAAGAAAAGTGAAATTTTATTTCCTTTATGGCAGAAATCAGGCTTTGATCAGTTTCTGGAAAACTGGTCTTTTAGCTTTCCCTTTAATGTCAAAAACTTCATACCCAAACAAATCTTAATCCCCCTTTTCTGCTTTAGTGACATGTACTGTCTTCCTTCTCCTTACTGATTCTTTGCGGGTTCCTGGGCTCTTCCCTTTAGGATTGCTCTGTCCTCCTTGTGTAAATAATGAAAAACTAAAACATCCTTACTAAACATTTGTCTCTGTTCCTGACAGCCGTGGGAGAACTCATTTCTTTATTTGCAGTCTTAGGTCTGCAACTGTGAGACCTAGTGTCACCTTCTCCACCTGTCTCCTTACCACAGACCTGGCTCCCTGCTGCGTGCTACACCACTGGGGCACCACTGCAGGTCTTGTTGTGGAAGCTGGAGTTCTCCTTTACCCTTCTTTCTTTTTTGTCCTGTCAGCTATTTCACTTAGTTCAGTTCTGCACTTTCAGTGTCCTTAAGCCCTCCTATTCCACTTGGATGTGCTTGGGTCTGGGCCGCCGTCATACTTTATTTAACTCCTGCTTGTCTCAGCTGAGGCCCACTCTCATTTCTGTCTATAGTCTTTGTGCAGTAACCAGAGCAATCTGTTCTAAATGCAAGTTGACCTGAGTAGCTTTCTAGCCTTTACCTTTATGATTTCTCTTGCATGCTTCTGTCTCTCTTAGTTATTCTGCTGTTCAGCTGTGTGACTTTGGACAAGCCCCTTTTCTGTGCCTCAGGTGAAATGGGGATAACAGTAGATTCTCATTAAGTTGTGATGGTTGGTGTTGCATAAAGCCAGTGTGAATACCGAACCTTTTCTCCTAGGGCAAAGTCCAAGGTTAGGGTCCCAGGAGCGCTCTGTCATACTCAACTGATTTCTCTCAATTGATCAATACACAGATAACATTGTTTTATGCCGTTGTTTTTAAAAGATGCTTTATTTAATGTTACTTGTTTCACTGAACAAGTAACAAGAGAGACAAGCACTGTAACTCCTGAATGAGGTCTGTCTCTCACTGCTTTCTCCATGTCCTCCTTGTGTGTGGGAACGTGAGACAGCACTTGAGCTTAGCAGTTTGGGCCATTTTAAACCGTGAAATCACCAACAGAAAGCACAAAAATGTGAAAAACGTGGTACTAAATAGACTACTGAAAGAGTATTTGAAAGTATGAGCTCTTCAGCAAGAAAACAGTGTTGTCTTGTTTAGCTGCAGCTGAGAACTTGTTGGTCAGGCAGCTCAAGTATTTTGTCACCCTGCATGTGTCAGCAAGTGACTGTCAAAGTGTTTGAGTATTAATTCTGAGATTACATATTTTAGCAAGTACAAACTCTCCTTAGCTAAAAGCTGTGGGTGGGATTGAATAAATGCAGTGTTGTGGTACATGATACTGTAAACATCATGGTTAGCAACTAATAATGACGAACAGTGTGGCCAATGTCTCATTTTCATTCAGATCTCCTTGTGCTCTCTAGAAATGTGTGCTGTACATATACATGTACCATTCCTACACTGTGACCTCCTGGGTCTAGATGTGAAAGATTGGTCAGGGTTACTGTCCTTGTTCATGGTAAATGGTGGTGGGCAGGAACATGAAAGGAAAGTATTTTGATTATAAGGGTTTTGAGAATGTTGCAAGAAAAAAAAATGAATTCCTAATTGGGGCCCTGTCTCTTCAAGCTCAGGATCCTGCCCTGTGCCCTTTAACCCTCCTGGTTCATTGAGTTGTCTTGTTTCTTATCAGAACAGATATTTATCTGAAATTTTTTGCCCATAAACACTGAGCCCAGACTAGATAAGCTTCCTCTTTGTTGTGTTCTTATATGTTGGGAAAAAAAAAAACAATAGATGGTCCTTACTAGGAGATGGTGATTCTGTAAAATGAGGTTAATGGCTTTGGTTTGTTTGCTTCCAAAGGTTGGAGTGTCTTCAATTCGCATTTAGAGTCGTGGGTGAATATCAATGTTAAGATCTGTATTAATAATTGCCAATCTATGCTATTTGAATGGAAATTGTTATTTTTTGTCTCTTCAAAAAAACAGGTGGATGGAGAGAGAAAGAAAAAGCCAGAGAAGAGAGTTGGGGTCCACCTCGAGAATCCAGACCGTTGGAAGAGCGTGACTGGGACAGAGAAAAAGAAAGAGAGAGAGACAGAGAGAATCAAGACCGCGAGGAGAGTGAGAAGGACCCGGAGAGAGAGAGAGACAGAGAGCGAGATGGGGACAGAGAGGATCGCTTCAGACGGCCCAGGTTTGAGACTCTTAGATTCTTTGTGGTGGTGCAGCTAGGACTCTCTTCTGTAGTGTGCTTCCCTCTGTTTTTGAGAAATAGCGCTACTCAAACCCCCCCCCCAATTTCTCTATTAGAATAATAGTGTATTAAAAGTTTTTTTTGAAAAAAGAATTTTCGAGGTCATCTATTGATAGTGGACAGTTCCCATTTAACAAGGTGAGAAAATGGAGACGGTGCTGTGTGGCTGTCTACAGGTGTAGTGTGTATGACTCTTGGTAATGGAACCAGGGAAGGTATCTTTACCAGTCCTTTGCTATTTTTCCTTGTGATTCAGTTCAATCAGTTTTATTGTCTGTAGATTGAAAAAAATAACTTTTCTCCCTTTACTTTTCTTAAAAAAGATTTATTTATTTATGCATATGAGAGCTGGTGTACAGGCCAGAGGTATGGGGGCTTGTGTGTGAGAGGATTCACCAGAGACAGAGTGGGGAGCGTAGCAGGCAGATCTACTGAAATACACTGCTGCGGGAGCAGCGGGCAAGACAGGAGAGGTCTGCTGTGCCATGTGGGTAGCTCCCTGGCTGGAGATCGAATTCGTGCTGCAGTGGCTGTGGATAGCGTCATAGTGTTGAGACTTAACCCCTTGTGCCACCGGGGAGGCCCCTCTCCCTTTACTTTTATTAGTGGTAAAAGTTTTAGCTTGCTTCCTTTGGCCAAAGTGGGTTTGTATTGATAAATGTAAACCAGCATAGTTAAGTACAATTTTCTATAAGACCAAAAATGTACTGTATCTGTAATGTCCAGTAGGAAAGCCAGCAGGCCCCTTCGGCTATTGAGTGTTTGGAATGTGGCCAGTGCTACTGAGGGAATGTCTTGGCTTAATTTCTGTTAATTTGAACATAGGCGGTCACTTGGGGGGGATTGGCTACTGTCTTGGACCGCACAGGTTCTCATTTGACCTCCACACCCAAGGCCTCAGAGTGCGGTCAGGCTATGAGTTTTAGCTATGTCCCTCTTACTTGTAAGCTCTCTGCGCACCAGCGTGGATATTACGTATTTCCTTACAATGGCTATTAGTCTAACAACAGAACTTGCCATTCTGAACGCTACAGGGATGAAGGTGACTGGAGAAGAGGACCCGCTGAGGAGTCCTCGAGCTGGAGAGACGCTAGTCGCCGTGATGACAGGGATGACCGTCGTCGTGAGAGAGATGATCGCCGTGATCTAAGAGAGAGGCGTGATGACAGAGACCGGAGAGGACCGCCTCTCAGATCAGAGCGGGAAGAAGGTAGAGAGGCCTGATGCACGACTGTGCCCTCGCTGTTCTCGTAAACTTACTCAGCGGTTGCTCTCTGAAGCTTCGCACATCTGAGTTCAAAGTCTTGTAGCAGACTAATTAAATTGGTTAACATCTAAAGAGAGATAAAAAGCTCATGTAAATGATTTATCAATTATATAAAAGTAGGGTCCTGGTAGACTATGGCAAAGTATAGCACATTCTCTGAAATCGTAACAATTGAAACTTTAGAAAAAAATAATTTTAACATGTTTTTTTTTTTTAATTTTTTTTTTTTAATAGAGGCATGTTTATTTATTTATTTGTTTGTTTATACATGCACTGGGTACAGTCAGAAGCGCGGGAGGGTGAGAGAATTCACCAGAGCCAGAGCAGGGAGCAGAGCAGACAGATGGACTGAAGGACACTGCTGAGGGGAGCAGCGGGCGGCAGGAGAGGTCTGCGCGCCATGCGGGACCCTCCTCCGGTGGCCGGGGAGCAACGGGGGATCGAACCGGCGCCGCAGAGGACGCGGGCAGCTTCGCAACCCAGTGCTCAACCGCTGCGCCACCGGGGAGGCCCAATAATTTTAACATGTTGAAATTACCACTGCCCTTAAGAGAGTTGTTGGACAAGCTTTTGACAGTTGTTTGTACAGCTAGAATTATAAGGGGTAGTCTGTTGTGACCATCATTATTATGGCTGATTTGCTTTTAAAATTTCAACAGAAATCTAAAATCCTATTTAAAAATTTTCATTCAGCCAGATTTTTGTCACTTTGTATTACAGTGCTCTACCAATTAGGCCAGTGGTTTGTTTGCAAATTTGAGTTATAAAAATTACATAGTTTAAAAGTTTTATCAGTGCTTAAAATGTATTCAGCTTTTATCGCTTTCTTTTATTTATTTATGTATGTATGTATGTATGTACGTATGTATGTATGTAAGTCTTTTTATATTCCCCATACAATTACAACCCCCTTACTTTGACCACAACCCCTCCTTTTCCCGCCCCCCAGCCCCCATAGAGTGTCTCTGGTTCATAGTTGTTTGTTGATTTTGATATTTTCTTTCTTATAGTTATTCTTTTTCCTGGTCCCTTATTTAAGTTTTCTAGATTCCTGCTATGAGTGAGACCATCCGGTATTTTTCTTTTTCTTTCTGGCTTATTTCGCTGAACATGATCCCTTCCAGTTCCATTTTATTGCTTTTTATGGTTCAGTATCATACAGGATTTCTGAGTAATTTGAGGTCTTTTTTGTTTAAGTTCTGTTTAATCTTAGCCAGTAGACTGCAGCACAAACCATCCTTTCTCTCATTTAAACTTTTTAGCAAGCTCCTGGAGGCGAGCTGATGACCGAAAAGATGACCGGGCAGAAGAGCGGGATGTCCCTCGTCGTGTTCCTCCCCCAGCTCTTTCGAGAGACCGAGAAAGAGACCGAGAAAGAGAAGGTGAAAAAGAGAAGGCTTCCTGGAGGGCTGAGAAAGATAGGGAATCACTTCGTCGTACTAAAAACGAGACTGATGAAGATGGATGGACCACGGTACGACGCTAAGTCTCAAGATGATGGATCCAAACTCTTGTCTTACAGAGGTTTGATCGTACTCGAGGATGATTATACTTGTGCTTCAACCAATCTAAATTGGATTCTTTAATGTTGTCTCACCATAACACAAAAAGCATGAACTTGTATTAATCCTATATAATAGATTGATCATGCACCGTATCCACAGAGGTTGGAAAACCATGCCATTTTCTGGAATTTAAGGTGTTGCATTATTTCATCAATCACTTGTTTACAAAAAAGAAAAACTAAAAAATAAATTTGAAATGTGAACCCTTCAGGTATTGAGTAACACCTGTATCTTGATATAGAACTGATCTTTTCTTTTGATTTTGAAATATATTAATTTGGAATGAGGTAAGGTTCTGTTATAGAAAACGTATTTGAAGACTCTTTTAAACAGGGAGCTGAAACCATTTCACATCATTAGCCATTGAGACATGCCTCTACGTAGTTTGAGGTATTTACTATTAACTCAACTTAGAAACTTTTTAGGTTCACTGTATGTGCAGTAAACATTATAAACTTTGGTTACAGCGGGATTTGCTGTAGATTTGACTTGACAGAGGTGAGTATAAGACAGTTTGCTGTCAGGATTGCAACCACAGGAGACTGTTCACGCGTGAATCGGAAACAGTTACAGCTTTTAAATTTTAAAGCATTTGGTAAACTATTGCTGAGTTTTTTTTTCTGTTGCCAATAGCAAACTGCTTTTCCATTAATGGAGAATTCATGCCTTTCAAACATTTTAAATATGACAATATTTATAAATGTGTGGTTTGGAAGAATTGTTCAAATTCTTTTTCCTACTTTCCTTTCTCTTCAGGATAGATTCTTTCAACAAGTAATTTGTAGTGATGACTGTGTTGACTTCAATTTTCAAGTGTAGTAGGTATGTTAAAGATGAACTATTGGTCTTATTGAAGCCAACACAGAACTTGCTGCTGTGGTTTTTCTTCAATGATAAATAAAATACTTACAGAATTTGTTTTAGTGTTGATTTGTGGTTATAGTCAAAGTGTTCTGTTAATAATGGCGAGTTTGCATATTCAGTTGTTTGTATTGTCCTTGTGATGTACCCGTTCCTGCATAGCATCAGAGAACCTGCGTACAGCAGAAAGGACTTGTGGCCAGGACGCTGCCCCTACGGTGTCCTTCCCTGGGGAGCCGGTAGTTTCTCGTCCTGTTGTCCTGTGAGCTGGGGTGTGTGGTGTGTGTCGTGTACCACCTTGTTTGCCCCTGAAATTAGAAAAATCAAGTGATTTCCAGGAATGGTCATTGCAGATTTATTGTGGCTGTGCAGGCATTTAGCTTATTTCTGATAATGCGTAGTGAGAATTGCTGTTGGTGCAGCTGTGAGACCAGAAGAGGGAGTATTAATGTTCTACTTAAGAGAATCAGATGTGGCCCTTCCCGTTTGATGTTACACATGATGGAAACCACTGTTTTAAATCTATAATTTTCTTAATACCTGTGATTCAAACAAGTGGAACTCTTAAAAGGTCTTTGGTGAGGAGAGGGCCTTTTTTTAAAAAAAGATTTATTATTTATGCATACAAGAACTGGGGTACAGGCCAGAGGTGCGGGGGGGGGGTTAAGAGGGGAAACAGAAACAGCGTGGGGAACAGGACAGGCAGACTGACTGAAATACACTGCTGAGGGGAGCAATGGACGAGTCAGGAGAGGTCTGCTCGCCATGTGGGACTCCTCCCTGGCCCAGGATTGAACATGTGCTTCCGTGGCTGCAGATAGCTTCATAGGTTGCGTCTTAACTCCACGGGGAGGCGAGAGGGCCTTTCTTTTTGTAACAAGTTAAAAGAACTTGGGACAGCTGTAGCCTGCTGTGAGCATTAGGTTACTAGAGCAGAATTATACCTGTGGCATCACGGAAAGGTCCCAGCTGACAGTCCCCGCAAGCTGCTTGTTATGCTTGCTCAGGTGAATCACAAGATACATGTCTCACAGGTAGGTTTCCAGGCCAGCCTGCAAGCCCACCCACCTGCCCTACTCAGACCTTTCCCCCGAGTCCTTTGTCTCCTGAGTCCTTTGTCCTGGGACTTGGAATCCAGAGTACAGGATGAGGGTGGAGGAATCTGCTTCTGCTTTGTGATCTTGCTCTTGGGTTTCCACTCAAGACCTTGCAGCCTTGCCTCCCTCCCCCAGTATTTACTCGCAGATGTCAAAAGCAAGCTGGACGACCTACTCAACTGACATTTGCTAGAGTTTCGTCCATGTTTCCAGTGGTTTCTATACTTTAAAAAAGAAAAAACCATTGCTGTTTATCCACAAGGGTCCGAGGGTGAAGACGGCAGTCCCCAGAAGACAAGTCCCACCAGTTGTCCGTGGTGGCTAGAGGAAGAGGCTGGCAGCTACATGCGTGGGATGTCAAGTTCTACCTGTGTTTTGTTTTCTTACCAAGACATTTTGGCCGTATCCTGATTACTACTGTGCAGGGGAACTGCGTCATGCTATGAGAACAGTCCAGGAGATCAGGACTGACAGTTGAACCTGTCTCTTTCCCTTGAAGTACCTACCTATTTGTGGTGTGATTTGAAATACATAATTTTGACTTACTGGTCTGTGCCAAAAGTTGTAATCAAATTTTATAGTTCTGCAGTCTCCACAAAGGACTTAGTAGGAAAATTAAAATGCAAAGAAACGAAAAGCTCCTGGGAGTGTCCACGGTAAAGGGTAAACCAGGTTAAGGTGATCGGTGTCTTCACAGTTGGTAAAAGCTCCTGAGACTTCCATAGTACATACTGGTTTTAGTCAGATGTGCAGCATGTTCTTACAATAACAAGTTAATTTTGTCATACTAGTTTAATAGGCTTCTTTTACCCTAAATTTACTTGTGTCTTACGTTTGAGTTCTGAGGTTGCTTTTTTTTTTTTTTTTTTAAGATTTATTTTTGCTTACAAGGATTGGCATGTAGGCCAGAGGTGCGGGGGTGTGTGTGAGAGAGCGAGCGAGCGAGCGGGAGGATTCACCAAGACAGAGTGGGGAGCAGAACAGGCGGATCTACTGAAATGCACTGCTGAGGGGAGCAGCGGGTGAGACAGGAGAGGACCGCTGAGCCATGTGGGTAGCTCCCTGGTGGAACTGAGCTCAGGCTGCAGTGGCTGGTGGTTGCTTGATAGTGCTGAGACTTCCCCTGCACCACCAGGGAGGCCCCCTGAAGTTGCTTTTGACTGACCTACAATGTGGTTAGTATACTGTCCTTGTAAGAGATCTCTTAACTGTGACAGTATTCTGTTGATTCTTCAACTCCTCGTATTTTATTAGCTGGGAAATAGGTACATTTGTGGGGGGCTGATTGGGGAGGTAGGGGAGTAGCGGCTGCCAGACTAGTTAGGAAGGTCTTTGGACACCTTCCCCATTCTCTCCTGGTCTCAGGGCAGCTCTACAGTAAAGGCGGCCCCATTCCCAATCTGGTAAAGTGACAGGCACATCCTGTCCCTGTAACATCACACAGCAATTCTCATACTGCAGATGCATAAAGCCACATGCCCAATATCTGTAATTTGGCTCTTTTTTTTAAAATACAAAGCAGTTTAATTGCCCTGGTGCCTGGAGAAGGGTCTGATTGGATTGCTGTGGCTTGTGAAGGTACAGCAGGGCAGTGGGAGAGGGAATAGAATTCAGTGACTGAAAACGACCCTAAAATAGGCATGTGTTCTAGCAAAACAAACATGGCTTTATTGAGCTTAAGTTCAGTCAAATGTGAAGTTTCCTGATCTGGCGCTAGACTAGCGGGAGTGGGTTGTTTTTACCCTGACTTAAATTCTGACTGTTCAGAGTTTCACATGAAGAGTCCTAAGGTTGCTTTTAAATGAAAGTCCCAGCACATTGTGCACACACCTTCCCTTGCACCAGAGGCTCACAGTTCTCCAGTGTAGTTTTACTCCAGCCTCTTAGACTTCAAAGGAGCATTCAAGTAAGACCCACTTGTGGAGTGAGCTGTGAGTATGAGCTGTGCAGTCTAGCTGACCTCCCACCAGGATCGTTGTACTTAGACTGAATCTCTTGGCAATATTTGCAGATGGTGATGCATTTTACAACATTTTCAATGAGTCTGATTCACTTCCATTTCTTGGCTGCCTGTCTGGATGCTAGGTGACTGCACCCCAGGGTGTGACAATCAGCCCGGGTGGGGGGTTAAAGTAAGGGTTAAAAGCCTTGGTGTAATGTTTGGGTTTAATCTCATTCATGGATCACTGGCAAGGTCCAGAAACAAGGATCTTGCAGGGAGTGGGAAGCGAGAGGGGGGGCCTGCTTGCCGTGCGTGCAACCCCCACCATTTTCTGGCTTGGGGACTGCTTATGCCTAAAGCCAGACAGTCCAGAGTGGAGCCTTTTGAGCCCAGGTAGTTCTAGTGCAAACGACTTCATCTTCCACTCAGGTGGAGAGGCAACAGCTGGTGTGAGCTTCCTGCAATTCAGGGTGCATTGCTGCAGCTCTGCCCCTTGTCCCTTTTGCTCTAAATATCAACTGGGAATGGAGGGTGTGTGCAGAGACAAAAGGCCAAGTAGCAAAGTTTTAGGCAAGATTAATGACTTCATGTACTGTGACTGTAGAAATACACACGTTTTTAAACAGCACCATTTCCAAGTTTCTACACAATATGATTATAACTTGGCACAATTTTTCGAGGTGAAAAATACTAGTTCAGTAATAAAAGACCTGGTACATAAAAGGATAAGGAGCGGTATTCTACCGGTTACAGATTGTGCACTTTTACACCTCCAACTAGCCACAAGGAGGAAATAAGCCACAAGGAGGGCGCACCCACCCAAATCAATACTGGAAAGTTTACTAAGCCTTCGCTTCTCCATAACGGCGATGCCATCCGGGCTCCGCTTCCCCTGGAAGTAGAATAACCGAAGGACAATTAAATAGTACTTCAAACAAAGGTCCTTTTGCCGACATTCCATAAAATCGCCAGTTTCAGTTCAGTTCAGAGGCTTTTTAAAAAAATACTCTAGACCTAGTGAAGCGCCTCCATTCATAAAATGAGACATCCGAGAGCAGCCGGGGACCATTTCCTCCTGATGCGCATCTGAGCCAGGCCGACGTGCACAGCACACACGCAGCGCCCGCGTCGCCGCACCCAGCGGATGGAATACACACCCAGCCTGCCCCGGCGGAGGTGCGGGGTCGAGCCCCGGCGTCGGCGTCGGGCAGAAGCATCCGCGGGGGCGGCCGCCCGGCCTCGCCAACCCCGAGACGACGTCCCAGGCCGGGCCGGCGGCTGCGTTCCAGGCTCGCGGGCGGCGGGGGGCGCCGGGGCGCGGGCGCCGGGGGTCCCTCAGCGCAGCTTCTTGCCGGGCGGGCCGTCCCGGGGGCCGCGCGGCGGCGGCGCCCTGGAGAGCGGGCAGTACTTGATGGTGTGCGCGTTGTCGCCGCTGGCGCCGCACAGGGGGCACGTGTAGCGGCGCAGCACGGGGCACAGCACGCGCCCGTCGGGGCCCTTCAGGATGTGGGTGGTGTAGAGCGCCACGGCCTCCCTGTTGTTCCGGCAGAACACGCACACCCGCAGCGCGGGCCGCAGCAGCCGCGCGCCGGCCCCGGGGGCGGCGGGCAGGGGGGGCTCGGCCGCCCAGGCCGGCGCGCGCTCCTCCCGCGGCGCCAGCAGCACGGCGGCCGCGCGCCCCGCGAACGGGCGCAGCTCGGCGAAGCGCTGCTCCAGCCGCCCGGCGCCGGCGGGGCCCGCGCGCAGCCCCAGCGCGCGCAGCTCCCGCGCGCCCGGCCCGTCGCGGTCGTCCTCGTCCTCGTCCTCGTCGTCGTCCGCGGGCCCCGGCGCCGGCCCCCGCGCCCCGGGCCCGGCCCCCGCGCGGGGGGAGCAGCAGGACGAGGAGGACGACGAGGGCGGGGAGGCGCCGCGGCCGCCGGCCCCCGCCCCGGTGATGAGCGTGGCGAGCCCCAGGTAGTCGTGCCACGAGCGGAAGGGCGGCGGGCGCGCGGGGCCCGGGGCGCCCAGGCAGCGGGCGCCGGGCGCGAGCGCGGGGGGCGGGGGGGCGCGGCCGCGGCGGGGCGAGCGGGGCGCCGCGGGGAGGGTCTCCATGGGCGGGTGCGGGCCGCGCGCCTCCCCGCCGCCGGGCGGCCGGACGGAAGGACGCGCCTCGCCTGCCGCGGCCTCCGCGCGCCGCGGCCGCCGCGCCGCCTTTTATCGGGCCCCGCTGCTCCCGCCCCCGGCCGCGCCGCCGCGGCCCTGCCCCCCGCGCTCCCCGCCCGGCCGCCTCCCCGCGCCCGGACGGGGCGGGGCGGAGCGGAGGCGGCGCGCGGGGGGCGGCGCACGGGCCGGCGGAGCGCGCGCCCCGCGCCGACCCGCCCGGCCCCCGCGCCCGCGTGCGCCGCCCGGACCCCGGGCCATTGGCTGCCGACCCCGGCCCCCCCCCGCGCCCCGGCGCCGCTCCGGGCGCGGGTTGGCCGGGCCGGCGAGTGGGCGGCCCCGGGGCGGGGTGGGGGGCCGCGGGGCGGGGAGCGGGGAGCGGGCCGGGTGGGGGCCGGTGCCGGGCCCGCCCGCGCCCCGGCGCGCCGTTCTGGCTGCGAGCAGGTGGCGCGGCCCGGCGGGCGCAGGTGTCCGGCTCGCGGCCTCCCGCGCGCTGGGGCGGGGACTCGCGACGAGGGTGCCCCCGAGTCCACCTCGCAGCCCCAAGGCCTGGGCCGGGCTCTGGAAGCGCCTTCCCTCTCCCCCGGCGCGCTGCGGGCAGGACTGGGTGCGCCCGGAGGATGCAGTTTGCCCGTCGGAGCCGCCGAGCCCTGGTGACTTCCGTTTGCACCGGCGCGGGCAGTTTCCCCACGTGCGGGGCCGGGGTCCCCGCCTGTCGCAAGAAGTGGGGAGGGGGGGCGCAGCACGTGCCCCCGGAGGCCTCGCAGCAGGTGCGCAGACCTGGGTGGGGAGCCGGGCAGGACCGGAACACCCCCGTCCTGGGTCAGTGATTGGGGCTTGCGTGGGTCAAAATCCTCACCTTCTGGTCAAAATCCGGGTTGCACCTCACTTGGAAATATTCAGTGTCACAGTTTTGCAAAAGCAACGAAAAGTAAATCGGATTTTTGGTCGTGGGGGTAGGAGGGGTCATGCCTACCCTGAGAGGCGCAAACATTTATTCCCCCCAGTGGAAAGCAAGAGAGATTATAGGTGCTGGCGAGGAGGGTTCTTGGCGGGATCGTGGCCTGGTGGCCGGACTAGCAGGCAGCTTGGACTTCATGGCAAGGGCAGTGGGTGTGGCAGCCTCATCAGGCCTGAGGCCAGGCGGAAACTAGGCCTCAGACCCCATCAGGGCCCTGCTGGGTGGCCCTCTCAGCCTCCCCTGGGCCCCAGGGCCAGTCAGGAGGGGTGTGCGCCTGCATCAGCACCGCCTGCATCAGCTCCGCCAAGCTTAGGATGCGGGGGGAGGAGAGACGTGAGGGGGGCCCTGGGGCTGGGCCCTGTCCCTGGGGAGCAGCTCCGAGGCCAGGCCAGGCACAGGGAAGAACTTGAAGGAGTAACCGGATGCCTGCTCCGGCCCCCTGTCCACACCAGGGCTTGAAGATCTGTTTTCCAGTCTGTTCCTCAGCTCCTGCTCCCCGTGGCTGACCGAAGTCCTGCGCGCAGGCAGCCCTGCCCTGCACTCGCCAGCCCAGTTCCTTTCTCTAGTTTGTCTTGGCTCCAGAGTTAAAAAGCCTTTTTTTTTCCTTCCTCCCTCTCTTCCACCAAAAATAAATAAAACGGCCCCAGTGGCTGAGGCCCCTGCAGAAGCCGGGCAGCTGGGCTGATGCTCACTCGGGGCCCACCGTGAGCTGGTGGCCCCAGAGTGACAGGAAGATTATTATTCTATAAAAGGAAAATTCCAGTCTGTTCATGCAGCCACGCCTACTTTCAAGGTATGCAGACTTTTCTGGCTTTGCCGAGGGGGAGATCCCTTCTGAGAGAAACTTCTGCAAGGAAAGCTAGAAAACCACCAGCCAAGATGGCAGACGCCTGGGCCTTCTTCCTCGCCCCCAGGGTTTTCAGTTCTCGTGGCTTCACGAGGGGAATGAAGATGTTTTCAGGAACGTGACTAAGAACAAATGCCTTGATTTGGAGCTTAGCCAGGGCAGGCGGGGAGTGAGGATGACAGGAGCCCCCCCGGAAAGAGGTGGGGCTGTGTGTCCTGGGGTCTGGGTCAGCATCGTTCCTCCCGCTCACGTTGTCTGCACTGGGCCGTGCCTGCTGCCGAAGGCCGGGAGCTGTTTGACATGAGGGAATATTTGGAAGTGGAGGCGAAGTGCTCGAAGGCTTTTGTGTTGGGGTGCATGCTGACCTCAGTCCCCCAGGAGGCCTTGCTGTGGTCGCCGACCAGAGTAAGGCGGGAGCAGGCGCCTGGTCCGGCTCTGAGCTAGAGTTTCCGCATCACCGAGCCCACGTTGCTCTGGCCGTGAGTGCTGCCGCTTTCTTTGAGGTGGTGGAACTGACCTCTGAGGTGTTCTTAGCGCCTCTGGTGAAGCCTGCCTGCCTTTGGTTCTCTTTCCTGAAGTCCGGGACGAAACACAGAAAGAGCGAGTATGAAATGTCTTCAAAGGACACCCCGTGTTGGTGGAGGCAGGGCCGGGCCTGGTCTTGGAAGTCAGAGGGTGTTGTTCGGTTTCTTCTGGAAAGGGGCCTGCATGGCACACGAGCAGGCCCTGGCAGGGAAGGGCAGGGCAGGGCGGGGTGGGTGGTAGGCGGGATTGTGGGGTCTGTGTTCCCACCTCCCCGAGTGGCCCCCAGTCCCAGATCAGACCATTTCCTTTGCTGGCAGCAGAAGTGAACCGAGAGAGGCAACAGGCAGACCTGAGGTGTCTTGGGGCTCTTCAGAAACATGAGGTCAGCCCTGGGGAATGAGGCAGCTTGGCGGGTGTCCAGGCAGCTACAGCGCTGCTGTTTGTCAGGCCCTGGGTCCCGCCGACTGCCTGCCTGCCTGCCTGCCGAGCTCCTGCTTGGGGCAGGAAGCGCTTTGGCTCTGCCACCGTGGGGCTTGGAAGTGGGTGAGGTGCGTCTTGGCATGTGGCGGGGTCTCTTCTGAACCACCGTTGACATGGCCCATCTCATGCCCCCGGCCAAACTCAGAGAGTCCTGGGGACCGGATGCCTGCCCTTTGGGGGCCTCGCGTGTGCCCTGGGGTTGAGAAGCCACGTGGTCACAGGAAGGCGCCCACAGGGAAGGCGGCCCAGGTCTTCCTGGTCCTCCCGTAAAGTCCCGCGGGGCCTTGGACAGGGGTGTCACCATCTGGGCTCCAGCTCCGTCCTCCATGCAGAAGGGCCGCATCGTGTGACATGGCTCCCACTTTCCCTGCTTCCTTCCTAACTCTGGGGCCGCACTGGAGCCCAGGGGATGCATGGTGCCAGGTGCCAGGCAGACAGGATGTGCCTAACCAGGTGAGGGGAGGCCTGGTGACCCGCTTCTGGTCCCTGAAATGCAAGGGGGTGCCTGTTAGGACTCTGGAAGGAGTTTGTTCCCTTATTTAAAAAAGAAAATAAAGGGCCTCCCAGGTGGCACAACGGGTTAAGTCTCAGCACTATGAAGCTATCACCAGCCTCTGCAGCATGAGTTTGATCCCCCGCCAGGGAGTTACCCCCATGGCTCAGCAGACCTCTCCTGTCTCCTCAGCAGTGTATCTCAGTCCATCTACCTGTTCTGCTCCCCACTCTGTCTCTGGTGAGTCCTCTCATCCCCGCACCTCTGGCCTGCACCCCAATTCTTGTATGCATAAATAAATAAAATAAATCTTTGAAAAAGAAGAAGGAAGAAGACAGGAGCCTCACTTTCTTCAGGCCACTAGCAGGTTCTGGAGTTGGGTCACTCTGAGAATGTCGTAAGGACAAGAAGCTGGCACGCTGGTGATGGCTGGCCGGAAAGATTTCTTTGTATAAATGCCCTGGCGACGCTTCTGTGGATGGCTGGTGACTAGTTACATGAGATCATTAGACGCCCTCGCTGTTCAGCCACTGAGTCAGCTGTTCATTCACTTGCAGGAGAATTCATTCTAATTGGAACTTGTGCTATGAAAAAATGCATTTGGTAATTTGTCAAAAAGGTAGGCTGCACTTAACCTGGCCAGATGGAGGTGACCACCACACCAGTGTGTGTGTGTGTGTGTGTGTGTGTGTGTGTGTGTATATACGAAGGTGTGAAGATGGCACAGAACTGAACGGGGACTGGACAGGCTTCTCCTCTCCCCACCCTGCCTGGCACTGAATCTTGCAGCTGACACTGATGATCCTGTAATCAGACCAGGTGCTCTCTGCACTGGCGCAGTCTCCCACCCATCCGACCACCCCGGGCCCCCACCCCAGGCCCCCACCCTTTGCACATCTGCCTGTGAGGCGGGCACGTGAGCCCGAGGAGGGTGGGCTCAGGGGGTCTGGTTGGCGCCAGAGGCTTGGGGCTCAGATTGAAACCTTTGTCTCTCTCACTCCAGAGCTGGCTTGTGCCTACTCCTTGAGGCACCTGGTGCCTTGGCCCCGGGGCCTCAGGGTCTGGTGCTGTCAGGCTGGCGGCAGCACAGGTGGCAGGGGAAATGCCCTGAGCTGCATGGGGCAAACCTGGGCACAGTCCCCTGGTCATAGACGGTTCCCCCAAACAAAGCCAATACCATTTCAAAGCAGTCTGGCTTGCTCTGCTTATTCAGGAGTGGGGACGGTGGGGAAGCGAGGAAGCCTTTCTCTCCATCACACTCCCTTTCTCTTCCCAGCCGGGTGGTTTTCTTGTCCAAATCTGGCATGTCTGGATTTTGCTTAAAGCTGGGTATGCCTGGAGGACGGAGGCCTGGGGGTGATGGTGCCGAGAACAGGGATAGTAATAGTTCCCAGGTGTGAGCCCTGACAAGGCAGGCAGCTGGAACACCTGTCACTTCCTGGGTCCCACCGGCACCCCGCGGGGATACCCATCTCACAGAAAGAGAAGTGCAGTTTGGGAGGCTGAGAGCGCACCCCTGTAGCTGGTTAGTACGAGCTCTCCAAGTGCTGCGCTATGCAGCGCCCTACTTCGCCACCTCCTCACGTCTTCCTCAAAGGCCATCAACAGCCTTCCTGTGCTCATCTTTGGCTTCTGCTGTCCCTAGGGACGAAGACTAAAACCCGGGGCCTCTCGGGTGTGTGAGTTATGCATTAAATGGTAACCTATAAAGTCAAGGTTGTTCAGAGGGCCGGACGCCTGGGGTGGGGAGGAGAGGAGGTCAGTGAAAGAGATGCGGCCAGGTCGCCAGGCAGGGCGGCTGTGTCTGACTGTACGTGTTGGGCACTGCACGAGAGCGCCCATCATGGACGAGGTGATCCATATATGGGTAAACATGGATCTGGAGTGATAATATCCTAATAGCCCCATGGATCGGCACACTGTGGCAATTTCCTGAAAGATGCAGAAGAAGTGCACTTTAAAATTTTTTCCTAACCTTTGGCCCTGGCCAGACATGTGAAACACTAAGTTTCTTGAAGCTGGAGCTTGGGTTTGTGGTTACCTGGAAATGATAGATGGTCGACAAAGCCGAAAGTTGATTCTTAATAAAAGAATAATAAAAGTAACTTACTTGGTAGGATTTTTCAGGAATCAGAATCTTGACCCAAATGAACAATTTTGTGACTCTAAATGTGGCATACATTTGAAAATGTAAATGAAAGGGGCAAATTGCTGGAAAATGCAAACTCAACCCAAAGAATTCTAAAACCTCAGGGGCCCTGTAGCATATAAAATGAATTAGTTAAAAATCTTGCAAATACCAGAGCCAGGCAACTTTAAAGAGAAGTTCTATTATCAAAGAGCAAATAATTTAATTCCTACACAAACTATTCCAGAGTTTAGAAAAAGAGGGAACATTTTCTTTTTAAAAAAAAAAAATTAAATATTTTTTTAAATTTTTGCATAGAAGAACTGGGGTGCAGGCCAGAGGTTCTGGGGTGAGAGGATTCACCAGAGACAGAGTGGGGAGCAGAACAGGTAGATCTACTGAAATACACTGCTGAGGGGAACAGCGGAGAGACAGGAGAGGTCTGCTGCGCCATGTGGGTAGCTCCCTGGCCGGGGATCAAACTCAGGTCACAGTGGTGATAGGGCTGAGACTTAACCCCAAGGCTACCAGGGAGGGCCCCCCATGCTTTTAAATTTAGTATAGCTGAAATCCTATATATGTTCTTCAATTTTTACTTTTCCCTTGGTATGTCTTAGAAGCTTTCCAGGTCAGTATGTACAGCGCCGCCACCCCGTTCTTTTCAGCAGCCGTGAAGATGAACCAGGGTTATTTTAAGGGGTGCTGTCAGCTTGCCGCTCTCTTCCGTGTCTGGTGTCGCTCTTGCTGAATCACTACCGTTCAGGCTCAGTTGGAGGAGCCTGTTGATATTTTAGTTTTCATCAAAGTGCAAATCTGTGAGTCTTTTCGGTTTGAATGCATCAGAGGCTGGTCTGGAAAACTACCCGAGACTATTTTTAGCCTGTTTGGCCAGGGGATCAGCCATTCTGTGGAAACGCATGCTCCGTGAGGGACTTGTCTGTAGGGCTGCCTCCAGCAGGTGCTGCCGCTCTGGAGAAACGCCGGGGCCTGCGCTGGACCTGGCTTAAATCAGACTGGGGTTCTCCTGGCGGGGGGGGGGGGGGAGTTTCCAGGCAATAGGTGAGGGCCGTGGGGGTGGGGGTTCCTGGGTCCTTCTCTGGTCCTGTCTCAGGCATTGGCTTCGGGTGGGACTGTCTGGTCTCAGGCCCTGCCCAAGCCCAATAAGCTACAGATGTCCACGCCTCTGTACCTTTGCACACTCTGTTTCCTCTGCCAGGAACACTGCCCCCTTCCGCCCTTTTGGTTTTCAAAGCTCAACTCAAATTTCCCCGATTCAGTAAAGCTTCGCTGTTCCCCCTGGAGGAGCTAGTTCTCTCTCTGGGTGCCCAGGGACCATGTCCCTGCTCTGTCCTGCTCTCAAGCTACCGGTTCAGCTGCCGTCTGCACCCCTCGCCAGATGGGGTTTCTGGAGTCAGGGAACTTGGCGTCCAGCCTGGTGCCTGGACATCCTGGGGCTTTGCAAATGTCTGCCGGGGAAGGGGACGCAGTGACTGTGGAATGAGGCACTGAGGAGCCAGCAGACGTGGAGGGAGCCCCGCACCAAGGACTTGCTGAGACTCCTGTAATAGCTGACACGGAGGCAGGAGCCCAGCAACGTGTAAGGGAGCTGATGCTGTTAGGACCCAGCTCCTCGGGTCGGGCCCTTCAGCATGACAAATAGCCCAGTTCCCAGTCAGTCACCGTCATCATCGTCATCGATGGTCCTGTGTGATGGCAGGATGTAATAATTTGGTAATGCTAATTCTGAATGAGTGGGAAAATACTAAGTTTTAGTTAATCTGTTTAAGGTGGCAGGAAATGTATAGTAAGTTCAGAAAATGATGAACGCAGGCATTGTCATGTGCCTACATTCACTTCTGTGGTTTCTTTTCTTAGAACTACCAGGCCACTGATAAGCGTGGGTACTGTGTCCAGTGCTGGCTAAGAGCTGGCTAAGCTCTACCCTGTTATGTGATATGACTTCCAGCCACCCAGCGCCAGGTGTTATGGTAATCCCATTCGATAGGAATGGGGGTGAGGCTCAGAGAGATTGTGCAGCACACCCAAGGTCACACAGCCAGAGCAGGAGACTTTGGATCCAGGTTAATGGAATCCAGAGCTGGGGCTGACTGCTGGCTTTTCTTCAGCAGACTACAGCCCTGTTGGGCGTGTCTGCTGCTGTCCTTTAATTGCGCTGCTTCCCTCAGCTCCCGAGAAGTTCCCTCCCAGGAGCCTGGATGCTTCCTCAGGGCCCCTGCTATTCACTGACATTTGCTGATGAGTCGCTCTGTTCCTGGAACCAGAGAGCTTTCATCCCTGGCCACAGGAGAAACATACCACAGGTCGGTCCCCCGACAGCCCAGAGAAGAAGCCTGATACACTCGGGGTGCCCCCACGGCCTTTGCTTAAACCAACCACAGTTTGTCTATCAGCCAGAGGTAAAGTCGAGGTCCACCTCTCAGCCCAGCGATCTGGCCAGTTGGCAGGGCACTGATTCCCGCCCAGGCAGCCAGGATGGCTGCCCCACGGGCTGCTGTGAGGTTGAGTGTCTGTGAGCCCTGGGATTTGGGGGGCGGGGGTCAAAGGCAGGATGTAGCTCCTCCTGCTCACCACTGCCTGCAGCCAGAGGCTGCGGATCCCATGTCAGACACCGGTGTCAACTTTAAGAGGGAAGTCACACATGTCCATGGCGTGTACTGTGCGGGCACTGAGTGAGGCAGGACTGGGGTCATGACCACTGACTTGCTCTGTGACACTGGGGAGCTGTGTCCTCCCTGGACCTCCTATTCCTCACTGTTAAGTAGAAGGGCAGGCGATGGCTTGGAACGTGTTACTATGTCACGAGAGTGTGACCGCCTTCCTTTTGTTAAATGAAACAGTTGGTACGTGTAGTTGTTTCTATATATTTGTGCAATATGTGTGCATACATACATACATACATACATGCATAGGAAGCTATGTAAAAATATGCGAGTAGAGACACACTGTAACACTTTGCCAATCGTGGGCATCGCCAGGTGGTGCAATGATGGGTGATGTTTTAAAAATCAGGTGTGGGGGGGGTGAGAGGATTCACCAGAGACAGAGTGGGGAACAGAACAGGCAGACTGACTGAAATACACTGCTGAGGGGAGCAGTGGGCGGCAGGAGAGGTCTGCTGCGCCATGTGGGTAGCTCCCTGGCAGGGGATGGAACTCGTGCGGCAGTGTCTGCGGACAGCTTCATAGTGCTGTGCTTAACCCCTTGTGCCCCCAGGAAGGCCCCATTGATGGTCATCTCACTGCATCCTCATGGGGCCCTCATCCCCTGCACAAGGGCTCCCCCTTCGACCTCATCACCTCCCAAAGGCCCCACCTCCAGACACCATCACCCTGAGGACTAGGTTTCAACATCTGAATTTGTGGGGACACAGACATGCTACAGTCTATTGCTTTCTCCTTAGCCACTCTCTGAGGCCACTTGTCTCTCACTCCTGTTCCCTTTCTCCCCTAGTACATCCTGCCTAGCCTTCGAGGCCAGCTTGGGAGTCACCTCCTCAGTGAAGCCTTCAGCTGTTGACTGAGCTTCATCTGCTCAGTTTGCTTTCCCACACCCCTTCTCTGGCTTCCTCTGGAGAACCCCTCCCTTATGCTATGTGGTCCTGGTAGGGCTGTCAGTCATAGCTCTGTCCCTGCCATAGGGGTGGGTATATGATACAAACCGACCAATCAGAGGACCTGGCCACAGAGATTGGCTCAGGGTTGGGCAGGTGGTGCAGGCAGACCCAGTCAGACTCTTCCTTGAGATTGATGTGGGACTGTTGGGAGAGAAGTGCTCTTGTTTGCTGTCGCTGCTCACCTGGGGTGCTGTGAGTCTGCAGCTGCCAGTGCCCATCTTGCCTACAATAGAGAAGCACCTTCATGCATATAAAACCATATACAGGCCTCCCCTGGTGGCGCAGCGGTTGAGCGCTGGGCTGCGAAGCTGCCCGCAGCCTCTGCAGCGCTGGTTCGATCCCCGGCTGCTCCCCGGCCACCAGAGAAGGGTCCCACATGGCGCGCAGACCTCTCCTGCCGCCCACTGCTCCCCTCAGCAGTGTACTTCGGTCCTTCTGCCTGCTCTGCTCCCCACTCTGGCTCTGGTGAATTCTCTCACCCTCCCGTGCTTCTGACTGTACCCAGTGCATGTATAAATAAATAAATCTTTAAAAAAAACAAAAACATACACAGATAGAACCCACGTGATGTCACTGCTTCAGCCTCTGGACCCGACACAGATATCCTGGACTTCCCAGTTAGGTGAGACAGTAAATCTCCTTTTTGTTTGAACTGGTTTGATATGGGGCTCTGTTCCTTGCGGCCGAAGGAGACCTGACCAGTACAACTTTCCTGACCTCCCTAGGGGCCCCCCACTGTGCACCCCTTGGGTTAGTGCTGCACCTTTGTGCGTGTGCCACATTGCTGCCCCCCCCCTCCTCGGGGCTTCTCTGCTTCTCTTTCCACCATAGCTCTGAGACCCATGTTCACACTTAGTGAAGGGTAGTTGAGTAAACCAGTGGAGGGGTACATAGGGTCACCCTGAGACCTTTCTGCAGCTGCTCACACTTCTACTCAAGGACGGGCTGGGTCTGAACTTACCTTGCAAGGAGACTTTTTAAGAAAAAAACAAATCTGGTCCCATCCGACAGCCAACATTCCTAGTTTAGGAATGAGGCTGGGCTTGGATGGTGCCTCGATGATTAGGTTCTGACCTGCCGCAGGCAGAGAGAACAGACAGGACTGTTTGTGGAAGCATGAGAAAGGCCAGAGCCACACAGGGGCACTTGCCAGGGACAGCGCTGTCCACCTGGCTGGGCAGAGGCGGGCCCCAGTGGAAGTGGCTGCAGCCCAGACGGGTTCACTGGGAGCGGATGGAACGCTGCCTTCCTGCCAGGAATCTGGATGATGCACAACTTCAGCTCCCCTGGGGAAGTGCAGATTTCTTCAGTGTGATGCAACCCCGGGCGATGGGCACTGTTTTCAGTGTGGAGCCAAAATAAAAGTTAAGATGGACTTAAAAAAAAAAAAAAAGTGGAGTCAAAAGATCAACGTGTTTCCAGGCCTGCAACTTGCAGTAAGTTTGGCAGGCAGTCGAAAACATGTTTTCCTATAATAAATTAGAAAGTGTTTTATTTTCCCGCTAGCTAATCTTTCATAGTAAATTTCATTGTGGTTTGGTGGGGCAGGGTTTTTAAAAATAATGCTTCCCTGAAACATAACACCTGCTGGCCTCAAATTGCCAGAAAGGACCATGGGTAAGTATGAACTTGACAATGATAAAATATTAATTCTACAGTTTTTGCCCAGATTTTATTTTATTTTTTTTAAAGATTTATTTATTTATGCACACAGGACTGGGGTGTAGGCCAGAGGTGTGGCAGGGGTGAGAGGATTCACCAGAGACACAGTGGGGAGCAGAACAGGCGGAGCTACTAAAATACACTGCTGAGGGGAGCAAGTGGGCGAGACAGGAGAGGTCTGCTGCGCTACGTGGGTCAGCTCCCTGGCCGGGGATTGAACTTGTGCTGCAGTAACTGCAAATAGCTTCACAGTGCTGACGCTTAACCCCTTCCACCACCAGGGAGGCCCTGGTTTTAGTTTTAAAACAGAACATGTCTGCGGTTGATTTTCTGTCAACTTGACTAGGCAGAGATGCCCAGAGAGCTGGTGAGACATTTCTGGGTGTGTCGGAGTAAAGCAGAAGGCACCCCCAGGGCAGGTGTCCATCGTCCGGGTAGTCGAGAGCCCAGATAGAGCAGATTAGTGGAGGAAGGCGGACCCACTCTGCGTGTGTCGAGACTCCATCTTCTCCTGCCCTCTGGCCTCGGTGCTCCTGGGCTCTTCCTAGGACTTACACCATCACCCCCTACTTTTCAGGCCTCCTGACTCGGACTGAATCGCACCACCGACTTCCTGGTTCTCCAACTTGCAGATGGCAGATGGTGGGCCTTCTTGGCCTCCAATACTGTGAGAGCTGGTTCCTATAATAAGCCTCCTCTTCTCTCTGTCTCTGTATGCCCTGTGGATCCGCTTCGCCGGAGACGCCTGACTCACACAATAGCAGTGGTGGTGCCGCTTGGCATCTTGAGACCGAGCTATAAAATGAGATCCAGTTTCCGTCGAGAATGTTCTGTTTCTCCGCCTCTGTCTGTTTCTCTTTCTTCACGTACTTTAGGGATCCTGAGCCAACACATAAGTCTCTCCTGAAGAGACCATGGTCCAGGTCTTGTAGAGAGGAGGCCCGGGCCTGCCTGTTCAGTCCTTTAAGCTGTCACCGCCCGACATCTGGATGAACCTTCAGACGATTCCCACGCCAGCCCGAGTTGCCCAGCCAAGACCACGCAGAACAGCGGCGAGCTGTCCCACTGAGCCCTGCCAAGTGTGATTTATGAGCAGGACACATGATGCTGTTTTAAGTCCCTGCTTCTGGGGTGGTTTGGCTTACAGTGGATGGGCTCACGACTGGGGCAGGGCTGGGGGGTGAGAGGTTTTGCCCCTGGTGTACCCGTTCAAGGCTCCCGTTTGCTCCCCTGACCTGGAGCTTTCCTGCTTACACCAACCAAGCAGTGGCAGGGCTCCCATCTCTCCCAGTTCCAGGGACACTGCGATCTCTGGCTGATACCAAAGGCCTCTCCTTGTCAGACCGTCAGCACTCCCACTCCATGCTCGTTATGGAAACATGCCAACCTCGCCAGGTGATTAAATACTGTCGTGTGGTCTCTGCTTCCTCGGATTTCGTATTCCCTATTATCCGAGGGAATCCAGTTTATGCCACTGCCATCCTGGTCTAACCACTCTAGAGCCCCTCAAGGACTCTGTGCAACCCCCGCGTAAGTATTTCTCAAAGCCTTGGTGAAGGGAATGGCCCCAGCCAGCAGGGCTGGGAAGGTGGGGGTGGCTGAGCTCACGCTCTAGAAGTCCCATCCCCTGAGCCTTTGGACACTTTCCCGACGGACCGCCAAGGAAGGAGGGCACTTCGGGCATTCAACACAGTCCTCGCTGGGTCCAGGACCCGGTTAACCAAGTAAGTTGATGAAAAATGGAACCCACCTTTCAGCCTAGAGTCTGAATTTAAATATGTGGTAGAAGACGTCTCAAGCTGAGGCTTGAATGTAAAATAGAGTTTCTCTGGGACCCCCTGCAGAAGCAAACAAAACTTTCCACTGAAATTCTTTCCGTGGTTCAGGTTCCATGAGAACTTGGAATCCAAAATCGCAAAGGATAGCATCGCCATGAGGAAAAAAAAGCACTCAGGATTCATATTTTAAGAATCCGAGTATATGTGAATTTACTAAAGAAAGAAAACAACGCACAGAAGTAATAAAGAATGACTGGAGGGCCTCCCTGGTGGTGCAAGGGTTAAGACGCAACCTATGAAGCTGTCCGCAGCCACTGCAGCACGAGTTCGAACCCCGGCCAGGGAGCCACCACATGGCGCAGCAGACCTCTCCTGACTCGCCCGCTGCTCCCCTCAGCAGTGTATTTCAGTAGATCTACCTGTTCTGCTCCCCACTCTGTCGCTGGTGAATCCTCTTACTCCCTACCCCCCCACCTCTGGCCTGTACTTCAGTTCTGAAAGGTCCATGCAGGAGGCCCATCTGGGGGCAGGAATGTGGAGACTAGAAAATGCAGACAATGTGCCTCTCCCTGCCCTACAAATCTTTTCATGCCCTACAAACTTTTTCCTGTTGCGCAAACCCAGTTTCCCACCTGACCTCTCCACACCCTATAAAAGCCTGCCTCCCCCTGGCAAGGTGCACGACTTCACCAGGCCCCACCTTGGGTCTGTGAATTCCGCCCAGAGGCACAATAAATTTTCCCCTCCTTTGAGAAAGCTTGGCCTGGCTCTTTTTTTTTTTTTTTTTTTTACTGCGCTGAACCTTTCAAGTTCTTGTATGCATAAATAAATATATCTTAAAAAAAAATGACTAGGACCAATAAGAGAAAAGACAGATTGAAAAAAAAAAAAAACCTACATTGAATTTACAGAAATGAAAAAAGCTATTGATGGAAAGACACTCAGTGGATTAGCGATAAAATTATCTCAAATGAAATATAAAATGGTAAAGTGATGGAAAATAGGAATGAGAGCTTAAGAGACATGGACGATAGAAAGTTCGACACAGGCATTCCAGAGTGTGCAATGTGGGGATAATAAGAATAATGTGGGGATGCTCCAAATGATAACAGCTGAGCGTTCTCTGGAGTTGAAAGCTGTGAATCTTTATACCAGAACTTTATATTTAAAATCTTTATACCAGGAGTCCCTTGAAGGTAAAAACCAGGCAAATCTGTGCTAAGAACGAGGGTGAAAAAAAGACCTGCTCTCACAGATATGCTAATGCTAAGAGATGCTAATGCTCACGATCCTTTCTGGAAGGATCACTAAAGGATGCATCTCATCAAGGTGGAGGTTCAACTCAGAAGGAAAAGGTAGGTTGTAAGAAGTGATTGTGAAATGATAATTTGATGATGAGACCTAAGTCTAACTCTGCACTGAGTGTACAGACACACGGGTAATTGCATAGCAACCACTTTTGACGATTCAAAAGCAGAATGAACTAAACTACCAGATGCTGACAACTTAGAGAAATGTCAGTGACATGGAAGGCAAAGTGTTCTGAGATCCTTGTGGCAGTGAGGTGCAGGGACCTGGAACCGTGTTAAGGATTCACATCGTTAAAATATGATAGAGACCCATCACAGTTATATAAATAGAAGGCATGGGCTTTGAAATCAGTAGAAAAGGAATCCTTTTTTTTTTTTTTCCAAAGATTTATTTATGCATACAAGAACTGGGGTGTAGGCCAGAGGTGTGGGGGGTGAGAGGATTCACCAGAGACAGAGTGGGGAGCAGAACAGGCAGACTGACTGAAATACACTGCTGAGGGGAACAGCGGGTGAGACAGGAGAGGTCTGCTGCGCCATGTGGGTAGCTCCCTGGGCAGGGATCGAACTCATGCTGCAGTGGCTGAGGATCGCTTCATAGGTTGCAAACCCCTTGCGCCACCAGGGAAGCCCAGAAAAGGAATCTTTTTGTTTTAATTCAGTAGAAAGCAGAACAGGAGACAAAAGAAGTAAAGAAAAAAGCAGAGTAAATAGAAAACACAAAATAGGATGATAGAAATCGAAATACTTCAGTCCCCACAACACATGTAACTAGTGGACTGCATTTGCCTCTCAAAGATGGAAATTCTCCGACCATGTGAAGAAACAACAGTAGCTCGAACCCAGTGATCACAGTTAATTGCTGTGCATCTAAGGTGTAAGGACATTAGCAGAAAAAAGTTGATGAGAAAGAGGACCTGAATGACATCATTGAAGGGAACAAGGCGCCAGAAGATAACCTTGAACTTGTAGCCCCTACCAACATTAATTCAAATGTTTCATATTATTTCAAGAGGAGACAGAATTATGAGAAGAAACAGAAACATTTATAATCTTAGTGGGAGACTGTAGTACAGCTTTCTGGACAAAAAGAGTTCTAGCAGGTCAAAAAAAAAATTAGTAAACACAGAAGCTGTGAGTGTCATCTTTATCAACCTTGATAAGATGAACCCATAGAGAGCCCTACTCTTGTATTTGTTATTTAAATGCATATTTTTCAAGCCTAGGGGGATCATTTATGGAAAACAATCACTTGCTAGCCCCAACAATCATTTATTAACCTTGAGCAAGTCTCAGCAAATATCAAAGACCTGCTATCACACAGCCTGCATGTTCAAACCACCAAGAAAATAACAAATCAGTAGTGAAAAGTCCACCAAGAAAATAACAAATCACTAATGAAAAGTCAGCCGAAAGGGAGAAAGAGTTCCCAGGTTTTCCAACCACACTCACACCATCATGGCATTGCGCATGGGACCCCGGCTGCGAGCTGCCACACTGGGCAGAGTGTGGTTCCTGGGGTGGAGGGGGTGCTGTTGGGGTGCATCCTGTGTGCTGGTCTTTGAGGCAGACTTTCAAGTGGCAGCAGCCAAAGCTAGGGACAAATGGAGATGACGCCTCAAGGTTCTTGTCTGTGGCTTTCTTCCGGACTCCCCAGTCACTTCCCATCCCTTCAGGATGGGAAACCCACCTTCAGGCTGAAAGTGATGGAGGAAAGACTAGAAACCAAAAGGAGGCATCGTAAGACTAAAACCTGTCTCATACAGTGCCAAGAGCTGGAGGTGGGAGTAGAGGGGACTTACGTGAACCCTAACCCAGCTGTAAAATCAAGATCTTCAGGCTTCTGTGCTTATCACAAGGCATCAGACCCAAGAAGGTATCAGCTGCTGTAGGGGGTGTCTGCAGCACAGACACTCTGACCTACGGTGATTGGGCCCTTTGTGGAGTCTCCAGTCTCTCTCTGGTCTCCAAAATCTGCAGCAAACAGGCCACTCCGCAAAGGAGTGAGCCCCTCCCAAAGAGAAAAAGGCTGTGTCAGTGCAGTCTCCGCGTGGGCTGGGGGCAGCAGGCCGTCTGCCCGCCTGGACCTGTGCAGGTGCTCCTTTTCCCAACTCTCTGTCCCTCTGCAGGGCAGCAGCCTCCCTGTCTGCCCATGACCTGTACCCTGCCGGGGCTGCTCTTCACTGACCCCCTCAGCACAGGCAGCTCTCCTCAAGGCCGCCCGCCTGCACCCACGCAGGCCTCGCTCAGCAAACCTGTCCCTTTCGGGGCAGCTCTTCCTGCTCATCTGTATCTGTGCAAGTGTCCTTTGCTCTTCTGTCCCTTTTCTAATAAACCTGCTCTTTACATATAACTAATGTCTCTGTCTCGTGGAGAAACTCGCCCGGGAAACTCGCCGCGTGTTGCTGAAAGGGGAGTTCTGGCGAAACCCTGCCCAGAGTGGACCCAAGGACCCTGCACTCCAAATCCACTGACTCCAAAACCACATCAAAAGCGGCCTTTGCCCTGAGTGCTACGAGAAGGGGTGACTGGGGCCTGGATCTGCCAGGCCCTGGAGGATGGGCCTCTCACCCCACATTTGACTTTGGGGTGGCTTTGGGCTCCGTCATGGGGTTTGGTTCCAGGCCTGACCTCCAGGCAGAGGAGGGGAGAGCTGGCTGCAGCAGGCAGGTCTGATTCTGGAGCTGAAAGGCTCCTAAGGACTCCCTGAGGGCCCTGACTGAGCACATCTGCATATGGAAACGTACTTGAGAGAACCATCTCTGTGCCACTAGGGGAGAAAATCAGTCTCAGCGTTTGCAGTTGTATAGACATTAGGGAACCGGTGCAAAAATACTGGTCCCTAAGTCCACGGGTCGCCTGCTGCTCCTGCTGGACCTGCGGCCTCTGCTCCCCGTGTCCCCAGCTCTGCTCACAGCGTCTATGGACGTCCTGGGTGTGTCTGGCTCTTGCTTTGGCAGTGGGGGTTGGCCCCTGTCATGTGTCGGGGCTTACCCGTGGGTGAGCCGTTGTGACAACGTACCCCGGGAATGTCTGTCCTCAGAGATCTGGAGGCTGGAAGCCCAAACCCCCCCCAGGTGTGGGCGGGAAGGTTTCATCTGAGGCGGCGCTCCGTGGCGTGTGCCAGCCGTCTTTGCCCTGTGACCCACATGGTCTTTCCTCCCTCTGCATCTGTGTCCTGATCCCCTCTTGTAAGGACCCCAATCAGAGTGGATTAGGATCCACCCATTGCCTTGACTTAGCAGTAATCACCTCATTGAAGACCCTGTCTCCACACGGTCACATCCCAAGCTGGGGTGGTGGGGTACGTTAGGATTTCCACATGTGAGTGGGGGTACAGTTCAGCCCCAATACAGGCAGGGGGCTTGGGGGCTGAGCTGCCCCTCCAGAGGCCAGTCCTGGGGTTTTCATGTCCTGCTTTTAGCAGATGGGGGAGCACAGAGTGTTCTTTCTGTTTGCTGCTTAGTTGCCTTCAGCTCAAAGCAATCCTTATGCCAGAGTGGCATATTTTGGGGCGGTGTGTTCTGGTGCCCTTTATTGTCTGCCCCTCAGCCCACCCCACACTTATTCTGTAAAGGATACAAGGAGGCTTCCGAAGCCTCCATACAAAGAGAGGAGACTGAGCAGGGCGGCAGTGGCATGGGACCTGGGCTGTGTGTGGGAGAGGCCCTCCTCGTACCCCATTTACTTTCCGGCACCTCAGTGGCATATCAGTGACCTGGGCCAGGAGCTGCCCCCCACGTGGCGTGAGGATAAAGCGAGAGTAGGTGAAAGCATTCTGGAAACCGTGAGTGTTGTGGGGGTGCAGCAGCCCCCCAGCCTTTCCTCCTAGTTACAGACCTCAGGAAATTCTGATGCTTTGGCTCCCCACGGCAGAGACAGCAGGGACAGGGCGTGAGGGACGGGCGGGAAAGCTGCCTGCAGGGCGCCCCCTGGTGTCCACCCACCCCCGGGTCTCCAGGAGAGAGGGTGACGGCGCTCGCTGCTGAGCTGAGAACTGCCCTCACCCAGCTGGAGTTCCGGACTGAAGTGCAAGGTAGGATTTCGGGTGCCCCGCTCCCCGGCATGCCCGCATACCGGATGCAACTTGCACAGGAGTACACGGCACCCCCCACCCCCTCTGTTGGAGCCAGGAGCTCACACCTCCGTGCCCTGTTAGGAAGCCCCTGCACCGCCTGGGTCACAGAGGCAGTCTCCTAACTGCTTGCTAGAGGTTTTATTGCATGGCCGTGGTCTACACTTGCAAAGAAAAAACAACAATTAAAGTTTGCTTAAAGATTGCAGATCGGTTGTTGCGGGGTGCAACTCAGGTTGGGCTAAAAATCGCTGCCACCTGCGCTCCGGCTCCCTGAGCTGGGAAGCAGGACGCCGCTCGGGCTGCTGCGACACCAAAGGAGGTGCTAGGCGGTCCTGAGCAGGGCGGTGGGCACAGGGCAGCGCTCGGGGCGGGTTCTTCTCTGTCCGACCCACCCTGCTCCTTGTTCCCCGGCACCTGTCGCTCTCACTGTGACGGGGACCATCATGCAGGTCATGTCGGTCTCCCCCCTCTTACAACCCACGCTGCATAACAAGCTTGTGAACCGCACGAGCGAGCAGCTCTGGGGCAGATTCTCTCTGGGGCAGATTCTCTCTGTTCTCGATGGTTCCTTGCGCCTCCACCCAGTGTCTCCACGGAAGGGGAGGGAGGGCGGGAAGATTCAGCTGAGAAGCTGCTGGGGCAGGCGGGGGGGGGGGGGTGTGGGGGGGTGGGCGCTGTGCCCTCAGAAGGGGGGTGGCTGGCAGGATGCAGGTGTGGAGGGAGAGCAGCGCTGAGCCTGCTACCAACGTGGAAAAATAGCTGGTGGAGCCTTTGTTCCTTCGGAGGAGTAATTGCCTTTGATGGGCTGTTAATAGGTATCATTATGTGGTTATTAAGAAGGGATGTGATAAGCCCAGCTCTGGGTGGCTGAGTTCAGGGGTCTCCTGGCTTAATGTTGCTTCTACCTGTGCAAAGACGGAGCCAGGCACCTTCTTGGGACCCCCGTAGTCAGGGGGTTTGACCATTAGCCTCGGGGGCTGGGACAGTGCCTTGAGGTGGGGTGGCCATTAGCTCCTGGGGTAGCTGATGGGGGCGGGGAGGGAGAGGTGGGACGGGAGGGGGCTAGTGGGGGAGATGGAGAGATGGCGGGAGATGGGGAGATGCAAGGGGGTCTGAGGAAGGGAGAGGGTGGAGGCAGGGAGGGGGAGAGAGAGGAGGAGAGGAGGGGAGAGGCCTTGAAACTGGCCCTTAGGGAGCCTGGATCCCGGCCTGCATTACCAGCCTCCCCCGCCTGCACCCGCAGGCTGATTCCCAGGCCCCTTTGATTTCTGCTTTAACCAGATCCCCCGGGGCTCCTCAGCCAGTTCCTGTCTGAGAAGCGCTTGGGTGCTCGCCAGCATGAGGACATGAAGTGGCCCAGAAGTCTGGGGCTGGAGGGAGCATCGGAGCCTTTGGGGGTTCTCGGGAGAGATGGGCAGGGTTTGGTCCCTCTGAGGAGCGAGGTGATGAGACATGTCACGAAGGCGACATTTGTAGAGAGGCCTAAAGGAGGGAGCCTGCGGGCCTCTTCACAGCCCAGGAGGCTCCATCAGGCCGGATTCTGCGCCGCATCCTTCACAGGTTTAGCCCATCTAGTCTTCGTGCCCCCGCCTGCCCCCGCCCCCAGGAGGCCATAGCCCCTCCCTCATGGCCCGGCACAGGCACCAGCAGTGATGCAGCTGGGAGAACCCACTGCCCTCCTGGTCCTTCCTTGGGTGTCGCCAAGGCATTGGCCTCACACCGAGTCCCCCCGGGGAGTCTGACCTCCCAGAGCCAGAGGTCCTGCCACTCCCCTGCCAGCCGGGGTGGGGGGTGGGGGCTGGTGGGGACACAGCTGCAGGCCCCATGGCCCCTGCTGTCACCAGCGATGCCAGGAGGGTGACCTGCTCAAGAGCCCTCTGAGACTCGTCGGGAGGGGGCCAGTGTGCTGACCCTGGGCCGCGGCCGGTCTGCGTCCTCCCGGGCTGCGGGGCGCCGAGAGCGCTGTCCATAATAACATGGCGTGCAGCTCATCTCTGCTGTCCACACTCACTACCTCTCCGGCTTCCTCCAACTTTGGTTCAGGAATTTGGGGCAGGGTTTCCTGCTGGGGACTGGGGTCCCTGCGGGGAGAGGACTCACGTGTGGCCCCCGGTGCGAGGGCAGGGGCTGGGCACAGGCTCCAGCTCAGGAGGGGCACGGAGTCCCCCCTCTGTGCTCAGGGAGCCCCCCTGCTCCCCAGCACCACCTCGCTCCTGCGGAGAGCTTGCAGCCGCCTGCAAGTATAAACCTCCACCCGCCTGCTGGCCAGACTTCACTGGCTGCCCCTGCCCGGAGTATGGAAACAGTGGCAGGTATTGGGGTGTTTCTAGAAACCCAAAGGGAATCTCTTCTCCCTTCACACCTTCCCGCGCTGCCACCTCAATGCGCGCAGACCAGGGCCGGTGGGATGGATGGTCCCAGACTTGGTCCCAAACTGTTCTAAACACACACAGGGTGTTGCCTTGGACCTGAGCTTGGGCTCGGGGATGGCTCAAGCCGCCACTGCCTGCCAGGGTGTCGAGCAAGCGTCCCGACGGGGCCAAGAGAAGCGGTATCTCGGGCCTTGGGTAGATGTGACGGGCCTTTCATTTGGAAGCAGGGACCAGGTCCAGGCAGACCGGCAGGCAGCAGCCCAGCCTCCGGCCCCCATGCTTCCCACTCTCTGGCTTCTCTCCCCCCCCCCCCCCCGTCTCCATCTCGGTCGCTCGCTTCCGGGCCCAGCTGTCCATGTTCACGCGTGCACACACGTGTGCTCATGCCCCCTGCGCGCCGGCTTCTCAGCCCAGGTGTCAGTAATTATAGGTGTGCGCGCCCTGTGCTCCCGCTCCCCAGGGCTTTCTGCAACAGGATCTCACATGTGGGCGATGCAACCTGGGAGGAAAGCAAAGCTGCAGGTGGCGGCCACAGAGGCTGGCGGGAGGGAAAAAGAGCCTGATCCCCCCCCATCTTCCTTGACCGGGGGTTTCTCAGGCCCCCAGAGTCCAGCAGGTGCAGGCCGTTTCCCGGGACCCAGACAAAACTGGCGCTCAGACCCCAGGTCCTGTCCTGCCTCCCCACCGCTCACACTGCAGCAGCCCCCGGGGGCCGGATCATGCTCTGGGCCATGGGGTGAGCTGGTCTCCCTTCCCTTCTACTCCGTTTCCCCTCCCCCCGCCCCCCACAGCTTCTTAGCCCGCACTGTCCACCTGCTTCCTGCCTCCTCCTCTAGGCCGAGGGCTCCTTGCTTATTCAGCATCTTGTTTCCAGAATCTCCGCTGACTCAGGGTGCAGGAATGGCTCCGCCTTCTCCCCCAAATCAAAGGTTCTCTTGTTTGCTTTCTAGAAGTAAGTCTTTGCTCCTGCTTTCCACCAAAATGTCAAGGAGTTCCCGCTTCCTCAGGCCAATGGGGAGGAGAGGAAACTAAATTTATCTGGCATTTGTTCTGCGTGGCGTCGGCTTCCGTCGGACCAGTCTGCTCAAAACAAGGGGGTCTGGCTGGAATGCTCGTTTCCCCTCTGCCCTTCCTCCGCAAGTTCCCCTTCCTCCAAGGGGCTTCTCACACCCAGTGAGTCAGAATCTCGGGGGTCCAGGCCTGGGTCTTTCTGAGCTGTCCCAGGTGATTCTAACGGGCAGCCCGGGCTGACACCCGCTCCAAGGTAGTTATGGATTAGGACGAGAAATTCCAGAGGCCAGAGACGGGAAGTGGAGCCACAGTGGCTACAGGGATGCCACGGCCCTCTTTCCTGCTGTCAGTCGCATTGGCTTTTATTTCAAGCCCTCGCGCAGCGTGGCAAGATGGCCACAGCCGCCCCAGACGTCACACCCCCTCGCCTCCAGCTCTAGGAAGAAAGTCTGGTTGGTGGCCTGTGGCTTCTCGCTGGTGTTTGCTCTCTATCTCTGCCTGGTTTGTTTTTGTTTCCATGCCACACCTCCAGCAGGTAGACTGGGGGTGGGGGTAGTTATAATGGGGACCTGTGAGGTGCAGTAGGAATACAGAGTGGGGTGACTATCTAGGAAGAGGGGTCAGTAATAGAGGAAAGCAAGTTCCCAGCAGAGGAACAACATTTGAAGACCGGAGGGGAAGCTGGGAGGATTGGGGGTCATGTAGAGCATCACGGGGGCTGGGAGGTGGGATAATGTGATCTATAATAAATGTTTATCTGGTCGTCAACCCCACACCTGGCACGGAGCTCCTCAAACCCTGGGAGTTTCCCAAGTGGTAAGAGCAGAGATTGTGTCTTGTTCTTCGGAACCAGCCTCTTCTCAACCAAACCTGAGTGAATGACTTTAACTGACAGGACTTTGGGAAAGCCCCTAGGAGGGGGGCTCATTGCCAGGGGAACCAACCTTGTGATTAGGGGTTGCACTTGCAGCAACCCCTCCCACCCTGCTCTCTCTCTGTGGCGGGAGGAGGGGGCAGGAGGTTGGATCAGTCACCAAGGCCAAGGATGGAATCAATCGTGCCTGGTGATCAAGCCTCCACCAGCCGCCTGGAGTCCGGCTCTGCCTTTTGGGTTAGGAACATGGTGTGCTGGGGAGGGACGCGCTCGCTCCTGCTTTTTGGGCGCAGAAACTCCTGTGCTCAGAACCTTCTAGACCTCGTATCTGGCTGCTTATTTGAATCCTTTGTAATCACCTCTGATCTATTAATACTAAGTAAACTGCTGTCCTGAGTCCTGTGAGCCGTGCTGCGTGGGAACCCCGCCTTGATAGTGGGGATCAGAAGCAGAGGTACCGTCCTGCCCTGGCAGCTACCTTCTGAAGCGTGGGGGGCAGTCATGCGGGACTGAGCCCTTGACCTCCAGGACCAGAGCGCGTCAGAATGGAGTTTGATTGCGGGACACCCAGCTGGTGTGGAGGGCACCCTCCCGTCCTGCCACGTGGTGGTCAATGTTGGAAGGGAAGTGTTTTTAAGTTCTGAGAGTAGTTTTTGAGTTTTAAAAGGTACATAGTTTTAAAGTTAAAAATTAAATGGCACCAAAAAAAATTAAATAGCACCATTGGAGGTTTATTATGTAAAACTGCAAGGCCTTGGCCCCACCCCCCATCCTGGTGCTCTCAGTACTAGTGATTTTTCCTGCTTTTCTAGAAATGTCTTCTGGTTTCTATTTCTACTTTCCAGTATTTACGCTGCTCTTTCTCGATTTTTTTCCACGTTAGACATGGATGACATCTGATTCTGGAAGATGGGATTTAGCATCCTCACATCTCCCCTGCCCTGATGGGCTGAGTGCTGTCCTCACCTCACTGCCCCCTTGCAATATGTCCACACCCTCAGGCCTGTGAATATTTTCCCTTTTATGGTGAAAGAGACTTTGCTGATCTGATTAGAGTGAAGAACCTTGAAGGGGGAGACTATCCTGAATTATCTGGGTGGGCTCTGTCTGATCGCCTGAGTCCCTAAAAGTGAAAGGCAACAGAGGGGCCAGATGTGACACCCGGGGACGTGGCAGGACAGAACTGCCTCTGAAGATGGAGAAAGGGGCCCTGGGCCAGGAATGTGAGCTGTCCACCCCGCCCCCACGTAACAGGCAGCTAGGAAGCCGGACCTTCAGTCCTACCCACTGCAAGGCCCTGAACACTGCCAGCAGCCTCAGAGAGCAAGGAGATGGTTGCCCCCCAACCCCCACCCCAGAGCTTCCAGAAAGGAACTCAGCTCTGCCCACACCTTGACTGTAGCCCTGTCATCCCAGAATCTGACTTCTGACCTACAAGTGTAAGATAATAAATTTCTGTTGTTTTAAGCTTCCAAATTTCTGCAGCAAGTGGCAGCCATAGAAAACTAGCCTCTCCCACCCAGCCCCTCTTCTTCTGATAGATTTATAACTTGCAACATTGACATCAGATTTCAATGTTTACATGGATAAGGTTAAATAAATGTCGTTCCCAGCTGGTTCATATAGTATACAATAATTACATTTCTCTCCAATACAATTTTTTTGTTCTCAGAATTGATAACTGCCTTTTTTTGTTTGCTTAATTTTCTGTATACTTATGAATTCAGCCCTAAATATTTGATCACAGTCTAGTAGGTGCTTAGTTGCAAAAACCAGAACATACTCTAACTAGAAGAGGGATTTGCAACAGATTTGTGACTAGCCCCAGAATCTCCAGGCAGGAGGAGGGTCAGGTGTAGGGACTGCAGAGCCAAGCATGTGTTCAGACCACAGGACCCTGTGTCAGGGGTGCCATTATCCCACCCCTGCTGTCCCTGAAGGTTAATGTGCCCCTCACCTTCTAAAAAGCAAATGTCTTCCCCATTGACACCTGCAGAAATTATTTTCTGCAGAAATGAAATCTCAAGCAGGTCCACTAATTGGTGGGGCTGAGGTCATGTGTTCGAACCCTAGCTGCAAGGGAGGCTGGGAAATCTATCTGGGTTAATTGTTCTCTAAATCTGCTGCACTGGGGTCATCCTGGACTCTCCCCTCCACATCTCTGTGGCTATTTCCTGTGCTGGATCCCTGCTTCCTTGACTCCGTGTATTCCTCATCTTGGTGTCTCCTTCAATAACAATCTGAAAAAGAATAAGAGAGACCATTTTTTTTTTGTTTAAATATTTATCTATGCATACAAGAACTAGGGTATAGGCCAGAGATGGGGGCAGTGAGAGGATTCACCAGAGACAGAGTGGGGAACCAAACAAGCAGATCTACTGAAATACACTGCTGAGGGGAGCCCTGGGGGAGACAGGAGAGGTCTGCTGAGTCATGTGGGTCAGCTCCCTGGCTGGGGATCGAACTCGTGCTGCAGTGGCTGCGGATAGCTTCATAGGTTGCATCTTAACCCCTTGCACCACCATGGAGGTCCGAGAGAACATTCTTATGAGTCTCAACATGTCTATTCTCTTCTTATAGTTGACAGTTTAGCTAAATAGAGTTATAGATTGAATTTTTTTTCCTTCAGAATCTTGAATTGTTCCATTGTCTTCTAGCTGCTAAAGGGCAAAACTCAGTACTCAGTTTTCATCGTTTGGGTGTAGATATTTTTCCTCTTTCTCTGTGAAATCTTGTAGAATCTTTTGCGTTTGAAATTTAATCATCCCAAGCCTTTCTGTGGGTTTGTTGCCATCCATTATGCTGGTTCTTGGTAAGCATTTTAAATTTGGAAACCCAGGGCCTTTATCCTGAATTATTTCTTGGATCTTTTCTCCCTGCTGTTTGCTCTGTTCTCTCTTTCTGGGGTGACTGATTTGATGTTAGATCTCTTGAAGTCATTCTCTAACCTCCTCTTTGTTTTTCTTTGCATTTGCTCAATTTTTTTTTTGGGGGGGTGGGGTCAAGATTTCCTCATCTTTAACTTCCAGATCTTTATTGAGGATTTTATTCCTGCTCTCAAGATTATTTTTGGTTCTGAGTTTTTTTTTTTTTAATTTAAAACCATCCTGTTCTGATTTCATGGTTTTAATATTTTTTCTAATTTGAGAATCTAAGACCTAACTGGGAAATTAATGACTGTTCTTCCTCCAAAGATATTCTCTTCCTGCATAATCTGTTTCCTCCAAGTTCTTTTTATATATCTGGTGAGCACTTTCATGTTAGAGCATTTCATCAGATATTTGGTGTCCCTTGGCTGCCTCATCCTATTTAAAAGAAGGTACTAACAAGCTGATTGGCCACTGACCACGGCAGTGGGTTCTCGCCTACAGACCTCAATGTTTTCAGTATTTCTCACCTTCTGCTCCACATCAGGATTGCCTGGGGGAGGTTTTGCTACTAGGATGCCTGATCCCTCCCTGATGAATTAAATCCGAATCCTGGGGGATGGGGCTCTATGTTGGTATGTTGTCCGAAATCTCCAGGTGACTCTAATTGAGAACTTGCTGTAAGGTGATTCGATTCAGCTGACTTGAGACAGTAAAAACAGAAACATAAGTAGATTCTGTAAACTTGTAATCATACATGTCAAACAGGATACTGTCTCCCCTCTAAAATAGAAACAGTGGTAAATAATATAGAGTAGGTGTAGGAAATTGTGTTTTATCTTACAGAAGTTCATTCTAAATTAAGTATTTCCCCAAAGAAACATTTTTATGTGTCTATCATCTGCCCTTGGACACAAAGCAAATGTGTCAGCACCTGGAACTCTCTTGAATTGGCCCAATTCTCCTGTGAAAAATTTCCAATCGCCTGCCTTTTTTTTTTTGGCCAGGATTCTGAGACCTGAGTGGGGGAAAAGACTGGGGGTCTCATATTCTGTGTGTAAGCTTTGATTTAATTTCCTGTTTTTGGAAGGAGGAGGCGGAGCTGCACGGCTGAGGAGGGGTCATCACGCCGCTCTGGGCCTCTGAAGGGACCACCAGATCCCCCAGGCCCCTTCTAAAGGTTAAGTGATCCCATGAGGAAGGTTTGGGGTGTCCATTTGGCCCATTTGTGGGCTGGTCAGAATACGTTCTTTAAATGCCGCCTCCTCCAGGAAGTCTCCCCCACTCTCTCATCCCCTCTGTTCCAAGTCAGAATCTCTGTGGAGCTTCGTGCCCGGAGGCAGGTATGTACAGGGTGCTGCTGTCATTCCAGAACAGCACCTTGGTGGGTGCCAGAGCTGAGTGGAAGGCACCCGACCTGCTCTGTGCTCAGCCTGCCACGCTCGCGTGCCTGGTTTGTGGGCAGCTCAGAGAGCAATGCAAGAGCTTGGGGGCCCCTGTCCCAGCCCCGAGGGCCCTGTGGCAGGTCCCTGCATGCTGGGTACCTCAGGTTTCTCTTGTGGGTGTTCTCTGGCCACGTGTATGGTAGGTCTGAAGTACCAGGGAGTTACACCTGGAGCATTACCTGGATCCCCAGCCACTGTGGGGAGGGGTTGGTGGGTAAATGCCTCCCTTCCACGCCCTCAGTGGGGGTGCTCTGGGCTGTGCTGCCCCCAGGGGCTCCTGTGGGTTGAGCCCCCACCACCTAGAGTGGTGCCTTTTGTCCACTTCCCTGCTGCCCTGCCCCTGCCCTGCCCTGCCCTGCCCTGCCTCTCTTCCCTTCCCTGCCTCTCCTCCCCACTCCCCTACTTCAGGTTCCCGGGACCATGAACCAGATAAGCTCCTGCCCCAAATCCCCACATTTCTGCTGCTTTGCGGCCCTCGCAACGACTCAGTAGGTTCTCAAGATTTGACCGGGTCCAGGGGATCCTGGAGCTCCTCCCAGGCGGGAGGGCAGGTGGGCATCTGGAGCGGGAGAAGGGACCAGGGTCCCAGTGCTCCCGAGTGAGACCGTCTGCTGCCCGCCCCCCTCGCTGTGGCCAGGCGTCCCCACGCCTGCTTCCCTCGTTCATCCCGTCGAGGCGGAACCTCCTCTGTCCTCTCCACGACACCTCGTCCATCTGCTTTCCAGCTTCCAATATTTTATTCCCGCGCACTCTCCTTTTTGTTCTTGTGTTCAGGCTTTAAAGAAGCCCCCACTGTGGCTTGGGTGGGCTTCGGGGAGGGATCGGTGGAGGTGGTCACACAGCTCTGTGGTCAGACGGCTCCACCATGGAGCTGACCGCGCCGGTGGTGTGGACGCCCGAGTTACTGTCGCTTTAGGGAATGGCTGGTTTGACAGCGGCCATGCTGACTGTTCAGGTGTAACTTACTCCCTTGTGGCTCGGGCAGCACCGTGAACGGGGTCTGGGGACCCTCCAGGTGGCAGGTGAGAGACAGGAAGGCCGAGTTGACTGTTGAGGGAACCGCTGCCGATGTCTCTTAGCCCCGACAGTTTCTGTTTGGCTCAGCTTTGTGAAGGAACAGAGCAGAGGCGCGCCGGGTGGCCAGGTAGGGGTTATGCCCCCCCCAGAACCCTGCTCCGTGAGGGCCCCGTCACCGCTGTGGCCAGCGCGGTGCTCTGGACCTTCCCTCCAGGACGCTGGCGTATGCATTTGATTTTGTTTGCACATAAACATTTCTTTGTTGCCAACCACCAAGATTTGTAACCGTGAACCGTTGAACTGGGGCTGTGGGCTGAGAGATGTATTTGACGCCACAGCCAGAGGCCGGTTTCTGGGGACTGGATTTCCAGGGAGCAGACTGGCAAGAAGGAGCTTTACTGCTTTTCACCAAGTGGTTCTGGCAGGAGTTGAGGGGTGCAGGAGTTGAGGGGTGCAGGTGGGTGGGGTGCCTGTGAGAAGCTGGGGTCTCTGTGGCTCCGGGGTCTGCGAGTCCAGTCGGGGTGAGGGGGCAGGCCCAGCTGTGGCCAGGTGGAGCCCAGGGCACTGGAGGAAGCGCCCAGATGACAGGTGGGGAAGGAGGCTCCGGAAATCCTGACTCTTGTCTACAGGCAGGTTGCCAAGGCAGTGAACTTTTGACGAACCGTTTCGATGTCTCATCCTCCCGCGGTGGAGGCAGCTCTGGGGGGATATTAAGAGGCCGCGTTTCCAGGCAGGCCCCGGACCTGGCTGGCTGAGAGCCCTGCCTCCCGCCGGCTCTCCACAGGGCCTGGCAAACTCTGCTCAGGGCCAGATATTTTTGGGCTCAGTAGGCTGTGCCATCTCTGTTGTAAAATCTTTTTCTTTTTGCTTTTTATAGCCCTTTAAAAATGTAAACCTGTTCTTAGCTTGATGGCAAAAAGAGGCTGAGGGTGGAGAGGGCCTTAGGCCGTAGTTGCCAACCTTGGCATATTATGACTCTGTTTATTTTCCTCATAAAATCTCCCACAGTCTGAGTGTGTACTTCATTTTGTTTATTTTCTTTCCTCACCCATCCTGTGAATGCCACGAGAGCCGAGGCCTTGGCTGCTTTATTCTCTGCTGTGTCCTCAGGGGAGGGCCTGGCACGGAGGGATGCTCTGGTATCGGCTGATGATTGAGCGTGGGCTAATTTCAGCTTCTGTGAAACAGGGGATACAGACTGGGTGGACTCTGAGGGAACTTCCAGAGCTTGAGTTCTTTTTTTTAATTTAATTTTTTTTATTGTGGTAAGAAAAATGAACAGCGGATTTTCAGTGCACAACACTGTGGAAGGTTCCTGCATGCTGGGGGCTTCAGGTTTCTCTTTTGTGGGTGCTCTCTGGCTGGGAGAGTGCTCACCCACATGTGTTGCCAGGTCCATAGTGCCAGGGAGTTGACACCCCAGATCCCCAACTCTTAGGAGGAGTGGTTGGTGGATAAAGGGCCCCCTTCCATGCCCTCAGTGGGGTGCTCTGGGCTGTGCTGTTCCCAGAGGCTGCTGTGGGTTGAGCCCCTGCCACTCACAGTAGTGCCTTTTGACAACTTTCCTTCCCTGCATGGCCCCCTTCCCTTCCTACTTCTGCTTCCTGGGACCATGAACCCAGTAAACTATCTGCCCCAAAGCCTTGCATTACTGTCTGCCTTGGGGCATACACAACTGCTAAATGGGTTCCCTAAGATTTGACCAGATCTGGCTGACTCTAAATCCCCTCTCCATGTTGGTGGGGTGGGGACAGTGGAGACTTGGGGACCCAGGCAGAGCCAGGGTCTAGGTCCCCTAGGTTGGTTTGTGGCTCCAACGCCAGATTTCAGCATGGCCTGGACAACCTCTCAGGAGATATTCGTGGGCTGGGTGTGGCTTTCTCCCTGGAAGCAGGAAGCCAGAACTTGAGGAGAACTCTGCCTCAGGCAGGCTGTCAGCTGAAGAGAGCTGTGGGGAGGAGAATTTGGGGGTGCCACCGCTGGGCCTTGTCACTCATGCTGTTTTTCTTTCCTGGGCTCATCTCAGCCCCCCTGGTATCTTGACCATTTATCTCAGTGTGAACTTGTCAGGGAAAAGAGGGTCTTCGCTGAAGCTGTGACCAGTTCGACCAGACGCGCTTAGGGTGTGGGTGGGAGTGGGGTGTGTGCTCTGGTCCCCGCCCTGGGGTTTGCAAACTGACTGCTACACAGAGGACTCTGTTTTATGGCAGCTCAAGGAGACTGGAGAGGTCCAGGGAGAATTTCTGGAGAAGACAGTGTCGGGGCAAGCATCCCAGGCTGGGCAGGCTCATGGTTGATTCAGGCAAGCAGATAAAGGATCTTGGTGCCCTCAATAGATTTTAATGCCGAAGCAGGGGCCTGGGTGCACAGGCAGATCAGGGGGCAGTGGGGCTGGGAGCCAGGCAGCAACCTCCCTCCTGCGTGCCTGTGTTCACGCCCCCAAGAGCTGTTTGCATTCACATGCTATCACGTGTGGGTGATGAACCTGGGAGGAAAACAAGGCCGCAGGTGGCAGCTCAGCTATAGAGGCTGGGGGTGGGGAGGTGAGAGAGAGCCTGGATTACTCTATTTTCCTAGAGGCAGGGATCTGAGGACCCAAGTGGGGTCGTAGGAGAGCGCTCAGGGACTGCTCACAAGCAGGCGGGTGGGATGAACGACCCCCACCCCGGGGCAGGAAGGGGCCCAGACTGGGAGTGGGGGCAGAGCTGGACCCAAGCACCCACATCAGTGCTGGGGACTCAGCCTCCCCCACCCTCTGCTCCCACCCCAGTCCTCCTTGGACCCGCCAGTGCATGAGCCTGATGGGAGGCTGAGACACAGGGTGGGGTGGGGCAGCCGAGGGGGACACCCGCTGCAGGGCCTCCCGGGGCCCAGCCTGCACCCGCATCCGGGCCTCTTCTGGTCCACAGCCGCCGTCACGGTCGTGCTGCTCCTGCTTAATCGGAAACTGTGCCGGTCCTGGGACTCGTGTGGCTGTATTTTCCACTGACGCCTCCTCTCTCTGCACGTAAAGCAACTGAACAGCCTGCATGCAGAGTAATTGTTCCTCTTGCTCCTTAGCTCGCACTCCCGTGACCTTGAAAGAGCCATTTTCCAGGACCGTCGCTAATGGACCTTCGCACATTGACAATAAAATATCCCGGCGCTGGGAGAGAAGGAAGGAGAAGCCACTTTGACGGATTTTTGCCTTCTCCAATGTCGTCCTGCGAAGTGCTGTTGGGCACGTTCCCGGAGCCTGGCTCTGCCCTCCTCCTGGAAATGCCTGTGCTGGCATGGCCAACCGCAGATGAGGGCACACACACAGAGCCCGAGTCCGGGGCGGTCACCTCACCCTCCCGCCCCAGGTGGAGGGTCTTCCAGTGGGGGCTTTTGGAATGTTCAGTGAGTTTTCTGAGTCCTGGAAAATGCCTTTCACTGGGAAGCTGGATCTCTGGACCCTCGATATTTGTTCTTTGCCTCCACTCAGCACATGCTTGTGCTCAGAGCCTGCCAGAGGCCTGTGTTCAGTCCCAGCGGGGCCTCCTCGTCCCCACTGGCAGGAGGGTGGAAATGAACCTTTGTGCTGGACAAGCCTCCAAACCCGATGGGGCCGTGAGTGTGGTCCCTGTGCTGCCCGGTCCCTGGGGGTGGGGTGAGCTGCCTCTGAGCCCGGCCTCCAGAGGGTGCAAGGGCAGGACGCACCGTCCTTGTGGGGCATGAGATCAGTGCTTAGGAAACCTTATTCAGAAAGCCAAGCCCCCATGAGGGACGCAGCCCTCCCGAACAGCTTCCTGACTTCTGGTCTGGCCGTCAGGAGCCCTTGGTTCTCATCCCAGCTCTGCTCCCTGAAAGCCTGTGGGACCCTAGACTAGCGCTCTTCCTCCTTCAGGTTTCTCATCACAAAGCCAGGAGTCGAGGACTGACATGAGGCCCTATTGGCCCCCACAGCTCAGCTGCACTGTCATGCGAGGACCTTTTGCTACGAATTGATCTCAGGCTCCTCCCAGACCAGCAGCAGCAACTCAGAGAGCCCAGGCCTCAAGCATCCCGGGCGCATTGCTCAGCAATCCCGCAGTGAGCCTATGACGAGCTCCCTGCTTGCTGGAGGAGACATGATGGGCACCTTTGGCCTTGCCTAAAGTCCCCTGGCCAGCGGCTGGGACTCAAGGGCAGCACCTCTGCCGTTGAACCTCATGCTGATTTCACCATGGTTGGAAGCTTGCCCTGGTCTGACTGCTAACATCGAGGTGTGGGCAGGTCTACTTCCCTCTGAACGGTCCAGTGGAGAATCCATTTCCTTTCCTTTTCCAGCTTGGAGAGGCCACCTGCACTCCTTGGCTGTGTCTACGCCACCATAGTTGAAGCCAAGGGGTTGAGTCTGTCTTTCTGGCCTCGTCTGTATCACATCTCTCATCTGGTCTGCCTTTCTTGCATTTTGAGGACTCATGTGATTTGATCAGGCAGCTCTGAATAACCCAGGATCATCTCCCCATCTCAAGACCTTTAACCTTATTCACACAGGCTTGGCCGTTATCTCTGACAGCTGGAAAGTGGGGCAGAGAGGAGGTACCAGAAGGACAGATGTCCGCCTGCGGTGGAGCGGCAAGGCAGGGGCTCCCCTGCGGGAGCCTTGCAGCACTAACCTACACGCCAGGCCGCACGGCGATCTTGACCAAGGCATCGAGCCTGACTTCTTAAGTCTCTGATTGCCCAGCCTCAAAGTGGGCACATTCCCAGTGCCTGGGGGCGCTCAGAGAGGTGATGTCCACGAGGAATTTCACAGCCCCCCTGGCATCCAGGTAGCACCCAGTGAGCGATGGGCAGACATTTGGGGCGGGGCGGGGGCCTCAAAGGAAAGTAAGAGTTCTGTGACTCGAAGCTGACTTTCTTCTTCTTCCTCCAAATGATGGGTGGACTGGCCTGTGCCCTCCCTCCTTGCTGACAGACCTCTTGCTGCATCCGTGGTGCTGGAGAGCTTGCAAAGATGACCCTCTGGTGTGAGCCAGGGACCAGTCCAGCATGGGGGTTTCCTTCGCCGACAGCAGCACTGTGCTCTCCGACATCTTCCTGGGACACGGGCTGGGGTGGTTTGGTGCAGATGTTTGTGCAGGGGACACAGAGTAATGGGCCTTGGAAGGTCATGCCGAGGGCTGGCAGGCTAGATGCAGCTGTGGCCGGATGAATGGACATCAGCAAAGCCCCACAGGCCTTGGAGCCCCTCAGTCTTCTCTTACCAGCCCCTTGGGGCATGCCATGGCCTCGCAGGACTTGGCTCTGCTGAGAACAGGTTAGGGTAGGCTCGTAAGTGAGGTGGTCCAGACCGCTGGCCCAGACTGATGTGGCCATGCCCAGTGGAAGGAGCCCTGAAGACAAGGGAGGGGGCTCTGGGGTCCCCAGCACCAGGGGAGAGGCCGAGCCAGGCCAGCGAGGGGTCTGGGCTCAGGGCACAGAGAGATGCTGCATTCCAGGAGAAAGGCTTTCCTGGACTTGTGCAGTGTGTAACCTGCGTGGCTGTGCCTGGCCACCCGGTCCGAGGTGCTGGTTTGTGGGTTAGTGTTGCAAGGCGAGCGGTCAGACCCTGGGGACATTGCAGTAGGAGTGGACGAAGAAGCTGGTGATGAGCGGGCAGAGCAGCTGGCAGGGAGTCAGCTCTTTCACTAAAGCTGGACCTTGGGCAAAGCCTGCTCGGAGCCTCCGTTTCTTTCCTAACAGGATCATCTGACATGCCCTTTCCCTGCACAGGGTAATTGGAGGATGATGTGAGCTGGGGCGTGTAGAATCTAAGTTGTCGAATAAGGTGGCAAGTTACTGCTGAGCTTTTTGCAGTCTGAAATGTGTCTAACAGTGGCTGTCGTTCCTCTGAATCCTGGCTGTTCTGGGAGAGGCACCAGGCAGTTACTGCCTCTACCAAAACTTTGGTTTTCTGGGGATATGGGGGGATGGAAGCCCTCAGCCTGAGAGCGCCTCAGTCCTACATGGGATGTTGAGGGGCAAAGGGAAGCCCCAAAGGAATGGCCAAGCAGCGTGGCCCCCTGTTGCTGGGGTGGCAGGGAAAGCTGACAGAGCAGGCCCTGAGCTCTGGGACTTGGAGGTTCCATCCCTGGGGGTTTGCTGGGTGCAGTGTCCTCAGCAATGCCGTTGTGCGCTGCAGCAGGATGTGGCCTGGACTTCCTGGGGCAGGTTTGTTCCTGACTCTTGTGGTATTGGGGGCTCCGGGATTAGCCAGAGTGTGGGTTGAATCCCTACTCTATCTCCATAGCTCTGTGACCTTTTCGTTTTACCTCCTGGGTCTCAGTTTCTCCATCTGTAAAATGGGGATAGTGGTAGCACCTCCCGGGGTCTGTCCTGAGTATTCAGCCAGCTCATTGCTAAGTTGCTCTGTACACACTAAGCCCTGGGGAGGTAAGAAAAAAAAATGCTCCTGGAAGTGACCTGCCTGACCTGCCTGGGAACGGGCACAGAGGTTGTGTTCAGCCGGGACCTAAGCTGACCCCTCAGGCTGCGGGGTCACTGGTTCCTGAGAGTGGGGACCTGGGTGTGTGTTCCTGTCTGTGGGGCGCTGCCTCAGGCGTGTGTCAAGATCTTGCTCTTTAGGGCCCAGATAAAGGTGGGGTCACCTTATCTTCTCATTGCCCCAAGACCTGCAGGTTGTTTTTGGAAGGAAAGTAACAGCAGTTAAAAACTCCCTCAAACAAAATCCAACACATCACAAAGACACACAGACTAGGTGGTCTTTAAATACCAACTGACTGTCACAGATCCTGGGACAGACCTGTACCAAGAAAGTCCCACAGGTCATACCTGGTTATTACTTAGCGTCTCAGCCGCCTAACTGGTGCCTCTACTTCTTTCTTCTGAGTTCTCCCAGCAGCTCTGCAGCAGAGAAGGTGGCATTTCTGTGACCCGTGACCAGCCGGTCCTGGTCTCCAGGTGGCGTGGCGAAACGGCCTGGCAGTGATCGCTGAGGCCTTCCCCTGGGATGCGTATAGGGCTCGTGGCTGCACCTGGACTCCTGGCAGATGAGCTTTGGGGTCCATCCATCAGCAATTTGGAACCTTCTCACTGCACCAGGGGCCTTCAGGCCTGTTTATTCATGGTGCTGCAGCCTGCCCAGGAGGTGGCTTTCTCGGGGGGTATCTTAACTCTGGGCTCACGAAGCTCCCGGGAAAGCGTGAGGCACAGGGCGAGTCGGCTTCTCTGGCTTTGGGGCTTGTATTTGAGGATTTCCCTCTGAAGATCAAACAGTCCAAGGGGATTATTCCTGGTAATAATAGCCAAAGGGGAGATCATGCATTGGCAGGGACCCGGGCTCCAAGTGCCTCAGACATGTGACCTGGTTACTCCTGGGTCCCACGTGGCTGTCTCTGTGGGGAGCCGCTTTCAAAGAAATACAGTGTGGCACCTCAGAAGCAATTACAGGGAATTAAAATGCTGACTTGCCTCTGGAGAACTAGCAAAGGCAGGAAAGAATATTCTCCGTGGGTGTGAGTTTCTCTGAAGCTCTAGCCTTCACACTTCGTCTTCCACTGCATGGTCTCCCCGGAGCTCTCCCGCACACTCCAAGCTCTGCACCCAATTCTCCCTGGAAGTCTGCGAGGCGCTGCTTTTCCCTCCATCCAATAGGATGGAGAAGAGAGAATTCTTAGGGGTCAGGGTGTGGACAGCGGTGGCTGCCAATACTGATAATTGAATCCCCTTCATTTTCACATAGACTTTTCCTAATAGTCCTCATATCACAACTTGGGGTGGTCGTGGTTAGCATCCCTCTTTTATAGATGAGGAAACTGAGGCACAGAGCAGCCAGGGGAGCAAACACGGGTGCTTCTGAGTCAGAAGGCCTGACTTTTGCTCACTATGTGGAACAAGGGGGCAGCTTTATCGGAAAGAGTGTGCTGGGTGCGTTTCCCCTTCCGTAGCCTTTTTCCTTGAAAGGCCACCTGCTCCTGGAAGCTGCTGGCTCTTCACATCTGCAGGGCTGAACTGGTCATGAAGACTTTTATTCCTTATTGATTTGCATCCCGTGCTGTGACACTGGACTGGAGTGGCCGTAGGGCATGCGGGTGCCCTGGCTTGTGTGCTGTGTGGTCTGTCTGGCTGTCACAGAGCACACAGACTGGGGCCTTGACCAGCAGAGGTGTTTTCTCGTGGCCTGGAGGCTGGAAGTCCAAGGTCAAGGTCTGGCGAGACCTCTCCTCCAGGCTTGCTGTGTCTTCACATGGCCCGGACAGAGTCGGTGCAAAGGAGGCAGGGAGGGGGCTGGCTCCATCTCTGAGGTCTCTCCCCCCATAGGACCCCAGCCCTGTCAGCTTCGGGCCCTTCTTCATGATCTCATGTCACTTTCCTCTTCTCCTTAAAGGCTCTGTCTCCACACATGGTCGCGCTGGAGGGTAGGGCTCGAGCATATGGATTTCAGAGAGAGGGGGTGTGATTCAGCCCCTGACATATGCCCAGCCCAGGCTGGTGGGCTGTAGGATCGTGATGGGCTAAGGCAAAAAGGGGAGAGTAGAAGCCCGCACACCAGACAATGGGAACCAAGGAGAAGCTCGGACCACGGGCAGCCTGCCCAGGGGTGCTTCAGCCCTCACGGGGCTACGACTTTGTACGTGTGACAGAGCCCCTCTGAGCCTCTATTTCCTCACCTGGAAAGGGGAATAGAAGGATCTTTTTTTATTATTTAAAGATTTATTTATTTATGCATTCAAGAGCTGGGGTACAGGCCAGAGGTGGGAGGTGGGGGGTTGAGAGGATTCATCAGAGACAGAGTGGGGAACAGAACAGGCAGACTGATGAAATACACTGCTGAGGGGGGCAGCGGGAGGGTCAGGAGAGGTCTGCTGCGCCATGTGGGTAGCTCCCTGGCTGGCTGGGGATTGAACTTGTGCTGCAGAGGCTGTGGATTGCTTCATAGTGCGGTGCTCAACCCCTTGCGCCACCAGAGAGGCCCTGGAATAGAATTCTCTTATTTGAGGATTAAAAAGTAGGTAGTTTGCTCAGGACTGGGAGTAACACAGTGCGCTTTCTTGGGATCTCCTGGCAGAGCCTTGTCTTAGGAAGGAGGAGGTAGCCGGGAAGTCTGCAGTTGGTGGTGCGTGGGTTATCCAGTTGCCTTCGCTGGGTGGTGTCAGGGGGCCAGGGGTGGCTCTGTCTTTGCTCAGCTGCTGGGCTGCCTTGGGCCAGATGCCGGTGATGACACGCTGGCAGAGGCTCCCTTGGCACGGGTCAAGTGTTTGACACATAGTAGCTCATTTCACCTTCACAAATAGCCTCTAGAATGTACTGTCCTTTCTGCATTTTCCAGCTGTGGAAGCTGAGGCCCAGAAGGTTGTAACTTCCAAGGTCACATAGCTAGAGATTGGTGGGGTCGCACTTAGAATGGAGACTTTTCGACTTGAAGTGTATGTAGCTCCGGGTGGGGGAGCTTCTTGGCTTTCTCCTGCTGCTCCTCTCCGTTCCTCCCCAAGTCTCCCCAAGGCCCTGTGGGCTAACCACTAAGCTGACACACTCATGGTGCTTTGGCAGACTTGCCCCCCAGCTGCCAGCTCCCACTCATTCTGAGCACTCGGCTCAGAGGCCGCTTCTTTCAGGAAGCTCTCCCTGACCCCCAGCCCCCAAAGTCCATCCTGGGTGCTGCTCCTGGTGCTCCTGCGCACCACAGGTTTTCTTCCAGCAAATCACTGACCACTGTATTGTCACCGGGCCTCTGCATGTCCAGTCCATCTCTTTCACCAGTGTAAACATCTTGAGGGTTGGGCCTGCTCACCAAATGTTTGACGAGTAAATAGGTGAATGGTTTATGCAATCTAGTGTCACGGCATCTGGGATTATCAGCCCAGTGTTTCTGGCCAGGCGTGCGGCCTGGCTGCTGGGTTCGTCCCTCCTCCCCTCTGTGTGCTCATATTCTCATCTGGAAGATGGGCTCGTCTGAGGCTTGCCTGAGTGAACCCACACAAAGTGCTCAGAACAACCCCGGTCCCGAGCTCCCTTCTGCAGGTGCTCCTGCCCTGGTCTGGCTCAGGCACAGCCCGGGCTGACCTACTTCTCCCTCAGCACCGCTCCCTGGGGCAGATGACTCAGCATTTGAAACCTGGCTTCAGTTTTCAGGAGCCAAGTTATTACGCCTTCAAACCAAAATGTTAGGTAAGTTAAATAATATCTGATGGGGGTGGGGGGTGGCAAGAGAATTGTCCAGAGACCATTTACCCTGGAGGACAACTGTGTGTGTGTGTGTGTGTGTGTGTGTGTGTGTGTGTGTCTGTGTGCAGGGAGGTGAGAAGGGAATGAGGCAGGCAGTGCCTGGAATTCAGAGGTGGAATGAGACAGGAAGCAACACTCATGGCTGCAGATGTGCAGATGCAACAGCCTATGACTCTTGAGCCCTGAAGCGACCCAGAAATTATTCCATAGGGAGGCAAACGTGTCCTCTGGTCAGGACTGTAACCCCCCCGAAAGGCAGGGTCCTTGACTCCTTTACTTCTGTATTCTCTCTTCAGATTTTTCCCAGCCCTACTTTGCAGAAACAAGTCCCCCCATGCTTGGAGAGAGGACTCTGGCTCCCCTGACATGGGCTGGGCCCTCTGGCATCCCCGCTGGGCACGCACAGAGCGGCGCACAGAAGCCAGCAGCGGAGAGAGCCTCACTGTGTCATTTGGCCCCTGTGCCCCTGCTTACCCCTCCTCCATCTCTTTACTTGGTGTGCCCCTCAACATCTGTCGTTCCAGAGCATCCTTTGGACACCCCGAGGGGACTGACACGTGTCCTGATTGAACTGGCTTTTTGAAACTTAAAGTTAAAAAGCTGTCACAATCTATCTGTGCCCTCGGGCCGTGGTGACAGGGCTAGGAACTGGGCGTCTTGTTCTAGGGGCCTGAGATCGGTGTCATGCTCCTGCTCCCCCTGACTTTCCGGGAGACCCCTCCGGCCCCTCCCGGCTGTGGGGGTTGTTGGCCTTCCTGGCTGCTCCTTGGCTATGGCAGCCCCTGTCTGCACACGGCCTCTTCCTCTGGGCGCCTGTCTGTGTGTCTCTTCGCATCTTGCACAGCCGCCCTGGGACTGAGCTCCCCCGCCCCCTAATATGACCTCATCTTAACTGATCACATCTGCATCATCTACATCGCCCTGGTTCCTTGGAACGTCCCATTTTGAGGTCGTGGGAATGAACAGTGCAGCATCTCTTTCTGGGGCTCACAAGTGCACCCATAACCAAAGCTATTCCGTGGCCGGTGGCTCAGTGGGTCCCTGGGCTTCGAGGGGGTGGCGTGAGGGAGGCAGACGTGCAGAGTTGGCCACCAGGAAAGGCCCAGTGAGGGTGGTTGTGTGTGCCAGAAACTCCACTCTAGTTTAAACAGCAATACTGGGTACAAGTCAGTCCTTAAGACCAATATCTTTTTTTCTTTGGAGCCCGCCTGTCTCCTGTGGTAGAGCTTCACCTGACGGCCCAGCTCTGGCCATCATTCCCAGCAGCTCATCCTAGGTGGCTGCATGTAAGTGGGGGTGGGGAGCCTGGTACCCCACTAGGGTACACATCCTGTCTGCTGATCCCCAGAGCCCTCGTGTTTCAGATGCAGCCGGTTTGGGGCTCTGGCTGTGCACACCTGGATTTGAACTGATAAAGCTGGGCCAAAGCCAGATGTGGTTGAGCCCAGCTCCCTGGAGAAAGCTGGTGTTTTCTTGGGGATGAGGAGGGTTTGCTTTGGGGAGAGGAGACCTTGCAATCCCGAGTTGCCTGGGAGGACTTTGGGGTCTCTCACTTGCTGGGAGGAGGTGGGCATCTCTTTTGAAATGAGGGAGGTAGCGTGGGCTCCTGGTGACTGAGCGGAGAACTCACAGAACTAGGGGTGATCAGGGCCCACGGCACCCGTGCTGGCCCCACCCAGGAAGCACAGGGTAGCACTGACCGGTCGCGTCCTGTTGACAGTGATGTTCTGGAAGACAATCACTTGTTGGCGCGAGACCCTGTGCTTTGAAAGGAAACTGGGCTGTAAAAATAACTGTGGCTGATGACTTGGAAAAATGGGGGGGTTTGTACAGTTCCTGATGGTCTGGGGTCCACGCGGGCACTTGGGCTCCCCACATCGGGGCCAGGCTGGCAAGACATTGCATTTGGAGTTGACGTCAGCTTCGCAAGCCTCTGGCCTCGCTGCTCCCTCTATCAGCTGCTGTGACCTCGGGCCAGCCACCTGGCCTGCGGGGCCCCGTGTCTCCCCTGAGGAATGGGGATAATAACTGTGCAGCCACAGCTCAGGGGTGGTGTGGAGATGAGGTCACTAGGCAGGCAGGAAATTAAAAAAATATATGCATGAAAGATGTTTTCTATTTGGCTCAGGGGAGAGGAACAAGGTTTGGGTGTGTGGCACCCAGGCCCAAAGGGGTCCTGGGTGGGGAGTATGGTGCCTGTCCCCCCTCCTCACCTCCAAGGGCTGACTTTGGGCTCCTCTAGAAGAAGGAAACACAAGTCATTGCTTTGGGGAAACTTTCCAAGAATTGGGGCTCCAGCAATGCAGCTTGGGGGAAACGTGGGACCCTGACTGGGAGGTCCCTTGCGCTGTGGGAGCCTCGAAGACAGCGAGGGTGAAGGCAACACGGCCAGTGGGCACCTTGGGGGCTTTGTGCTTTGGCAGATGGTGTCTGAAGGGCAGTGCAAGGGGCCGGGTGAGAAGAGACCCGAGTGGCCGGGGGTAGCCGCGAGGAGGCAGAGAACAGTGCTAGATGGTGCCTGAGCCCCTGTGAGACCTGGGGCAGCTGGGAGGCCCCATCAGAGGTTCACAGGGAGGCTGAGAAATAAATCAGAAGGAGAAAGACAAAAACTGGATGATTTCACTCATCTGTGGAATATAAAGAAACACAGCCAAGGAGCAGACAAACACAAAACAAACCCTTGGCTTGTGACTACAGAACTGAGGGTCCCAGAGCAGGGATGGGGGGGGAGGGGCGAGGGTGCCGTGGACAGTGCTCGAGGGCTATTGGTGCTCTGGTGGGGGGTGTGGTGTGGTGGACACACTGGAGAGGCAGGACCTGCAGTCCTGAAGCAGATGCAACCTGCAAACCAACGTCCCCTCAATAATGGAGCAGAGTGAGGCTGAGCGCCGAGGGCGGTGTGGCCGCCAGCTTGTGAGCCACGGCTCAGTGGTTGGGGTCCGGCAGTGGTGCCCACCTGCAGGGCTGGCCAAGGGCTCGCGGGGCACAAGACAGCCAGCCTGGCAGCCTGGTGTCCCGTGGACGCGCCTGGGGGCGGTGTCTGACAATGAGCGCTCTGACAAAGCCCGGCCCCCCTCGGCCTCCTGGCCAAGCCTCGGTGTTTGCGTTGGGTACGTGACAACCGCTTCTTCACCAGGATCTGTGACTTGAGTGTTTCTCTCAGAGGTTGAATGGCAGCTGAGAGCGTGGGCCCGGCCTGGGGTATGCTCTGTGTGTTCGGTGCTGTAGCCCTGCAGAACCAGAGCCCATTAACACACCTGGATGAGTAAGTGGGTGCTGCTTCCGTTATTCCAAAGTTTTCTTAGCGTTCCTCGTACTCTGTGGAGACGGTAGCTGGGAGCACACACCCCTGGAAGCAGAAGGCGGAACCCCAGCCCTGTGCCCCGAAGGCCTTAATCCTCCTGGTGATCCCTCCGAGTTAGTCCTGTGACCAGGAGCCTGTTCCCAGGGAATATGATTCCCTTTGTAATAAAGTCCCATTTATTTCCATAAAAGGAAACCAAGTCTTGGCGAGGCTAGGAAATCTGCTCGCAGTCTTAGACAGTAAGATGCAAAGCCAAGCTTTGCACTGGGTGGTTCCCAGAGCTGGGCCCCAGTTTCCAGCATGCAGGACATGCCCGGACCCCATCCCTGGTTTACCACCCAGGACCCACGGCCCACGCTGCAGTGAGCAGTTCCAGATGGCTGCCAACGGGACAGGTGAGACCCCAGGCTGCCGCAGGGGCATTCAGAGGCAGACATTGTTTCAGAGTAGTGATTGGAGCCAACAATTATTACTTTTTGGGTACAATGGGTAAAATTTTCCTCGTTCTTACTCCCCTGCTAAAAGAGTCAATTGAATAAGTAAGAGAAACAGCAGCCTGCGTTATTTGAAAACTGTTTAGTGCAATTACCACTGCAGACTTTACTGAATTTGAAAATGCTAGATGGCAAATCTTAATTTCCCAAGCTCTCCATCCCGGCAAGCAGTTTGTGAAAGACTAGTGGTGTGCTAATCACCAGGGCATAATGCCTACGAATACACCGTTTTCCTTTTTATATAACACATTATGCTAATCACCCGGTATTCCATTTTTCAATAAAAGGTCAGCAGAGCACTGTTTGTTCAGAATGTGCAATTTAAACTTCATGTCTGTCATTAGAGATAATCTAGGTTTGCTGTATCAAGTGGGGTTGTCATAGAAACCAGACCCGCAAGCTCTGTTTACGGCCTTTGGAGAATAAACACTTTGCATTTATTTCTCTGGAAAGAAAAAAAAAAACACATCAGAAATCATCGAACAATTAAGTAAGGTTTGAAAACAAAGCAGTAATAGCCCAGAAGAGAGAACTATGTCATTCATCAAAAATCAATAACAGTCACACCGTCATACACCTGGGTGTTCAAGCAGGTGACTGACAGAAGTGGTCAAATATTTCCCTGGGGGGAAGAACAAGTCAGGGAGAGTGGATGTGTTTTTATGCCAAGTAACAGAATTAATTTAAGTGTGCTAATGGGTTTTAGCCAAGCTTTTACACCCTTGAAAAATATTTTGTGCAAATTGTGTTGAGTATCTTTCTGATCAGACTTTCTATGCCACCTATTTTGACATTCATTTGTGAACCCCAAAGGGCCACGATGAGTTCAGATTATGGTTTCTCTGATCGTCCTTGTCATTTGTAAGAGCCCGCCCTGGAAATGGTTTAGAGATCCTGGGCTTAAGCATTTTCAGATCTTCCATGAGTAGCATCACCATATTTATAAGAGAAAAATACAGAATGTCCATTTAAATTTGAATACTACTGTGGTATATGTACATCCCCAATACCGCACGGCATCTATTTATGCTGAAATTATTTGTTGCTTATCTGAATGTTCAAATTTAACCAAATGTCCTGCGTTTAATCTGTTGCCCGGTGTCTACACAGGTAACAGAGGTGCAGGCAATTCTCCTACCCACCCTGCCAGCTCAGGCTGGGCTTCCCTTAGTAGGAGATTGAGAGTGAGGAGAGAAGTGTGTGCACAGGATGTGTGTGCATGACTAATGGTGTGAATGGCGGCCCTGGCTGATGGCAACTTCATGAATTCTCTGCATGAGCCCCTGGTTAATGGTATTTATTTCAGTCAGGAGTATCTGATTCCAACTGGGGACACCAATTGAAGCTGGTGTACCATTGAAAATACAGGTCTTAGGGGGGGACCTCCACGATGGCAAAAGGGGTTAAGGCGCAGCACTATGAAGCTGTCCACAGCTTCTGCAGCACGAGTTCAATCCCCGGCCAGGGAGCTACCCACATGGCACAGCAGACCTCTCCTGACTCGCCTGCTGCTCCCCTCAGCAGTGTATTTCAGTCAACCTGCTTGCTCTGCTCCCTACTCTGTCTTTGGTGAATCCTCTCACTGCCCCGCATCTCTGGCCTGTACCCCAGTTCTTGTATTCATAGATAAATCTTTAAAAAAAAATACAGGTCCGGCTGGGAGCTCCCTGACCTAGAACAGGGAGGGGGCGTGTGGCTCCTCCTGCCCGTGTGGTCTTGGGAAAGGACTCAGACTTGGGGAGACTCAGTTCACACCTGTGGAATGGGCATGAGACCAGTTCCTTTCAGGGCAGTGAGAACTTGAGATGCCGGTTGTCCAGCTCTGAGCACAGTGCTGGCAGGTAGTAGAGGCTTAAGAAATGCAAGGTAGATAAATGTGAATGAACTTTCCACTGACATAGTTCAGATGCAAATCATAGTCTCTAAAGCACACTGATGAATCACAAAAGAAGGTGATAGAATGTTCCTAGAAAAATTCTTCTTCATCCTGCAAAGGAGCAGACATTTTTTTAGTCAAAAGGGAATTCAGGCCAATATTAAGAAATAATAATTCTCGAAGTAGTAAAAATGACAAACACTAGTGGTTATTCCAACAGATGTCAAGTTTACATAATTGGGGAGTAAAATAAGATTTTTTTGGATAAAATTTCCAGTTGTAAGAGTTCCAAGAGAAGTTAATAGGTGCTTTATGAAAATAGGGTTCCTGGCTATAATAATTTGGGAAAATAGGGCCTCCCCGGTGGCGCAGCGGTTGAGCGCTGGGTTGCGAAGCTGCCCCCGGCCTCTGCGGCGCCGGTTCGATCCCCGGCTGCTCCCCGGCCACCGGAGGAGGGTCCCACATGGCGCGCAGACCTCTCCTGCCGCCCGCTGCTCCCCTCAGCAGTGTACTTCGGTCCTTCTGCCTGCTCTGCTCCCCGCTCTGGCTCTGGTGAATTCTCTCACCCTCCCGCGCTTCTGACTGTACCCAGTGCTCGTATAAATAAATAAATTAAAAAAAAATAAATAATTTGGGAAAATACACACATAGAAAAGTTTTCTTTTGGTGGGGGAGATATGGCGACTGCACCTGCGGGAGAAATCCTGTTCTGTCCAAAATGAACAGGATGCAAACAGTGGTACTTAATTAAAAAAAATTGGAAAAAAACAGAATCACAAGGGAAAATCATCATACTCCTTAATAATTAGCACGTAGAAAAAAAGTTTTCTTTTATTGCAGATCTTTTGGGAACCATTAACATGTTAATCCACAGCGTGAATTTCCTAAATGAGAACGGAGCTCGTGGAGTGTTTCCCAAATACATTTGGCCATTGGACTCCAGCTTCCCCCAGTCCATTTTTGGAACTAGCATTGCATGGAGAACAGCACTGGGAAAACACGTCATGATTTCTGGTGGCTTCTGTGCCCGATCAAAGGCTGGATGTTTTCAGAGGTTCAGACAGGCTCTCATGCTGGGTACAACTGTCTCTGGGCTGTGACACTGGTTATGAAGTGACAGGCTGATCAGAGGCCTTTCGGTGTGGCAGCAAGGACACCAGGCACTGGGCCTGTCATCTTTAAGACAACAGGTGGGTGGTTTCTGCAGGTGGTTTCCCACAGGCTGCCCATAGGCTGCATGTATTGGGTGCCAGGGGTCCCAGAGAGCCAGAGAGGCCAGCTGCCCCAAGCACCCTCCATCTCTTGTGGGGCCCAAGCCCCTCTGCTTCCAGAAGCTCTCCCTGTAGTGCTGGAACACAGGTGGGATTTCTGGTTCCTGGAGCTGTCACCTTTAACCTTCACTTGCTGCCACCACCAGTGACTGCCCAACACCACCCTCCACCCCAGAATCCAGGATCCAGGAAAAACTTGCTGGCCTTAATCTCCTTTAGCTGGAAGTCACCCTTTACACTTCTGCTCTCGCTCTTAGCGATTCAGTCCGTGACTCATGAGGGGGGCAGGGGAATGAGTTTTTTAACTGGGTGTCCTTGTGCCCACCTAAAATTTAGGGCCCTCTTACAAAGAAAGAAGGGGCTCCTGGGAGGATACTGGGAGGTAACTAGCTGTCTGCTGGAACATCTGTTGCTTTACTTTGGACAAGGCACGCTTTTCTTTTTTTCTAATTAAAAACTCCATGCATGCTCATTGATAAAAATCTGAAAAATATTAACCATTTTCGAAAGAAAAGAGCAACAATGACCGCTCATCCTGCTTCCTCGAGACCTCCGTTATTAGCACTGTATGTTCCCTCCCAATTTTGAAGTTGTAGCTTACATTTGATTTTATATCCTGCTTTTTCACCGTATTTTCACTTGTCATTGAAAACCCTTCACAAATGTTTTTACAATGACATGAGATCCTATCATACAGTAGCAGTCAGAGGCACCATAATTTACTTAGTCATGCCTCTAATGGCTAGTGGAATTGTTAGCAATTTTTCGTTATTATCAATATAGACCATTTCCTGAGTTTTGACCTAATTTTGGATTATTTCCTCAGGTTTGATTCCTAGAAGTGGAATGACGGGGTCACATGGGCTGATGTTTTAAAGTTTCTGGATATATAACACCGATTGCTTTCCTGAAAGCTGATTCATCTCACTCCCTCCAGATTTAAAAAATCATGTTGTTTTTTGTTTTTGTGCCGGTGGTGGCCCATGGAGTCTCCGTGTCTCCTTAACTAACGGGCAAGCTACTGTTGCGTCAGGCAACGCCACACTGATAAAGAAACGGGAGTCGATCCCCAGCCATGGTTTCAATCTTATCAACAAGACTTTTCACTGATCAGCTTCTGGGGTCCCTTGTCATACATCGGTCCTCAGCCAATGTTCCTGGTCATACCACATGATGCATAAGTCGGGAGTACATTCGTGCATCGCTCCTCAGTCCCCTGGGGCGTTCCCGGTCATACCTCCTGATGCCTAGCCTTCCAAGCTTTATGCTCTCGGCTGATTTGAAAGGCACCTGGTAAGGTTTGGCTCTGACAGATTAACTGGGCAGTTCTGACCTTGTGTAGGAATGCAGACCTGCAGGTAACAAAATGGTGGCCAAACAGGCTGCTTAGGATTAGCAGACCCACAAGCTACCACACCACTGATGTCCTCATGCTGTTGAGAAGATGGGGACCATGGGCACGGCACCCTCAGACTGGGTGCCCCTGGATATCATTAATGTTCTAGGAAAACCTTTGGCCACAGCTTTGTGCCTCATGTGTTGCGTGATGTGGACTTTCATCAACAGTGACTTTTACACCTGCTCAGTATTTAACTGCCTGTGTCCCTGGCTTGTTCATTCAGACTCTGAGGACCTGAGGAGTAAAAACTATCACCTCGGTCCGGCCTGCCCGTTCTGAAGGATCAGTTTTCTTAACTCCAGTGGCCTTAGTGATGTCGTCACCAACTCTTTTTTTTTTTTTTTTTTTAAGATTTATTTATTTATTTATACAAGCACTGGGTACAGTCAGAAGTGCGGGAGGGTGAGAGGATTCACCAGAGCCAGAGCGGGGAGCAGAGCAGGCAGAAGGACCGAAGTACACTGCTGAGGGGAGCAGCGGGTGGCAGGAGAGGTCTGTGCGCCATGTGGGACCCTCCTCTGGTGGCCGGGGAGCAGCCGGGGATCGAACCGGCGCTGCAGAGGCTGCGGGCAGCTTCGCAATCCAGCGCTCAACCGCTGTGCCACCGGGGAGGCCCGTCACCAACTCTTTAGGAAGGGCACCAGGGGCCAGTCTTTGGGGCCAGCAGACACAGCACCATTCCCCATCCACAGTGGCAGCAGCTCGTGTCAGGTAAACTGAATGCTTTGCCTTCTGCAAACCTGATGTGATTGTGCCGCTTTCCTTTAATACCCTTTAAAGAGACCATGTTATCGTAGAACAGTTTAAGACTATATCACATTGCAAAGGCAGTAAAGGTCTCATATGAGCCCCCTCCAGTTTCTCCTGCTATTAACATCTTACATTACTGCAGTGCATTTGTCACAATTAATGGACAAATGTTGATACGTTATTATTAACTAAAGCTCACACTTTATTCAGACTTCCCTAGTTTTTACCAAATGCCCCCTCTCTCTGTTCCAGGACGCGATGACAGGACCTCACTTATATTAGCTGCCATGTCTGACTCTTCTCTACCGGGACAGTTTCTGACGCTTTCCTTGGGTTTGATGGCTTGGGCAGTTTTGAGGAGCACTGATCAGATATTTTGTGGAATGTCCCTCAATAGAGATGTGTCCTTTTTTATCCCTTATTTTTCAGGAGTAAGATCACAGAGTTACATCGCCGGTTCTCCATCTTCATTCATTTTATGGACATGATTCCTCACTTTCGGTGCAAACCTCAGTCACTGGGCTGGGAAGTGTTTGCTGGGCTTCTGCCCTGAGAGTCGCTTCCTCCTCCTTTCCATACTGTGTTCTTTGTTTTTTAAAATTTTTAAATTTTTGTATAGAAGAACGGGGGTGTAGGCCAGAGGTGTGTGTGTGTGTTGGGGTGAGAGGATTCACCAGAGACAGAGTGGGGAGCAGAACAGGTGTATCTACTGAAATACACTCCTGAGGAGAGCAGCAAATGAGACAGGAGAGCGGCTCGAACTCAGGCCTTGGAGTGATAATGCTGAGACTGAGCCCCTAGGCCACCAGGGAAGCCCTCCAATGGCAAAATTTTTACCTACAAAGACCACGGAGCTGACAAGGCTGAAGTAGTTCCTTATGGCTTGAAAATACATAACATGGTATGTGTCTTATCTAAGAGATCCATTTGGAAAAAGTTGGAACTTTACCAAAATTGGATGTTCCTTAAGACAAGACCATTGTCTTGAGTCATCTTTGACTCAGATACACTGATTGAAATACACTGCTGAGGGGAGCAGCGGAGAAATAGGAGAGGTCTGCTGCACCATGTGGGTAGCTCCCTGGCCGGGGGTCAAACTTGTGTGGCTGTGGCTGCAGATAGCTTCATAAGTTGCATCTTAACCCTTTGCACCATTGTCCTGAGTCATCTTTGGAAAAAGTTGGAACTTTACCAAAATTGGATGTTCCTTAACACAAAACTATTGTCTTGAGTCCTTCTTGCTGCAATGTTGGGTAAAGGCCTTGGTGAAGCAATATGTGTGGGAAATTGTTAAGCTGCTTTGTGCCTTGGAGGAAATTTTAAGAACGATGTCAACTGTTCTTATCCACTCCAAATTCATTAAAATCTATGCTAATGTTTTGAAGCAGTGCAGAAATTGCCATTTCTCTTCGCCATGCATTGGGATGAAGGTATGGACAGATCTTGGCAGAGCCAACTCCTTCTGGTTTCCATCTATTACTTGCACAGGGACGATAGCAAATGAAGATTTCTATTTCCTGAATCTGTTTGGAAAGTTCAAGGACTTCATGTAGTTTTGTTTATTAATTAAATTTTTTGAGATAAATGTAGATTTGCATCAGTTTTAAGAACAAATGCAGCGTGGTCTCCCATATCCTTTGTGGAGTTTTCCCCAAAGGTAGCATCTTACAAAATTGTACTGCAGTGTCACAGTTAGAATATTCACATTGATCCATCACCACAATTCCTCGTGGTGCTCTTTTACCATCACATCCACTTCCTTCCTACCCCCACCTCCTGAGCCCCTATCAACCACAAACCTGTTCTACTAAGTATGTTATTTTCGTTGTTTTAGGAATATTGTATAAATAGAAATGTAACCTTTTGAGACTGAGATTTTTCTTCACTCAGAATAATTCCCTGAAGATTTATTCATGGGGTTTTTATATTAGTAGTTTGTCCCTTTTTATTACGAAGTAGTATTCCTTCGGTAGTCCCATAGCTGTTGAACCAGACTCCCTTCAGAGGACCTCTGGGTTGTTTCCATATTTTGACTATTGTGAAAAAGGCTTCTGTAAACATTCATTACAGGTTTAGGTGTGTAGGTTAACAATCTTTCATCTTCTGAAAGACATGGAGCAACTTCTTGCCTGACCTCCATAGTTTCTGATGAGAAATCTGTAAATGTAATTGTTTCCCTCCTAAAGGTACAGTGTTTTTTTTTTTTAAAGATTTATTTATTTATGCATATAAGACTTGGGGTACAGAGGTATTGAGGGGGGGGTGAGAGGATTCACCAGAGACAGAGCGGGAAGCAGAACAAGCAGACTGACTGAAATACACTGTGAGGGGAGCAGCGGGTGAGTCCAGAGAGGTCTGCTGCACCATGTGGGAAGCTCCCTGGCTGGGGCTTGAACTTGTGTGGCTGTGGCTGCAGATAGCTTCATAGGTTGCATCTTAACCCCTTGCACCACCAGGGAGGCCCCAAGGTACAGCGGCTTTTTTATTTTTTGGGGGGGATGCTTTCAAGACTATTCCTTTGCATTTAGTTTTTAGAAGTTTAATCATGCTGAGTCTTCATATGCCTTTCTTTGAGTTTATCCTATTGGGATTCACCCAGTTTCTCAGATGGTAGGTGTCTGCCTCTTACTAGTCTTCAGCCATTATTTCTTTGAGAACTTCCAGCCCACCCTTTCTCCTGCTCCCCCTTTCTCGTCTCCTCTGAAACTCTGATGATATGATATTAGAATGTTAGGTCTTGTACTGTAGAACCACAGTGCCTGTAGGTCTTGTTCTCTCTCTTCTTTAAAGTCTATTTCTTTCTATTGTTTAGACTGGGTAACTTCTGTTACCCAGGATGATAGTGATTCAATATTGCATCAAACACTACATTATTAATATTGTTCTATCCTGTTCCCTACTTCTGTCTCCTTCACTTGGCTGTTGAGTTCATCCACTGAGCTTTGACTTCAGTTATACTTTTCAGTCCCAAAATTTCTGTTTCTTATTTCTATTTCTATTTCGGTGTGGAGGCTTTCTATTGTTTCATGTGCTCCAGGTACATTTTAAACATCCCTATCATGGCTGATTTTAAGTCTTTGTCACATTATTCTAACATTTTTGTTGTTATTGGCACCAGCTGATTAAATTTTTTCCTCTAGTTTGAACTCTTTCTGGTTCTTGGTATGGAGTGATTTTTGATTAAAATCTGGGCATATTATGAGACTTAGTATCTTAGTTAAGCCTTTTGTTTTAGCTGGATTTCTCTGATACCACTGTAGTAGGGGAGTCGTAATGTTGCCTTGTTACTAGAGGTGAAGGTGTCAGTCTAGGTTCTACTTGACATTTGTTGACATCTAAGTGAGAGGGGGAGGCTCCTTGCTCCTGCTGTCTGACTTTCCATGTGACCTTCGCTGTGCTGCAAGTGTGGAATGGGGACTTACTACCACTCCGGGGAAGTGGAAGTCCTGGCTTTCTGGTCTTCTCTGATACGATCTGGGTAGGAGTGTTGGAACACCTGTGCCAGCCTTGAGAGGGTGGACGTTCATTCTGCCCACTTGACTTTTGCTGGCATGGGCCACAGTTTTCACTGTGATGTTTGACTGGAGTAGGGCGGTTATTGGCTAAAGGTGTCCTGTCTTGCTGGACTGGTTCTTTCCTGTCCCTTTGAGCAGAAAGAGCAAGCTTTTAAAAATTTTCCTCTGTGTAGGCTGGCATTTTTCACTCTCGTCCTCTTCTACACCTACAAATATGTGGGATATATGAAGCCAATAGAAAACCCAGGGAACTCATAAGTTGTTTCTTGGAGGAGGTTCCTAGTCAGTCTGCCTTCTCTCCGCTTTTTAATCCTCTTGTTTGTATTATATATAAATGTGTAGGGCTTTTAGTTCCATGGAGTGGAAGAAATAGGGGAAAGTATGTCTAGTCTACCTTCCTAGAAGTGGAAATATCTTCTAGACTCGTGGATATTTGCTTTATACTTTGGGTTCTAATTTGATCCTACTGTTTCTTATTTTGCTCAAAAATTTACAGCTATCGTCATAATCCACTTGAATGGCTTCAAGGGCCAGGGAAGCAAAGGTCTTCATTTTGGTGTAGAAGAAGTGATTTGACTTTCTCCACTGGCCTTTCAAGCCCTTCTCAGCTTGCAGTTTGAGTAGAGGACTAACGTGAAACCGTTTCTGTGGCGCCCCCAGTAGCTGTCCTACACAAATTAGAGCAGGCAAAGACCCCAAACTCAAATCCCTCTTCCCTGGGTGCTTGATTGCGTCCATTTGACTGTGATAATTCTTCCTCCCACCTTAGCTGGTGAGGAGATGGGATACAGCCAAGGTGCTCACTTTCACCTGGGTGGCAGCATGGAAACATGAAAAATGTGCTGGGGAACACAAAAGGACAGTGATCAGAAAGGCTTTTTCTTCTCAACCGAAATCGTGATGTTTTGGGCATCGGCTAGCGTTTCCCAAGTTATTTATAACTGTCCATCCCTGTTAGGGGATATATGTTTTATCTATAAATAGGTAATCTTTCCTAATCAAGTGATAAATGTGTGTGTCCCAAATGGAAGCCCCATAGTTAGCCACCCCATTACAGAAGTTCAGGTGAATAATGGAAATATTACCAGCATGACACTGGATCAGATGCTTCAAGATACTCAGTGTTGGATATTAGGGATCTGGGAATCTTTTTTTTTTTTGTGGATAATCCTTCTTGTCAGCAGAGGCAGCCCTGGTCATCCAAGTTCTTTTTTAGGATGATGCTTCTAAATAGCGTCCGAGATGCTTCCTCTTCCTGGCAGCTAATGATCATGTGTCGGAGGCTGTGCTGTGTTCCTTTGGCGCTTCTGTCCATGCAGCCGGCATCTGGCTCCTTATCTCTAGTCCTTTTTTTTTTTTTTTAAAGATTTATTTATTTATTTATTTATTTTTTCCTGCATTTTTTTTTTTAAATTTGTTTATTTATTTATTTATTTATTTATACAAGCACTGTGTACAGTCAGAAGCACGGGAGGGTGAGAGAATTCACCAGAGCCAGAGTGGGGAGCAGAGCAGGCAGAAGGACCGAAGTACACTGCTGAGGGGAGCAGTGGAGGGCAGGAGAGGTCTGCACGCCATGTGGGACCCTCCTCTGGTGGCCGGGGAGCAGCCGGGGATCGAACCGGTGCTGCAGAGGCTGCGTGCATCTTCGCAACCCAGCGCTCAACCGCTGCGCCACCAGGGAGGCCCTAAAAGATTTATTTATTTATGCATACAAGAACTGGGGTACAGGCCAGAGGTGTGGGGGGTGAGAGGATTCACCAGAAACAGAGTGGGAAATAGAACAGGCAGATTGATTGAAATACACTGCTGAGGGGAGCAGCGGGTGAGACAGGAGAGGTCTGCTGAGCCATGTGGGTAGCTCCTTGGCCAGGGATCGAACTGGTGCTGTAGTAGCTGCACGATAGCTTCAAAGTGCTTCGTCTTAACACCTTGTGCCACCAGGGAGGTCCCTCTCTAGTCCTTCTAGATGGATCCCAATGGGGCATCGTAACCCGAGACTTAGAGGGTGTCTAGTATCATTTCTTCCTCACACAAAGGGAAATACATAGAATGTTAGAGCTGGCAGGAACCCTGTTTGCTATTTAGAAACATCTGGAAAAAAAATACACAAATGCCTGTGCCCCACTCCTGAGGCCCAGGTTAAATTTCTCTCCGATCCATCATCTGTGGTGGAGCCAGATTTTTTTTTTTTTTAGAGGCATGTTTTATTTTATTATTTATTTATTTATTTATTTATTTTTTTTTGTTTTTGTTTATACAAGCACTGGGTACAGTCAGAAGCGCAGGAGGGTGAGAGAATTCACCAGAGCCAGAGCGGGGAGCAGAGCAGGCAGAAGGACTGAAGTACACTGCTGAGGGGAGCAGCGGGCGGCAGGAGGAGTCTGCGCGCCATGTGGGACCCTCCTCCGGTGGCCGGGGAGCAGCCGGGGATTGAACCGGCACCGCAGAGGCCGCAGGCAGCTTCGCAACCCAGCGCTCAACCGCTGCGCCACCGGGGAGGCCCTGGTGGAGCCAGATTTGAACCCAGGTGACCTGAGTCTAGAGTCCTGGGTTTTAATCAGCATTGCCTAGAGGCTGCCTTGCCCCTCACTAGTTCCCTTCTTCTGTACCTTTGGCCCTGCAGCCTGGCTGAGCGTTAGAGCCACCTGGGGAGATTTTTGCAGATATGGAGACTGGACTCCACCCTCTTCTGGTTTAATAGGTCTGGGATAAAGTCAGCATATTCATGGACTATTTATTTATTTATTTTTGGTCAGATCAGATTTTTTTTATTATTATTTTTTTATCTTCCAGCTTCTTTTTTTTAAAGATTTATTTATTTATTTATACAAGAACTGGGGTACAGGTCAGAAGTGCGGGAGGGTGAGAGGATTCACCAGAGCCAGAGTGGGGGAACAGAACAGGCAGACTGACTGAAGATACTGCTAAGGGGAGCAGCGGGCGAGGCAGGAGAGGTCTGCTGCACCATGTGGGGTTATCCCCGGGCGGCAGGGAATCGAACTGGCGCTGCAGAGGCTGCGGACAGCTTCGCAGCGCGGCATTCAACTGCTGCGCCACTGGGGAGGCCCCAGATCAGATTTTTTAATTTTAATTTTAATTAATTTATAAAATGAAGTACCATTATTTTACACCCTATTTTGATGGACTTTTTAATATCGCCAGGTGACTTGAATGGGCGGGTGTCAGAGATTGAGAAACCCTGTTCAAGTTCACAAGGACCAACTCTCACTTTCTAGAAATAGACCCCAATGTTCAGAGATGGGGTAGCCCCAGGACCCTCAGGTGCTGCCCAGTTTTCTGCACAGAAGGGGTCTCTGGTGGAATAAAGCCCCTGCTATTTATTTATCTTCATTCATTCATTCATTCATTCACGCATTCATTCACTCATTCATTCATTCATTCACTCATGTATTTATGTTTACCTTGTATTTAGAATTTCTTTTTAATTGGTTGAGAACATTGAATGATGGAGAAATTTCACATGGAAGTCCAGATTTCAGAACTCACTAGAAATGTCATTGTTTCTGGTAAGGCTTGGCTGGAGCTGAGCAGCTGCTGGTGGCAATGCTGCTCTCTCCTACAGACATGTCTCCACTGCCTCCATGATTCCCATCGCTGCCCCCCAGAACCCTGGGGTTACCCTCACTCTATCATTACCTCTGTATTTCTCCCGTAATGTCCTTCCTCATAGGGACATGTGCTCTACTAGATGGCAGACACCTCCAGGTCTTCAACCTGAGAGCGCTGATAATGTCTGGCCACTGTCTGGTTGTCACAAGTGGGAGCAGAAGTGGGCAGGACTGCTGGCTTCTCATGCTAGAGGTCAGAGATGCTGCTGGACACCCCTCAAAACAGGGGACAGCCCCTGCAACCGCAACTACCCATCCCAAAAGACGACAGTGCTGACATTGAGATACTACCCCTTAAGAATTTTTGCATCTATGTTTATGGGGGGTACTGGTTTGGGGTCATTTTCTTGTATATCTGCCAGGCTTTGGTGCCAGGGTAAGGGAACCTCAGGGGATGTCTTAAGGGTAGTGTCTGTGCTCATCTCTGAATCACCCCAGTCTCCGGGCCTTGCTGGTGGCACATAATAGCTGGTCAATTAAAAGTCAGTTGGCAGCCTGACTGATGTCACACTGTGTAGATGTGCCCTCTGCTCCCTCTGGGTTTCGGCTTAACGTGTTGGCTCTTTACTCCACAGGCACCATATGGCCCTGTGATAAATGAGTGAGTCAATAAAAGGCTGCCGTATGTGAAGTTAGTGATCTTATGAATGAAATCCAGAATAGGCACACAATTATTTTGCTGAAGAAAGGGACTAATTAAACACAAGATCACATAAGCATGCTTGTTGGGAGAAGCCAAGGCGTTCAGCTGCGGAGGACTCTGCTCGGTCCCTGAGAAGGGCAGTGGGGAGGAAGTCTTGATCAGGCTTTTCATGATCAAAGGTGTCCTTAAAATCAGTCTTTTCATTAACCCCATGAAGAATGATAATGACCTAATGGGATGTTTCAGGCGGCATAAATTAATTATCAATTGCTGCAAAGGAACTGTCGGTACCTGGCGCTGTGCTTTTGCAGGAAGGGGTCACAGAGAATTCAGTTGACACTGAGGGAGCTGCTATTAATTAGCCCCAGGGGCGGGTGTGCTGAACTGAGGCCTCCCATTGCCCTTTTGGGGACCACTTGGGAATGAGGATCACGCAGTGTGCAGGACTTCCCCTGGCCACCACTGCGCCTGGCCCTGTAGCTCTGCCCAGCTCTGATGGGGTGACCAGCTATTTGGGTTTGCCGGGACTGTCCCACTTTTTTTTAGCACGGAAATTTGGAGTCCTGGGAAATCCCTCTACAGGTTGTGAAAAGCCCTGATTATAGAAGGTTGTAGAAAAAGTATAAAACCCTCTCTGCAGCCCATACGTAGAGCAGAGGTGCCAAGTCCTCATGCTGCAGCACATTTGTTGAAGGTCATTTGCCGTCTGGAGTGACTGTGGCTATGTGGACCTCGACCATGGATGTTGGCACCCCCATGGGGAGCATTTTGAAGCTGTCCTGGCTCTGGATCCGGCCTGAAAAGAATGGCCAGGGTGTGGCCTGTGGTCAGGGGTCCAGCTGGTTTTCCAGCTCACATGGGCCACGTGGGAATGCTGTCTAACCTTGCAGGACTTGCCTTCCATCAGATCAACAGGCTTAACGAGAGCACCCCTGGGGGATTGTAATGAGGAACAAAGGAGCCAGTGTATGAAATACCTACAGCAGGGCTTGGTTCTGCGTAAGTGATCCATAATGTTACCTGCCGTTAATAAAGTAATTGTTTCTGTCCTGACTATTACTGCTGTTACTGTCCTATCATTGTGGGTGCAAACAGCTGAGTAGGTGTGATCAGACGGACATGTGAGTGCCTGGGGGGACTATTGTATGTGGCAGGGAGGCATGGGGTGATTGCCTTAGACTGTTCTCTCTGCTGGACTTAAACTCCAGTCACCTGAGTAGGTCTTAATGTGGAGGTGAGAAACAGGAGGAGGCCAGCTGGGGTCCCCAAAGACCCAGATTTAGACACACAGTGGATACACTCATCTTTCTCCCTGGGGGTTCTATTTCATACAGGAGGGCCTGAGGAGGGGGGACATATAGATCCCCAGATGTTCGGGTTATTAACTTCTTGACCTTGGTGACATGAATGAGACATGAATGAGGGGTGTCAGAGGAGACATGGGCATCCCACAGCTGAGTCTGCCCTCCTCTGTCCTCATAGCTTCCTAGGTAGTACTCTTGGGTCTTCTTTCTGTGTGGAATCAGCCATCCCCCTTTCATGCCATGGCCATTAAAAAAATATGCATGCTTTTTTCTTATTAAAAAATGATTAACATAGGGCCTCTCTGGTGGTGCAGGGGTTAATTCTCAGCACTGTCAAGCTGTCACCAGCCACTGTGACATGAGTTTGATTCCCGGCCAGGGAGTTACCCACAAGGAGCAGCAGACCTCTCCTGTCTCACCTGCTGCTCCCCTCAACAGTGCATTTCAGTAGATCCTCCTGTTCTGCTCCCCACTCTGTCTCTGGTGAATCCTCTCACCCCCTGCACCTCTGATCTACACCCCAATTCTTGTATGCGTAAATAAAAAAATCTTTAAAAAAATAAAAAATAAAATAAAATTTAGCCCTTCTGATAGGTGTGTGGGGGTATCTCATTGTGGTTTAATTTAATAACTGTGCCTTTTAACATCATTTTATGTGATTTTAAAAAATAGGTTTATGTTTTCTTACTACTGAGTTTTGATAATTCTTTATCCTGCTTTTGGGTGTTTGTTGGAGATACATTTCAAAGTATTTCTTCCCAGTCTGTGGCTTTTTTTTTTTTTTTTTCATTTTCAGATGTTTTTAGTTTGGTAAAATTCAACACATTAATTTTTCCTTTCATAAGTTGTGATTTTGGTTTCATATGTATTATGAAACATGGCCCATCAGTGCTTTGTTCACTTAAAAAAAATTCTTTTTTCTATTTTCATTGTGATGCTTACTGCAATGTCTTCAAGTTTGCAAATCTTTTCTTCTGTGATATTTAGTTTGCTACGAATTCCTTTCACAGTACTTTTTATCTCAGACATTGTAGTTTAAAATCTCTTGATTTGTGTCATTTTTATACCTTCTGTGTCTCTATACTTAATTTTTCAAATATATAGAATACAGCTTTTTCTGCTTTTCTTAAGATTTTTGAGGTTGAACTGATAGAATTGTAACACATTTAAAGGGTAGAGTATGGGGCCTCCCTGGTGGCGCAACCTCTGAGGCTAGCAGCAGCCACTGCAAGCATGGGTTCGATCCCTGGCCAGGGAGAAACCCAGATGGTGCAGCAGACTTCTCCTGACTCGCCTGCTGCTCCCCTCAGCAGTGTATTTCAGTCAGTCTGCCTGTTCTGTTTCCCGCTCTGTCTCTGGTGAATCCTCTCACCCCCCGCATCGCTGGCCTGTACCCCAGTTCTTGTATGCATAAAATAAAAAATAAATCTTTAAAAAGACACAACAACAGAGTTCTTGAGCCAACAGCTCAGGGGATGGCTGAGAAACCAGAACATTTAAAAAAAAAAAAAAAAAGGGCAGAGTATGTTGATTTGATACATGCATACATCACTAGAATGTAGGTTAGTATTATTTGAATGTTCTTGTCTGATCACTCTAGAGTCTGTATTAAGATAAGAGATTGATAATGATTGACTGTCCCCCTCATCATGACTGTGATTTTTCTGCTTCTTTGCCTGCCTGGTAATTTTTCACTGGATTCTAGACATTCTGCTTTTACCTTTTGTGTGTCACATGTTTCTGTTTTCCTGTGAGTATCATTGAGCATTGTTCTGGATGCAGTTACATTATTTAAAAACACTGATCCTCTTGAGTCTTACCTTTAGGATTTGTTAGGCAGGACCAGAGCTGTGTGAGTTTGGGGCTAACTATTCCCTAGTACTGAACCAAGTCTCTTGCCGGTGAATTATGACATTTTCCAGCCTGGTTGCGGGGCTGGCCCTACTCCCAGTCCTTCGAGTACTGTGCTGTTCACTCTCATCCTCTGGGTAGTTGACTCCCCCATCTTGCATAGTTTTCTCACATGCCATGTGGACCACTGTTGGGTGCTCCTTGGGGACTCTCTGGAGGTCTCTGGAGCCTTCTCTTTCAAACTCTGCTACTTTGTCCAGTGAACCCCTGCTGCCCTGTCTCCCTGGACTTTCAGTTCTGTCTCCTTAACATGGGGATTCTCCCTCTCTGTGCTGCAGTCTGGAACTTCTTCCACTGCAGCCAGCTCTGTGGGGTCAGCTGCTGTTTCCTGACTTTCTGGGATGGCTGTCTTTCATTGCCCAGCGCTCAACCTCTCAAAAACTCTTGTCTCAAAATATTTTCGTCCAGTTTTTTAATTGTTTCAGGCTGGAAGGTAAATCTGGTTCCTCTTTCTCCATGTCGGCCAGAAGCAGGAGTCCAAATCTTCTGTTTTACAAGGTCAGATTCCACCTACATCATGGGTTTTTCTGGTTTAAACTCATTGTAGCGACTGCATGAGTTGGAACATTTTGCTATCGTCTTCGTATCTGATCTGCCTTACACTGTTTTGATGACCTCTATGCTTTCCCCTGAATTCTGTGACTTAATACATTCTATTTTTACTCTCTAATCTTGATTGACTTTCATCCTCTAATGCAATAAATTTCTCTTCTGACTAATACTATCTGACATGCACACAATACTTTTCTCTAGAGTCTCCCACCCAGCAAGAGGGGTACTGCCCGCTGCTGTGGACTGGATGGTGTCCCCACCACTCCCAGTTCATATGTTGAAACCCTAATCTCCAATGTGATATTATTTGGAGGTGGGACCTTTGGAAGGTGATCAGGTTTACATGAAGGGTCCCCTGTTAATGTCCTTGTAAGAGGACTCACTCTCTGTCTCTTTGTCTCTGTCTCTCTCTCTCACACATGCACAGAGAGGCAATACCTTCATGAAGGTATATTGAGAGAGGACCTGTCTACAGGGCGGGAAGAGCTCTTACCAGAAACCAACCCCCACTGGCTCTGGGCCTTGACGTCCCAGCCTCCATAGCTGTGAGATGTGAATCCTGCTGTTTTAGGCACCAGCCCGTGGGCTCTGGTTATGGCGCCTGAGCTGACAGATGTGCCACCTTTGTGCACATTTGCCCTGTGGCTCTCTCTTCCTCTGCAGGCTGCCATCTTGGAGATATTCATTCCTTCAAGCTGTTCTGGAACCTGTCCTGACTTTTCACCTCTTGACCTGTCCCAGACCTCACCTTCTGCCTCCCGGGTCCCTACTAGGCTTGTCCTTCTGAAGTCCCTGTCCTGCGCGCGGCTCCATGACACAGACACCCATCCCAGAACAGCCCTTCTCATACCCTCCAGGGGCCCCTGTTGTCCTCAGAAGGGGCACTCAAAGGTCTGGAATTTCTTCCACCATGATGCCTTTTCCAATCAACCTATTTTCTCCTTGGTGCCCTCTATGGGCGTCGTCTCCCCCAGCCTGGGCGTCTACAGGTGTGGGTGAGGGCCTGCTCTGCCACCACGCGCTTTCCATCACGAGAGGCTGTCATTTTGTGTCTCTTGAGGTTCTATGGGAAGTTTGATTTGAAGAAAAAGTTTGGAAACCACTGATTTCACCCCGAGAGGGAAGGCGACCCACCTAATCATAAGCAGCTAAATGGCAGATCTTGTGCTCAACTCTGGTTTCCTGTCTCTCGGCCAAGTGCTTTTCTACTGGCCGGCCCCTTGCAGGGATAAAGCAGCAGCCAAATCAAGAAGGGGTGTGTGTGTGTGTGTGTGTGTGTGTGTGTGTGTGGTCCTCATTATTGTTACAAAAGTCCTGAATGAAGCAGAGGGCTTTTTTTTTTTTTTTTTTTTTTTGCTTCCATTTATGGTGAGAAAGGCCCCATCTGGTGGGGGTCCTGGTGTGTTACCAGGAGGGACCAGAACCAGGCTGAGGCCTTTGACAGCCCCCCCACCCCCACTCTGGGCCCTGTCTCTCCTGTTCCTTTGCTGTCCCCTCTCCAGCTCCTGGCTAATTGAAATTGGTGGTAAGTCAGAAGCTCAGCCACATTCCCACTCTGGGCTTCTGGGCTGGAGATTGTCATTAAATTAACTGTGAAGATTTTCTATGCGGGTTGGGAGGCAGTGACGCAGGGGGCAGGGGATGTGGCAGGACTCGGGAGCTGTCATTTGCTTCTCCAGCCAGCTCGGAGCTGCTGCCCTGGGCACCTGGAGATGCGATAATTCAATTGGGGGAGCATCACCTCCCCTAGCCTGGGCCGGGCCCAGACACACGCTCCAACCACCCGGCAGCCATACGGATTTGCGAAATGGAACAATTAAATCTAAAGCGAGCTGTCTGAACTGATTTTTCCCCTTTATCCTCAGCCAGTTCTGCAAACACTCTTCCCGGCATTGTCTTCATTAGTGGCTGAGACAGCCTGGACAGGACTCAAGTGGCTGCTCTAAACTGTGGGCTGCAAGGCCAGCTCCTGGCCCACCCACCACCTGCCTGCACCATTTGGATGTCCCCCTCCCGGTGCCCCTAAAGTCAACCACTCTGGGGCGTGCCTGGATTTCAGGGCCGCACACCTGTGCAGGCCTGATTCCTGGCCACCTTGCCTTCCAGCCCAAAGCAGACGGCACCTCCTGGAGTTATGTGGGCAGTGCCCCCACATGGGGCTCCCCATAAGCCAGAAGGATCATTCCAGAGGTCATTGCTCATGTTCTGACTCCTTTGGGTCTTGTGCTCGCTGTGCAGGCGTGGGAGGGGAGGGACTCGCCATCATGTAGAAAGCTCCATCTCATCAGTCACTTCCGTCCAACATGATCGGTGCACACAGGTTTGGTGCCCGCTCAGCAGGCCCGTCCCATTTGTTTGGGACAGAGAGAATAGGGAAAAGAGAGGCGTCCAGATGAGGCTCTGGGCAATGTTCTGATGTAGCTTCTAGAAAGGTCAAATGTCAGTCTTTAAGATGGGGAAACTGGGGTTCCGAGAGGAGAGGGGAGGACTCACCAATACACTGTGGAGGGATGTGGAGCAGACTGACCTCTCTGTTGTTCCCTGATGCCCTGGCACATAGCCCTGGGGTCCCAGTGTGACTCCTGGCACAGTGGGTGCTTAATAACTGAATTAATGGTAGCAACAGTGATGGAGCTAAGAAGTGGTCATTAGATCTTCAGCAACTCAAAGTCAGCACTGTGTTGTCTTTGTCCCCATGTACCCAGAGCCCAGAACAGATCTGGTATACAGTTGATGCTCAATAAAGGCATATTAAATAAGTCAACGTAATTGGGAGCAGGATGGCTGTTTGGAAGCAGAGTCCACTTCTCCTGCATGTAGTGGTCTCGATGATCAAATGCCAAAGGCGAGCTCTTGTACCTACATGTGTAAATATACACATATGCACTTATGTGCACAAGAGAAAAACACGCCAAGCTCTCGGCGTAGACCTGAATGTCTGCAGTCAGTGAGCCAGCTCTTCCGAGGAGCTCAGGGTGTCTTCTGTGACCTGCTCTTTCCTGCTCTCTGTCTCTGTGAGCAGCATCATTCTTGGTGAGGCCCAGAATCCTCCAGGACTTACTTGCACATGTAATTAACCACCTCACCCTCTGGATTCTGCTCTGCGTCTCCCACCAGCTTAAGCTCAGAGGTGCTGCCTCTGCTCTCTGCTTCCCGAGCATCTCCCCCGGCCCCTCTCTGCTCTTGTCTCCTCAGCCATTTTCAGACCTTCTGGCTCCCCAAATAGGCCAGGCTCCTGCCTCTGTGTTCCTTTGCTTGGAGCTGAGTCTCTAACCAAACCAAACTGGATTATTTTTACTGACTCCTCTGGCCCTAACTCAGACATCCCCTCCTCCTGGTTGCCTCCTACCCTTTTCCGGGTCTCCCATGTGGCTACTTTGTCTTCATTGCCATCAGTGCCCCTGGCTGGCAGTCTGCGGGTTGGTGTCCTCACGGTTACCAGCACATTATCCAGCATACCTGTTTGCTCCGTTCCACCAACAGGTAATGATGTAGTTGACTTGATCTTTGAGAGACAATACAGGGTCCTTACTGAGAACGCTGGCTTGAGATTTGAATCCTGCCTCTACTATTGTTTAAAAAGCGGTCAAACGCATAGTGCCTCAGTTTTATCACCTGTAAAATGGGCATCAAATAGTGACCCTTTCAGGGGATGGTGAGGATTAAGTGAGAAAACACAAATATAGGCATTTAGAATAGCATCTGGCTTTCTAGAAGCAAGTATTTCCCTTCTGATTGTGCTTTTGAATTCGCTCCTTATATATTCCCAGAAGCAAGATTATCAGATCAAAGTTTAGAAGGTTTTTATGGCTCTTGAAATGTTTTGACAAATTGCTTTTGAAAAGATTGTGCCTCTTCCACTCCCATCAGCATCATCGGAGCCACATCTGGTTGCTTTCTCATGTCTTCCTGAATCGTATTTGCCATAATTCAAAGTGCAGCTCTTGGAAGATGAAAACCACAGTGGAATTTCTGGGCTTTCGGGCCCTCCACTTACCCTCTCCACTCAGCTCAACACCCCCCTCCCAGCCCAGGGGACCCTCTTGTTCCTTGAGTGTTCCTCCTGCACTGCTGTCCAGCTAAGGAGTCCCTGGGCTTCCATCACCCCCTGGACCCACCCCTGGGTGTTGCTCACATTACCCCCCCGCCCCAGAAACCCCTGGCTACTTAGCGCCCAGCACCTCCCTCTGGCTCTGACAAGCATCCTGATTCCTGTTGTTGTTTTTTTTTTTTAAAGATTTATTTATTTATGCATATAAGAGCTGGGGTACAGGCCAGAGATGCAGTGGGTGAGTAGATTCACCAGAGACAGAGTGGGGAGCAGAACAGGCAGATCTGCTGAAATACACTGCTGAGGGGAGCAGCGGGCGAGGCAGGAGAGGTCTGCTGTGCCATGTGGGTAGCTCTCTGGCTGGGGATCGCACTCGTGCTGCAGAGGCTGCAGACAGCTTCATAGTGCTGCATCTTAACCCCTTGCGCCACCAGAGAGGCCCCATGATTCCTATTCTTCTTGTTTCCCCCTCATCAGGGAGACTCAGGGCTCTTTTTACCTCCTGGGTCCTCCAGCACCCATCACTCAAGGAGTTGACCTTTTCCCAGAAGCCAGGAGATTTTCTCAGCAACCTCAATTTCAGGCCCTGGGGATACTAGTTGCCTCAGAACCAAGGGGGTCCTCAGGCCCTGGCTATCTTTGGAGAGCAGAGGGTCGGGGTGGGGTGAGAAAAGTTTGGTGACAGCAAAATGCAGATTTAGATTTCACTAGATGGCTTTGTCACTCCAGCTTCAACCATGCTGACCTATGCTAGGAACTTCCTAGATTCATGCCTGTTGATTGATTAATCACCCCCCCCCCCTTCTCACCCTCACCCCCCCTAATCCTCTGACATTACAGGAAAAGGGAATCTTTGTGTTTTGTGTGTGTTTGTGTTGCTGAGCAGACTCAAAAGAGTCCGCGAGCTCTTTATGGAGATTAAATCCCACCTGCACTGGCCAGCACCAGAAGGCTGAGGGTCCATTAAAAGGTTTATAATTATGTTAATATTGCAAAGTTCAGGCTCCAAAACTGGGAGCTCTTTAACCCTGCTCCCCTCAAAAAATAAATAAATAAAACAAACCTCAAACCCACTACTAAATTGCAGTCCACCTGGGGTCCATTTGAAAGAGCAGCGTGAAATCTTTCTTTGGGTTCGGGGCAGGCCCAACCCAGTCCTTTATTTCAGAGTCGTTTTGTAGCTAATCACAAGCCACATAGTGTATAAGTCCCCGTTAAGAATACATGCAATTGTTTGCAAGGTACATTCTGGAAATTCGGCTTTGGCATTCTCCCACTTCCAGGACTGCACGCGGGGACTTTTGGCAAGTGAAGGACCTGGAAATAGAACCACTCTTTTTATAACTACCCCGTTACTTTTAATGACCATTTCTCCCCTTAAGTGCAGCAAAGTATGGAAATATTGCCATGCTTTTTGGTGCAATTTTCCTACTGTGATTTTTTTTTTTTTTGCCATTAAAAGCCCCAAGAGAGCGCATTTCTCTACCTACTTATTTGCTACTGTCAAAAGATAGCAAAATCCATGAAAAAACTCAACTGTCAATCCCCTACAAATATGCAATTATTTCAGGCTGGTGTTTTAAGCAAAAACGGTAATGATGGCAGGAATTTGTGCCTCTTCTCTGAGCAGGGGTGCAGGGAGGTTTCTGCCTCTGGCTCTTTCACCTGTTCTGGGCAGCTCCCGGGAACACCTGTTCTGACACGCAGGGGTGAATGGCCACTGGAAGAGCCCTGACATTTGGCTGAATTAAATGCCAGGTTTGGTGCCCTTTTGCGCACTCTTTGGTGAGGGGCACGCCCAAAGGGATTTCTCATGCAGCCTCATGAAGCCCATCATTCCAGGACAATACCCTGGGATGCTGGGCAGTAAAAGACGAAGGTCTGGGAGGGAGGAGGAAATAGATGATCCTGTCCCCACAATAATACAGGGAAGATATATAAAGGGAAGTAAGTGGTAATGTTCTTGAAAGATAAACAATTGACTGCCTGTCACAAATAATTGATGACTGAGATCCTGGAGAGTGTGGCCATGATAAAAAATACATCTAGAAGTGTACACACACCATATTCTCCTGACATATCATTGCTTTTCCTCTGTGCAGGAATCTTTGCAGGATCAAATTAGAAGCACTGTTTGCTGAAAGGCAATATTCTCCACTGTAGGCTTGTGAAAGCGGCGCGCCTTGTCTCCCGGGGCGCCTTCGTTTGACTTTCATCTTGATATTGAACTTAAGCCTCGTATTTTATGATAAATGCATGTAGCCCTTGGCCCACCTGCTAATGACTCCTGCCCCTCCAGTGAAAGTTTCACTCACCAGAAGGGCTGGGGTGAACTCATCCGATGACTTGAACTTCAGTATTAATTAACTAAAACCTTCCTCTGTTGTACATTCCTTTGTGGGATTCCGCCAAAGTGCATTTGCTTGCTTTGCTGTCTTGCCTGTGTCAAGAATACCATTGTGAAGGGAATTGAATTCCTGGAGGAAGAAGGCTCCCTGTGGTTCTGCATGGCTGAGAGGGCAATGCGAGACCAGCAGGTGGGAGCGGCAGAGAGCCTGACATCAGTCCCTGGGGGTTGAGTTTCCTGCCCCAGAATAGAAATGCTGGGCTACCTTGGGGGGTCATGAGTCCCCCTCCCACCTCTGTTATTGGGGGGAATTTTGGTGGAGCAGAATTAACTCTTGGAAGGGCTGCTCCTTGGCATCACCTACTTGACAACCTTCCAATTTGGTGACATCGTGACCGCACATACCCCCACATCCTTAGTGCATTGGTGCAAGATGACCCCACTCCAGCCAGCAGCACCCAGCACATTTTTGTGGACTTGGCCAGCCCCTGCTGCTCGTGCTGAGATTCTGGGGGTTCATATCCCTGTGGTCTGACCACCTCCAACCAGAGACTGGTGGAGATGAACACCCCAGGCCCCTCATCCTTCAGGTGGGATAAGTATGAGCTTTGTGTATACCCTGGCTCCCCGAGTCTCCCCAGGGGTTTAAGCTGCGGCTGCCTGTGGTGGCAGCTGACTTGATAAACACTATTTGCTGGGTGAGGGCAGGAGCTTACGTCGGGGTGCCCTCCCTCTCTGCCTCACACCCCAGGTTTGTGCTCATTTGTTCTTTCCTCCCCCGTGTAGTATAGATGTCAGTTTGCCTCTGGGGGAGCCCCAACTATTAGTGACTATGTTGTCCAGACCCATGGCCTGACCATGAGGAGTATTCGAAATCAGGGCTAGTGAACATGGCCCAGAGCTCCCAGGCACCATCTTGAGGGGGGCCTTCCCAGCCTGGTGGGAACAGAAAGGATTCTCCCATACTCCCTGCTTGCTCACCCCACCCCCTGGACCTTCTCAGCGGAGGTCCCGTCGGGCCCACTGCTGCAGGCTGTCTCTGTTCCAGGGGATGAGGCCCTGGCTTTGCTGTTTGTGACCCTCTCTACCTTGTACCCCTGTTATTCAGAACTGAAGGTCTCACACTAGCACCTAGTTTTTCCAGGTGCTGAAGGCCAACGTCCTGTTCCCCAAATTCCTGGAAACAGCTCAGCCCACGCAGGCCTTTTCCTGCTTGTCGCAGAGACAGCCTCGCTCCAGCCAGCTCTGTCCAGCTGCCAGGGTGTGGCACTGAGATGGAACTTGACTATAGATTTCAGGGCAGAAACGTCGGGCGGTTGGGCAGACTGTGTCTGAGCCCAGCTGGACACGCGCCGTGAGATGTCATCTCGTCTCCTCAAGGTCCAGGGCGGGGACTTGGAATTGTCATTCATTGAAGCCCCTGGTGCGGCGCATCTGTGAGGCCCCAAATTCTGTGTTTGAGTGTTTCTGTGTTTCTGAATATCACGGGCAAGTCTTGTCTGCCACAGCCCTGAGTCAGCTTCTTGTTAAAGAACCGGGGCAGGGTCACCCGGAGGAGATGAAGTAACTCAGGTGTGAAGGTGGAGCCGGTGAGTCAGTCCCCACTCAGGGTGGCGGCACTGAAATGTCTGGGCCTCTCAGCATGTTTCTGCTTCTCTTTATGGTGCCCAAGGCCAGTCACCTCCCCTGAGGGCATCAAGATGGGAGGACCAGCCTGCACCTCACTCTTGGCTGGAAGATACTCCAGCTTCTTTCTCTGTGGTTCCCTCCGGGGTTACTTGACTTGTCTGTCCCAGAGAGAGTCTTATGGGAGGCGTGGACTCGAGTATATCAACACCGTTTAGAGAGGAAGGACCCCCTGACTCCCCACAGTTAGGGCGGGGTTTTCTTTGATTTCCAGTCATTGCAAGTCTGACATCCAGGCATCTAGAAGGTCCCCAGGAAGCTGGCTGTTTAAACCTGTAAAAACAGCATAAAACAGTAAAACCGTAAAATGAACACTAAAGAACATTTAAAAATATCCCCCTTGACATTTTCCCTCCCCAAGGCAACTCCTTCCTTCCGGTTTTCCAGTTTTGCGGGTCCGGGTGATGTCAGGCGACCCTGTGGCAGACACAGCCTTTTCTTGTCACTTTTTTTTTTTTTAAGATTTATTTATTCATGCATACAAGACCCGGGGTACAGGCCAGATGTGCATGAGGATGAGAGGATTCACCAGAGACAGAGTGGGGAGCAGAACAGGCAGACTGACTGAAATATACTGCTGAGGGGAGCAGCGGGCAAGACAGGAGAGGTCTGCTGCACCATGTGGGGGATCGAACCTGTGCTGCAGAGGCTGTGGACAGCTTCACAGTGCTGATCTCAACCACCTGCACCACCAGGGGAGGCCCCTCTTATCACTTTCTATGGGAAGCGTTTCTCCACAATTCTACAGAGACTTCATGGTGAATATTTTAACCTCTGTGAAATCTCAGCATCCAGATTAAAAGAACTGATCCCTCTTGCTGGAAGCCGAGGGGTTCTCTAATCCTGGGTTACTGCATTGAGCATCTTCATAAAGAAAATGCTCTGTGTGCATTTGATCTCTCCCTTTGCATCCAGTCTAGGAGGGAATTATTGGGCCCAAGGGAGACGTCCCTCTGGTTTGGGAGGGCGATCTCTCTATATTGCTCTCCCCAAGGGCTGCCACCGTCCTCCGCCTCCCAGTGGGCTCTTCGAAGCCTGTTAGGTCTGTGCGAGCAGAAAAGAGTCTAAAAGGATTTCTAGCTTTCTCTTCTGTTTGTCTCAAAAGTCATCCCCATCCTCTTGATGGAGACTTAGAATGACACCTTCATCCAAAAAAATCTTTGGCATTGCGTGCTATCTTGGAAGACCCTAAAGGTCAAAGGTGAAGGTCATAACACACACTTGGCTGGCAGGCAGGGGCTTCCTCTGTTCCTTAGAGTATCTTGCCTTGTTCTTATAGTAGCTCTCCCGTGTTGGGACTTGTTTTTTTCTGTTCAAAAATGAGGAAATCGAGGCATGAGAGATAAAGGGCCTTGTTTCAGGGCTGGTATTTTGGCCTACCTTGTTTTACAGAGACAAAAACTGTGATATCAGGTGTTTCAATGTGTTTGTGAAGGAAGATGATTGTCAGGTTCAGTGCATCTTTTGAAAGAAAGACTGGCTTTGACTGGGGTGAGGCAGCCTGAGGATCAGCCTGAATCAGATTCATTCTAGACCTACAGCACATGGTCTAGACCATGAGGCACATGGTCACAGGTGTGCTACCCACCAGCAGTTAATGGTCTGCAGATGCTACTATGTTAAGTGAGCCTTAACATAGGGAAGGCTGGGGAGTCAGAGAAGACTTCCTGGAGGAGGTGTTTCAGCTACAATTAATAGGATAACTAATTAACTAGAAAAGGGTCATGGACGAGGTGGGAGACCACCTTAGCAGGGGGAATAGTGTGTGCAAAGGCCTGTGGTGGTGGTGCGGGGACCTAGCTGTGTTTGAGAAACAGGAAAGGCTCAGTGCAGAGCAGGCAGCCACGTGCTGTCTGGTTCCAGCCTCTGTGGGTAGGGAGAGAAGCACTACAGGTGAGCCCTTCTTGGGAGGGGTTCCAGGTGGTGCTCCAGATGGCCCACAAGCTGAAGGTGAGCGACTAGGGCATGGTGGCTGCCGTGCATTGGCGTCTCCAAACTTGTTTCTCCTCCAGCCAGTTGGGGAGGTTGGAGAGCTGAAATCACATTTCCCAGGCTCCTTGTCAGCTAGTGTTCTGGGTGAAAATCAGATGCAGGCACACAAAATTTGGACAGAGGAAGTTCAGCATAAGCCTGCTTTCTATCCCTGCAGGCCACTTTCGGATGATAAACAAGACCATGGAAATGTGAGGGTTTCTGCCTCTATCACCTCCTGGCTGCAGAGAGTTGTGGTGGCAATAGCTGCAGCAGTGGCCACCTCAGAGGGCAAAGGTCCCCTGTTGGGTCTGTTCTATTTGTCTGGGAGTTGTTCCTGATGGCCAGCCTGCACTTGCTCCTCTAGCCCTTCCAGTAACATGAGTGTGTAACTGCTGTTCAGATGCTGAAGGGGATGCCGTCAGTCCCCGCACCCTCCCCCAAACCATTGGGATTCACCTGCGGTGTGATACATAGTTCCTACCTTCTCTCCAGGCTTGCCTGAGCCACTGTGCTCTGAGGGTGTTTCCAACACAGCAATTCACTCTTTTAAATGCACCTCACCTCCTGAGGGTGTTAATGTCCTGGGGACACTATTAGCCAGTGGGGGATGAAATTTGGCAGGTGAGTGCCCAGTTTTCTGTACCTGGGTGAAATTCCAGAACATGATTCACATGATTTCTCAGAGGGTCTTCACTGAGATTGAGTTCCAATTGCCCACAATATTCATTCACCCATTATCACACCCTTTGTTGATTTTCCTCCTTATCCCACCTCCCTTTCCCTACTTCCAAATGAGCCCCCAAATGGACCACCTGCCCCTCAGCCCTTGTCATAGACTCTGCTTTGGAAGAGGTGGGGGGGGGGGCGGCGCTCAAGCTAAGGCAAATAAGAATGCAGACAAATTTCTTTATGTGTGTTTTTCAAAATGACAAGGACAAAAAACTGAGAGTAAAAAACATTGATTTATTGGTAGGGACCTGCATTAGAACTTTTCAATCAAGTTAAACATATTACAGGTAATCATGTCACGGTGTTTTGTATATGTAAATTCCAAGTTTTCAGCCTTTTAGTAGTAAGAATGGTATTCTAACACATGGAAACAGACTACTAAACTTATAAAAACTGCATAGCTATTTTATTCATTGATCCATCCACCCATGCACCCATGCATGCATCCATCCATCATCCATCCATCATCCATCCATCCATCCATCCATCCATCCATCCATCCATTCATCCATCATCCATCTATCTCCATCCATCCATCCATCTATCCATCCATCCATCTATCTCCATCCATCCATCCATCCACCCATCCATCCATCCATCCATCCATATCCATCCATCCATCCCCATCCATCCATCCATCCATCCATCCATCCATCCATCCATCCATCATCCGTCTATCTCCATCCATCCATCCATCTCTCTCCATCCATCCATCCATCCATCCATCCATCCATCCATCCATCCATCCATCTCTCTCCATCCATCCATCCATCCATATCCATCCATCCATATCCATCCATCCATCCATCCATCCATCCATCCATCCATCCATCCATCCATATATCTCCATCCATCCATCCATCCATCCACATCCATCCATCCATTCATCCATCCATATCCATCCATCCATCCACATCCATCCGTCCATCCATCCATCCATCCATCCATCCATCCACCCACCCAGCCAGCAACCATTTACCAAACTTCTGCTGTGCCCAGCATTGTGCTAATAGACTTTGTGTCTTCATGTTACCCATGGTCTGATTAGTTCCTGTGGCAAATGTGATTCTGACATTTTGACTGGCATTCTGATTTCTGTACATCATGCAGTTAGTACAGCCGTAAGAACGCAATCTTAATGGCAGTGAGTGGTCTTATCATATAAACATAACATTTCCATCGACCCTGAAAAGTGTCTCCAACATTCAAACTATGTCTCTCTTTTATGAAAATGACCTGCATTCAGACAGTGCTTCCAAGTAACTACATTTAGTTTGAGAAACTGCTCTGAACTTTGGAGTCATTAAACTTAGTGTGCACGCGGGTGTGTGTGTGCATATGACAGAGAAAAATGACAGCTTGCGGTGTCTATATTGAAACTGCATAAGATTGCCATCACTGCTAATAATACATCATAATTACTCCTATAGGGTTAAGCTTTTCTCTTTCCTCTTCCACCTGCCTTGCTGAGATAACCTCTAAGGATGTCCTGGAAGGCAGTGGGGCTGGAATTCAAGAGCTGTCATGACAGCTGAGCTCTCCATGCGATTCATTATGTTGAAAAGATGGGAGGAGAGGGTTGTCTGCAAAGATAATGACTGTGCAATTTCCAGTCCATTCTCCTTGCAGCCAGATCTTGGAGGCAGCCCATGGACCAATTTCATCAAGTCGACCCTGCTCATCCCTCATCCATCTATATTGGGAAAGAGGTGGTGTCTGGCTCCAGCAGAAGCAGCCTGAAATCTTGGTTGCATGGGCCTGTGGGGGGAGGAAGAGCTGGCTGGGGAAAGAGACTGGGGCTCATCCGCAGAGTGGCACTGGGGATCTAATGATGAGGTGACATCAGTGGGACTCAGTCCAGAGGGAGGGTGGGGGTGGGAGGGTGTGTGGAGGGTGGGGGGCGGGCCGGGAAGCAGCAGCAGATTAACTCCCAACCCAGGCTACAGCCCTGTGCTTTCTCTTTATTTCCAGCTTTGTGCTGAGAACCAGGCAAAGCAGGAGCTCCATAAATGTTTGTTGTCAGACTGAGAAAACCCTGGTAGAAGATTACGTGCAGGGAGGCAATCATTGTCGTGGTTCCCATGGGAAATAAAGTCACATTCTTTTTCAGTTCCTGCCGATGGAATGAGATTCTCCCTAGGAAAATTCTAGCCCATTAGCAGCATCAATCTTGGACTCTGTTGAGAGGTCTCCTGTGCAGACACCCCCAGCCCTGCCCTGGAGGGCACTGACGACGTCCAGGGACCGGGAACGCTGCTGCTGCTGTGTCTCTCATCACAGCTAAAACCAGAGCAATCCTGTGTGGTCCCCCGAGGGAGCCAAGTCAAGCTTTAAACACAAAGGCGGTGGTTTGTCCTAACTGGAAAGTGGCGAATGTCACACATGCGGGACGCGTCACGCAGGTTTCCATTCACACTTGCAAGGCTGGTTCATTTTCCTTCGCAGCCCGGCTTCCTTCCCTTTGTCCCCTCTCCATTTGTCAGTGTGCCCTTGGCAGAGTCTCAAGGTGATGGCCATTGCCGAAAGAGTGGCTTTGCCTGCTTACAGCGAGGTACAGGAAGCGCTGGAAATGACAGAAAGGAGCCGGAGAGCAAAATGAGAAGAATTATTCCATGCAGTTGTGTTTTTGAAATCTTTCTTGCGTCCCCCCTTCCTCAAGAGAAGAATTGTTTATCTGCTTGCTTGGCGAATGGCAGAGACTGCTCGTTGTCCCTCTAAATCTAGTCTCTGCTCTCTTCTACAGCAAAAAAGACCCGAGAATTTAACTGAGCATAGAACTCCATGGAGTAAAGACTGCATGTCTTAGTCTCCCTCATGGCTATGTCACCAGGTGACGAAATAAATTCTGGGGACATTGATGTCCAGCAGAGGTGATGTCTTCGGCTTTCTTTTCTCTTTTTCTTTCATTACTAGAAACAATGGAAGTCTAATTTACATACAGCTCTCAGGTATACTTAGATATACATTTGCCGAGATAAAGTACATTTTCAGAACTCAAGGAAGTTCTCTATAACCCCTTTTCCAATTCATCTCTCCTGGTGTCCCAGTCCAGACAGCCCCCTACTTTGGGTTAGCCACTGTCCTGAGATTTCTAGCACACAGGCTAGTTTTGTCTGTCTTTGAACTACAGCGTGGTCCTTTTGTAGCTGGTTTAGTTCATTCAGCTCAATGTGAAAGTCATCCCTGTCACTTGTATCAAATGATCATTTCTTTTATTGCTGAGCAGTGTTCATGAGCTGTCTCATTTGACTTATCCATTCTCCTGCCAGTGATGTCAAGTTTCTCATTTTGGCTATTAGATTAAGGCTGCTACGACTATCCTTGTTCAAATCCTTCATTTGCCCTCATTTATTTTAAGAATAGGATTTTGGGGTCCGTGGATTGGGTGTTTGTTTCACTATAAGAAATTGCGGGCTTCCCTGGTGGCACAAGGGGTTAAGCAACACACTATGAAGCCATCCGCAGCCTCTGCAGCACAAGTTCAATCCCCGGCCAGCCAGGGAGAAACCCACATGGTGAGGCAGACCTCTCCTGTCTCGCCCGCTGCTCCCCTCATCAGTGTATTTCAGTCAATCTGCCTGTTCTGTTCCCCACTCTGTCTCTGGTGAATCCTCTCACCCCCCCGCATCTCTGGCCTGTGCCCCAGCTCTTGTATGCATAAATAAATAAATCTTTTTTTTAAAAAAGAAATTGCCATAGAGTTTTCCAAAGTGGTTGCCCGATTTTACGTTTCTACCAGCAACATATGAAAAGTCCAGTTGCTTCATTTTCTCAGCAATGTTTGGTCTGATCAGTCTTTTAAGTGTTCTTCATTCTAATGGCTTTAATTATGACCCAGCTTTTAAGAACATGTTTGTACCAGATATTATATGTTTTCATTTCTCTTGTATGAAAACCTAGGACTTGAATTACTAAATTATAGACATTACTTGATAAGAAATGAACAGACTTTTCCCGTAGTGATTGTACCCTCTGCATTACTGCCATCAATGTATCAGAGTTAAAGTTGCTCCATGTTCTTGCCAACACTTGGTGCTGTTGTTTCAATTTTAACTGTTTTAGTGGGTACAGAGTGGCATCTAATTGTAGCTTTAATTTGTGTGTTTTCCTGTGACTATTAATGTTTTATGTTATGCCCTGTGACTAACATATTTCATGTGTTTACTTGCCATCTATATATTTTATTTTATGAAATATCTATTCAAGTCTTTGTCCTGCTCCCTTTTTTATTGGGCTTTTTTTTGAGTTGCAAGAATTATTTATATATTGTGAATACAAATCCTTTATGAGAGCTATATTTTCCATATATTTTCTTCAGTGACTTGCTTAACTCTTGTTTTTCAAAAGAGCAAATCTTTTAATTTTGATGAAATGAAAGTTATCACTTTCCCTTTTTAATGGCTAACATTTGTATGTGCTTTTTATGACATCTTTCCTCAAATATGTGAAGCTATTGTCAAGTGATTTCCCCTAGAGGCTTTATAATATTAACTTTTACATTAGGGGTTGTGATATATCTCCTGTTGAATTTTTCATGTGAATGAGGTGGGGGTTGAGGTGCATTATTTCCGCCACGTGGATGTCTAGTTGTTCTAGCATAATTTATAAAAAGACCTCCTCTCCTCACTGAACTGCCTAAAACTTTTTAAACTGCTTTAAACTGTGGGTCTACGCTGCTCCCCTCAGCAGTGTGCTTCATTTGATCTGCCTGCTCTGCTCCCCACCTCTGTCTCTGGTGGGTCCTCTCACCTAACCGCACCTCTGGCCTGTACCACAGCTCTTGTATGCATAATTAAATAAATCTTTACAAAAATGAACTGTGGCTCTAGTTATGAACTCTGCTTTCTATTCCATTAATACTTTTGTCTTTTTTTTTTTAAAGATTTATTTATTTATACAAGAACTGGGTACAGGCGAGAGGTATGGGAGGGTGAGAGGATTCACCAGAGACAGAGTGGGGAGCAGAACAGGCAGATCTACTGAAATCTACTGCTGAGGGGAGAAGCAGGTGAGGCAGGAGAGGTCTGCCTTGCCATGTGGGAATCTCTCTGGCCGGCTGGGAATCATACTTGCGCTGCAGAGGCTGTGGACAGCTTCACAGCATTGTGCACAACTCGCTGCACCACTGGGGAGGCCCTATTATTTTTGTCCTAATGTAAATGCCACTTTCTTGACTACTGTTAGTCTTATAGTAAGTATTGGAATCAAGTAGCATGAATTTTTCAAAATTACTTTGGCTGGGGCCTCCCTGGTGGCACAGGGGTTAAGCACAGCACTGTGAAGCTGTCTGCAGCCTCTGCAGCACAAGTTTGATCCCCGGCCAGGGAGATACCCACATGGCGCAGCAGACCTCTCCTATCTCGCCCGCTGCTCCCCTCAGCAGTGTATTTCAGTCAGTCTGCCTGTTCTGCTCCCCACTGTCTCTGGTGAATCCCCTCACCCCCCCACATCTGGCCTGTCCCTACCCCAGTTCTTGGATGCATAAATAAATAAATATTAAAAAAATTACTTTGGCTAGTCAGATCAATTTCTATATAAATTACAAAGTCAGTTTTTCAGTTTTTACAAAAATGGAATTTTGTTTTGATTGCTTTGAAACTGGGAAAAATTGACAGTATCTGACAATATAAAGGCTTTATAATCCATGAGCATTGCACTTCATCTTTTAGGACTCCTTTAACTCAGCAATGTTTGTAATTATCAGTGTAGAAGTTTTGCATGTCTTTTGTTAAATTTTCCCCTAAGTATTTTTAAAATGCTATTGTAGGGGCCTCCCCGGTGGCGCAGCGGTTGAGCGCTGGGTTGCGAAGCTGCCCGCGGCCTCTGCGGCGCCGGTTCGATCCCCGGCTGCTCCCCGGCCACCAGAGGAGGGTCCCACATGGCGCGCAGACCTCTCCTGCCGCCCGCTGCTCCCCTCAGCAGTGTACTTCGGTCCTTCTGCCTGCTCTGCTCCCCGCTCTGGCTCTGGTGAATTCTCTCACCCTCCCGCGCTTCTGACTGTACCCAGTGCATGTATAAACAAAACAAACAAACAGACCAGCAAACAAATAAATAAAGCATGCCTCTATACAAAAAAAAAAAAAAAAATGCTATTGTAGGCATTCTACTTTTAAAAATATCACCTTGCAATTATTTACTGCTGGCATGTAGAAATTCAAATGATTTTTACATATTGTTTTTGTATCCTATGGTGTTGCTAAATCTATACTTACTAGATTTCGTAATTTTTCAGATATATTTCTGTAAACAATCATGTGCTTTGAAGATAATTTTACTTCTCTATTTACTTCTCTTTCTTATTTCACTGTCTGGGAACTCCTGTCCTCTATTGAATAGAAATGACAAGAACAGATGTATTTACCATAGTCTTGATCTTGAGAAAGCATTTAATTTGTCACATTATTTTTTATTTTATTTTTATGTTTTAAATTTTTTTTAAAAGATTTATTTATTTATACAAGCACTGGGTACTATCAGAAGTGCGGGAGGGCGAGAGAATTCACCAGAGCCAGAGCAGGGAACAGAACAGGCAGACTTGACGAAATATACTGCTGAGGGGAGCAGCGGGTGGCAGGAGAGGTCTGCGCGCCATGTGGGATCCTCGCCCAGCGGCCGGGGATCGAACCGGCGCTGCAGAGGCTGCGGGCAGCCTCGCAACCCAGCGCTCAACCGCTGCGCCACCGGGGAGGCCCTAATTTGTCACATTAACTGTGATGTTAACTGTAATATTTTCATAACTGTGCTTTATAAGACTGAGGAAGTTTTCTTCTCTTTGTATTTTGCTGAGAGGTGTTTCTTGTTTGTTTTTGTTGTTTTGAATAATGAATGAATTTTGAATTTTGCTACAAGTTTTTCTGTATCTACGGTGATGATTATCTGATTTTCCCCTATTTGGTCAATGTGGTGAACTGTGCTGATTGGTGTGTGTGTGTGTGTGTGTGTGTATGTTAATTCTTTAAATAAATCCTTCTTGGTTGAAGGTGTGTTATCTCTTTTACATATTGCTAAACTTTTGTTGAGGATTTTTGTGTCTATATTCATGAAGACTATTACTCTGTATTTTCTTGTAATTCCTGTTTCAGATAGAAGGTTATAGAAACCTCATCAAAAACAATTAGCAAAAGTTTCTTTCTTTTGTTTTTATGCAAGAGTTTTGAAAAGATTAATATAATTTCTTCCTTAAATAGATTTCACCAAGGAAGCCATCTGGGACTGGAGTTTTCTTTGTGGGAAGGTTTTTAATGATTAATATTTTTTTTTGGACTGGCATAGGACTGTTCAGATTTTCTCTTTCGTCTTATGTCAAGTTTGGAAAGTTGTGTCTTACAAGGAATGTGTCCATGTAATTAATTTAAGAAGTCAACTTTATTGGCATAAAGTTTTTCATATTATCCCCCTATTATCCTTTTAGTGTATGTAAATCTACAGTCATACCCCTCTTTTATTCCTAATATTGGCAATTTAATTTTTTTCTATTTTTTTCTTGATTAGCTTGGCTAGGGTTTATCAATTTTATTAACTTATCAACAAATCAACTTTTGGCCTTAGCACCATTTCTATTGTTCATGTTTTTTATTTCACCAATTTCCACTCAGTTGTTTTCTTCTTTCTACTTATTTTACATTTTTTACTTTGGTTTTTCTGGAATTTTAAAGTGGAGGCTTAGATGATTGATTTTAAATCTTCTAAGCTTTTAAAGATGTAAAATTCCATCTATGTACTTCTTCAGCTGTATCGCATAAATTTTTATGTTTCTTTTTTATTATCATTCAGTTGGAAATATTTTCTAATCTTCTTGTGATTTCTTCTGTGATGCATGGGCTGTTTAATTTCCAGATATTCAAGGATTTTCTAGGTCTGTTTATTATTGATTTCTAATTGAACAATATGTGGACAGAGAATCATACTCTGAAATATTTTGATATATTAAAAATATTTAAGACTTTTATTATGGCTTATTAATTTGTAAATCCTAACTAGTCAGTCAAGTTGGCTGACAGTATTCAAAGTTTTTATATTCCCAGTGATAATTTGTTTGCTTTTATAAGTTTATGAGAAGATAATGTTAAACTGTTCTTTTATGTTTGTAGATTTGTTTGTTGCTTTCTTTTCTGTCAAATTTTGCCACATGTATTTAGAGGTTATTAGGTGATATGCATTGAAGATTACATGTTTTTAATGAATTGGCTCTTTCATAATTATGAATTCTCCCCTTGTCTAGGACATATATACTTATCATAAATTCTGCCTTGTCTAATAGCAGCATAGCCACTCCATCTTCCTTGTGATTAATTTTTGCATGGTATAGCTTTTCTATCCTTTTACATTTGGCTTTTGTATTTAAAGCAGGCCTATTGTGGTCAGCATGTAATTTGGTTTTGCATTTATATCTAGTCTGACAATCTTTGCCTTTTTTTTTTTTTTTTTTTTTTTTTGTGGAACCCTTGCTGGTGGCCGGGGATCCAGCCAGCACTGCAGAGGCTGCGGGCAGCCTCACAACATAGCGCTCAACCGCTGCGCCACCAGGGGAGGCCCCATTCTCTGCCTTTTAATAGGAATGCTTAATCCATTCACGGGTGGTGCAATTATTGATAGGGTTGTATCCAATTTAATTTTCTATTATTTGTTTTCTTTTTGTTCCATCTATTCTTTGTTCTTTTTTCCCTGTCTTCTTTGGGATTAGGAAGTACGTATTTCATATTTTATCTTATATCTTCCATTGGATTTTCAATACTTTTGCAGTGGTTCCTCTAGGGATTAAATATATATCCTCAATTGATCATTGTCTACCCTGAATTCATGAATAATGTAAGAGCCTCTACTCTCTTCCCATCTTTTGCACTACTGTCTTATTCAACTTTTACATATATTATAAATCTCCCAATATATTCTCCCAATACATGTTTTCGATTATAGTGTTTCTATTTCAATTTTTATGTTGATACAACCTATATATTCAACCATTCTAGTAATCTTTCCTCTAAAGTATTTAACTTGTTATAACAGTAAGTTTAAATTTCTTTATTAATTCCAAGAACTAGTGTGTTTGTGGAACTGTTTCTATTGGCTATAATTCTCCTGATTTTGGGTTACATGTTCTTTGCATGGTTCACACTTTTTTGTTGTGAGGACAAAAGTGTAATATGGGGGACACTGGAACAATGCAGGGGTTAGGGGCACTCACCCTCATGGAGTTGAAAACCCTCATGTAACTTTGATTCCCCCTAAATTTAACTTCTAATAGCTGCTGTTGACCTGCTGTTAACACAAACAACACATATTTTGTGTTTTCTCTTCATGAAGTGGGAGTGGATGATAACAAAGATCTCCATCCTGGTGGTCTCTGCATTGAAAGGGCTGAGGAGGAAGAAGAAGGGTCTTGCTGCCTGGGGTTGGGGCTGAGGGTAGGGGAGTGGATAAGGGGTTAGGGTGGCAGGGGAGGGTGAGGCAGGTCATTTCTCTCTGACCTCTGCTTTTTCATTTATCTAAAAATACTTCTGTGAGGTACAACCCTTCTACCATTTGCTGTAGCTTCAATTCAAGTGTTCTAGAAGGGTCCATGCTTAAAAGAAGTCAGAAGCATCTGGATCATGGGACCCTTCTGCTAATTGTCCACCGTGAATTTGTTTGCAAGCGTGGCTAGGCTATGTGGGGCTTCTTCCTGATGGTGGGCTCTGGCATGGAGGCCTCACTTCTGCTGAGCCATCCTCGGTGAATTCCTTGTGTCGCTTGATGGAGCCCTCAAAACCCCTGCTGTCCAAGGCTCAGCTCTCTTTTGGCCTGTTTTGGCTGCCTTCAGGTGTGTGTAAACCCTCTCCTCTGCCTTGCAGCTGGGGTGAAGGGTGGGGAGTCTCCTCCTGGAGTCTGCTTGGATGTGGCTTTAATTTTTTTTAAAGATTTATTTATTTATGCATACAAGAGCTGGGGTACAGGGCAGAGGATCTGGGGGTGAGAGGATTCACCAGAGAGTGGGGAACAGAACAGGCAGACTGACTGAAATACACTGCTGAGGGGAGCAGTGGGGAGGCAGGAGAGGTCTGCTGTGACATGTGGGTTGCTCCCTGGCTGGCCGAGGATTGAACTTGTGCTGCAGAGGCTGCAGATTGCTTCATGGTGTGGTGCTTAACCCCTTGTGCCACCAGGGAGGCCTGGGTGTGGCTTTAATTAAATAGAATTCACCTGTTATTAGTGCGCCCACCTCCCCCTTAAAAAACAATCCACTGAGTGATCTGGGCAGAGGCTGGATGGCAATTTCAGATATTTGGGGTTCACTGCATTCTACTCCTGGGGCCCACATCCAAGATCCATGATCACCCCAGGCCGTGTGGGACTAAGGGGTTTACCCTGATGACCTATTAGGGAAGCAATGAGAACCCTAGTAGGTCTGTGGTACCCAGGAGTACAAAGCTTACATGCTCAGCCCAGATCCTTTAATTTATAGCTTAAGTCCATCTCTGTCTGACTTCACCCACATCCCTAATCACTTCCTCTGCTTCCCAAATGTGGAACCAGAACGTTCCAGACTATAATGTGCACCGGGATCACCCAGGGGTCTTGGGAACATGCAGACTCTGACTGAGAAAATCTGGGAGGGGTCTGAGATTCTGTGTTTTTAAAAGCTTCTGGGGGATGCCGACACTGCTGGTCCCCAGACCAGATTTTGAGTAGCAGGAAGCAAGACCACATGTTGCTCTTCCTCTAATGACTATTTCTTGTATGTGGTTTTCCTCATTATAGCACTAACAAGTGGGGATCGCCATGTTCTGTGTGTGGGGCACTGTGGAGCTCCACTGGCTGTGTTCCAGCTTGGTTCACCTCCTCTTGAAATGATGAGAATGTAAACAAAAACCTCAGAAGATTTGATGCAGCTGTGCTGGAAGTTTCCTCCTATTTTGTCAGCTTTTCCCCATATCTCCTCCGAATCTACTCACTTGACGTCTCTAATCTTCAGCCTAATACATTTCCCTTCTAAAATAAACATATTTTAATTTTGATGAATAGTGCCCAACTCTTCCACCTCATACTGATATTTTATATTTTTATAAAGATCTCACGACCAATGTTTTCCTGTCAACGGACATCAGCAAGCTACTCAACCCTCTGCGTTTCACTCCATTCACATGTAAAACGGAGCCCCATAATTCCTAAGATGATGTTATCTTCCTTTCCTGACTTTAATCAGATTTGGTACGATGACAGACTTGGAGACAACTGCCTTGAAAGAATAGCACAGTCAGAGCCTTGGCTGTGGTTTCCATGAGAAGGAGCGGGTGAGGTAGGGACATACGTTTGAGCATGTTTAGAATTGGCTACTTTGGATACTGTCTGTAGGATCTGAGCTTGAAGGATGGTTTCTGGCTGTCTGGTTCCTGTCCCGGGGCTTAGTGCAGAAGGAATATTGGCTGGTGTATGAGTTAGAGACGGGGAAGGTTTGTCAGTATAGGCTCTGGTCTGCATGGCTTGTATATCTTGTCCCATGGAGGGTTGTTCACTGTCTTGAGGAATTAGCTACCCCAGGAGGGGCCTTTTCTCCAGGATCAGCAAGATGCCAAATACAGGAAATAAAAAAAAAAAATCCATGATTAATGCATGTTGTTAAGCATGGCTCAGGGTCATTTACACCCCTGCTTTCTACCCCCTTCCCAGACTCCCCTTGGCCACATCAAGTGAAGAGACAACTTATGTAAATGCGGTGACTTCCTACCAGATGACTGTCCCCATGCACCCCTCCTGGAGGACTTCTCTTGCTGTCTCTTCTTTATGGGAAGTCAATGACAGTGCTGCTTCCCACTTACAGGATTTCCAAATGACTGTGCAGCCACAGACCATGTCACCCTGAGCCCTGGTGTTCACAGGAAGAGGACAAACGCCCCAGGTTTTTGTCTCTGTGAAGTCAAAGGATTGCTTCTGCATTTCTTTTTCATGCTGGTAGAATGAGGCTAATTTTGACTTCCTTGCAGCTCTGATTCCAAGTGAATAACTAGAAGCAGCAAGCAACAGGGTTGGAACCTGCTGCTGCAGTTAGAAATAAATTGCATGTGCATGGATTCCAGAGGAAAGTTGCCCTGTGTGGGGAGCAGGAGGGGGTGGGCACTGGGAACAGACTAATCTTCATCAGTCTGAGCACTAGGGCTTCTTCTTGGAAGGTGACTCAGAGCCCCAGGGAACAGCCCTCCCTGTGAGTTTGAAAAGCTCAAGAGAGATGATGCAATAAAGTCAGCAAACAGTCATTTTTGGAAAGTGGGGGGATAAGGGCTGGTGAGGCAGGTGCCATTATTACCTTGGAGCTCAATGAAAAACAGGCTGTTGGGTTCCCTGCTGTCAGGCTGTCTCTGGAGCGGGCACCTGCATCCATGGGGAGCTTTTAGCCATACTTAACCACAATGATCAGATGAGCTAACTTAATGTGGCTCAGAGCTCAGGGGACTTAATTGCCTCCCTTGAGCAGGTGTCCCCAGGTAAGATGAGTCTCAGGGCCATGTGAATCTGTGTTTTGTGAGGTCATCAAGGATGCCTCGTCCTTTCTACCTCTTTCTTCTATCCAAAGTGTCAGATTCATTTTAGGAGTGGTTCCCTTCTTTGTAGGTTTGTGGCCAGCAGTAAACAAGGTTACTTTTCCCCCATTTATTTTGGGAAGAGAGAGAAACTTCCTAGTCTTAGTCTTAAAAGTAAAGAACCATTTTTCTAGAAACCTCCAGTACACTTCTTAGCTTGTCTTATTGGCTAGAATCAGTCCCCAGACCCAGGGGAAGGCTGATCACCAAGGCCTGGGCTCTCACTTTGGCCACTAAAGAAGGGAGAAGGGATTCCATGGTCCACAGTGACTAAGTGGGGCCACTTGGAAGCAGGGTCAGTCTGTCCCTGAAACTGAACTGTGACCACACCCGGCAGAGGGTGCACTGGTGTCAAGGAGTCAGCCACTGTGGCAGCCACAGCCTTTTATCTTGGGAGCCAGGTGATCTACACTCAGTCGCTTACTAGTTGTGTGACTTTGGGCAAATGGCTTTACCTCTCTGAGCCTTTGTTTTGCATTTTTGAAATGGGGAGAAAGATAAGTTTTCCTTAATTTTCAGATTGTGAGGGTCTAATGAATTGGGTGCAAAGGCCCTGACGTGAGGGTCAGAACATCTATCTCTCCACGAGCTCCTTAGTTGACCGGGGTTAAGCAGACCAGTGCCAGCCTCTAGGAGATGATTGTCAAGGACTGTGCAGAGGCAGACACTGATGAGCATGAGTTAACGGCAAAGGAAGAAGCCTGGATAAGTGGAGAGGATCCTGGAAGTGACGCCGTGTTCTTGGGCCACGGCTGCTGCTGTTAGCCTTGATGACTTGCCCACAGTATTTTCCCCTTTGCAAGTAATTAGTATTTCGTGTGGAAATCTTTATGACTATGTAAATATCTTGTTTATCCTCCAATTTTTACCCACATGTTTTAGCCTCCATTCATGATTCTTGCCTGAGTCAATTTTTACTACGATGCTTCCAAATTGGGATTGTCTAACTCTATTAACCCATATCTTTTTCAGCCACTGCTCCAGCTTAAATCAGACAGCCTGGGCCCCTGGTCCTCCATGGGGGTGTTTTCGGTTCTCAGATCCCAGGGAACTAAATCCTGACCCCCTCTGCCTCCTTCTAGACTTCCAGCCAAGTAGCCCCAAGCTTCAGCCCATTTCATGTTTTATTTTTCTTGGGTTTTGGTCCATGGAGAACTTCATATATTTTTAAAATTTTCTCCTTACGTATTTTATATGTTGTTGCTTTGAGTTTGAAGTTGGGATGTGATGCTGTAAGGGGCAGGAACTGGGCACAGTGCAGGTTTTCTGATCCCATGCAGACCGGGTAAAGGAGGAGTCAGAGTCCTCAGTGGTTTTGCAGGTTTTTATTGGGGTTCAGCGGGTATGTGCTGGGGGGCTGGGAGGCTGGCAGTCCTCCCAGCCCCCAGCAAATCTTCACTCTATCTATGCTCTCTGGCGTTCTCTGCTTCTGCTTCGGCTTCTCTTTCAGCTTCTGCTGCTGCTACTGCTGCTGCTGGCGTCCCCGTGACACCGCTCTTAAAAGTCCAGTCTCAGCCCAGGTGAATCCCATCTACCTATGCCCACACCCTATTCCAGGTGCCCGCCATCAGGCATGCATTCAGGACAAGGATCCATCACCTATCCTGATGGCGGAAGGGCAGAAAAGCCTGATATTTTCTTTACCCTACAGATGCTCAGTAGAGGTACTTGAATGATGTCTTGTCTGGGCTCCATTAAGGAAAAAAAGGTGATTGTCCAGAGTGATGCTTGACAACAACACCATCCTACTTTAGCTCCGTATGCCAAGGTGGCATAGAAGAATGACAAATAGAAAGCTGGGCGGGGGGGGTTCGAGAATACCGGGTCTTGTGTCCTGCAATACCCCCTACCTGCTAACATGCTGTGTGTCTTTGGACAAATGATTTAACCTCTCTAGGTCTCAGGGCTCTCCCTTGAAACAGTGATGTTGTCTGCCTTACCTCCAAGCTCCTTGCAGTTCCAGGTGTCTACAGGGGGATTGTTTAAAACAGTGTTCTCTGTTACAGTTGGACGGACTTTTGGGAGTATTTGTTCAGTTCAGGCAAATGGTAAATGTGTCGGCCACTCTAATGAAATGAGTACATTTTTGCTCTAAATGTCATGGATGTTTATTATCAGATTAAACTACAGCAGGCCTAATTTTAGCTTTTCCAATTCAAGTGGAGCAGTGAAGATTAAATGTTAGGCATAATTAAAGATGCAGATGTAGTTATATTGAATTATAAACCTCATTAAGTGCAACGTTTCAGGAAGCCCCTGAGACCAGTTACAAAGGACTTTAGTTGTAGTGCTGCAGTTATTAAAATATTGTAAAGTAAATCTCACTCCAAAAATATTATGACTGGGATGGAGGGGGCTTGAAAAACGTCGTTGGAGTTGGTTTCATGGGTAATTTCCTTGCTCTGTTTGCAGATGGTTGGGAGGGGAACGTTTTCCTTGGCATCCCGGAAAAAGGCCTCTGGGGAGACTGGTGCCCCTCCCTCCACCCTGAAGAGGGCTCTATTCTCCTGGGCCAGAGGGAAGGGCAACCTCAAAGTCGCTTGGATTTCATTCCAGGAATTGGTAGAAGGGGAGCTGGGGGAGAGATTTTCTAAGGACTGGAAAGTCATATATGTAGAAAGAAAGGGTCTCTTGGTGACATTTTCATTTTTTTCTGTCTGTAAAAATATAAATTAGGGCCTCCCTGGTGGTGCAAGGGGTTAAGACACAACCTATCAAGCTATCCACACCCACTGCAGCATGAGTTCAATCCCTGGCCGGCCAGAGAGCTACCCACATGACACAGCAGACCTCTCCTGCCTCGCCCACTGCTCCTCTCAGCAGTGTATTTCAGTCATTCTGCCTGTTCTATTCCCCACTCTGTCTCTGGTGAATCCTCTCACCCCCCATACCTCTGGCCGCTACCCCAGCTCTTGTATGCATAAATCTTAAAAAATATATAAATTATATAAATTCATCAAATATGGAATTGAATGAAGAAATGAAAAAATCCAACTACTTCAAGATAATCACTGTTAATATTTTGGTGCATGTTTATCTCACATGCTTGCTTCTCAAATTTGACAAAAAATAATGGGTCATACCTAAAAAGCTGTGTTGCCATCTATTTTTCATATAACATCAAGTAGGCATCGCTCCACATCAATAAATAGTTCTAGTGGGTATTGACATTTCGTCATGGGCATTGTGGACTGGCCAGTTCTCCTGGGCTTGGCTGCCTCATGCAAGTGTCTGTGGGTCATATGTAGGTTGGATGAGCTTGGGTGGCCTTGGCTTGGATAGCTGGGTGGTTTGGGTTAGCTCAATGGTCCAGACATGTTCTCAGGACAAGGGACAAAACAGAAAAAGGCAAGCACTTTTTCAAGTCTCCTCTTGAGTCCAATGTGTCAATATCCCATTGATCAAAGATGTCTCATGACTGAGCTTGACATCGAGAGGAGAAGGGAGGAGCTGCAAAGTCACGTTTCAAAATGCTTGGATATAGGGTGGGTATCGGTTTGGCGTGTTTAATGGAATCACTTTCCCATAGGCAGCTGAAGCAGATGCACATTTAACATTTCTATATGTATTTATAAACTGTCCAGCAGATGGGCCCAGTTTACACTGCCATAAACCTTGTTCCAGTGATGTGTGAGTGCGTTCTTTGAGGAGCTTTTGGCTAATGGATCCTATTTCTGCTTCCCAACAGGCACTCTCCACTCAGAGGGACTCTTTTTTCCTTGCTGTTCCATGAACATCTCATGCTGTTCTTGTTTCGGGTCCTGCTGGTCTTCCCTATGGTGCAGGGTCTTCCTCCCTCCACCCTCCTCTCTCTGCCCACTATATATCCAAATCCTGAACATTTTCCAAGCCCTGTCACCTCTGTGGCTCTGGATCGGGCCTTCCTCTGAGCTGGTAGGGAGACCAACTGGTCTTAGTTTGGCCAGGATTTTGCTGGTTTTAATGTAAAGTTCTGCATCTTGGGAAATGCATCATTGCTGGGTAACCCCCGCCAGTTGGGCACCATAAGAGAGGGGGTCAGTGAACTTTATTTATTTTTATTATTTATTTATTTTTTTAAAGGTTTATTTATTTTTATACAAGAACTGGGGTACAGGCCAGATGCATGAGAGGGTAAGAAGATTCACCAGATACAGAGTAGGGAGCAGAACAGGTAGACTGACGAAATACACTGCTGAGGGGAGCAATGGGCGAGTCAGGAGAGATCTGCTTCGCCATGTGGGAGTCTCCCCAGTGGGCCAGGTTCGAACCCGCACTGCAGAGGCTGTGGACAGCGCCGTGCTCAACCGCCTGCACCACCGGGGAGGCCCCAAACTTTAAATGGTCAGATGGTGAATATTTTAGGCTTTGTGATCACATGGTCTCTGTCTCAAGTACTCGACTGTCATTGCAAGAAAGCAGCCGTCGAGGGTATGTAACAAATGGGCAGATCTGTGTTCCACTGAAGCTTTGTTTACAAAAACAGCCAGTTTGGTACACGTGTCATATTTTTTGACTCCTATTTGAATGCTTCAAGCATAGTTGAAATATAATTTAATATTTTCTCATGCTGTTTTATGTGGATTAGTTTTGTCTCATTGTTTGGATGTAAGGGAAGTTTAATATCTTCCCGTCACACTGTCACTTAACAGCTGTGTGAACTTAGGTAGGTTACTTAACCTTTGTGGTCTCAGTATCCTCAATGGCAGGATAGTAATGGCATTGACCTGTAGGCATTTGTGAATATGAAACGAGTCAACCTTTGTGCAGTGTCTGGTGTGTAGGGAGTGCTCAGTAAATGCTGGAAGCTGTCATTCTCCTCCTCCAGGTAACTTTTTCAGGAGCCAGCACAATTGTGCTTATAGAGACTCAACAGATAGAATCATAGAGACAGATGATAGTAAAGTGGGAAGGACCCTCAAAGAATGTTTAATTCAACACTCTCCTTTTAAATGTGAGCACTAAGGAGTCACCCCTATATTCCGTATTAAGGAGGGTGAACAGGGGCTGTGGTGACAAGGTGGTGGCATGGAGGTCACTAACGCTCAGCTCAGGAGTGATCTAGAAGGGACCCCGGGAAAGCAAAGCAGGATCCTGAGGTGCGACCTAAGCCCAGTTCCTCGTATAAGTGTCCTGACTCCGGTGTGAGCAGGGCTGTCGCACTGACCCGCCTGGGCAGTGGCTCCTTCTGTCACAGCACACGGAGGACAGTGGTCAGAGCTCAGGCCAGAGCTCAGGGGCGATGCCAGGTGCCAGGCTTGTGGGAAGACACTCCACGCATGCAGGCCCTGCACGACCTCTGCCCTTCTCTTGGAGCGGGAGGACAAGGCCAAGGAGACCCCGGCAGCTGCTGGCCCAGTGACCTCCCGGCCAGGACCCTCCACCTTCTTCCTCAGGCACCTGGTCAGGACACTCCTTCTATCTGGTGCTGGCGCAGCTTTGATCTGGGGAAGTGAAAGTTCAGCCAGGCCCCCTGCTGCCACCTTTGCACTGAGAGCGAGACTTGGAGACTTGAGACTTGGAGACTTCGTGGTCTCGCTGGCTGGAGGCATCCACTTCCCGGTAATTAAACAAGTGGAGATCAAAGCTGACAAATCCCGTCTCACAGCACAGCAGATGAAAGGTAAATATTGCCAGCAACAGTTTTTTCCTCATTAAAAGTGAGATGTGAAGCGTCTTCTTACTCTAAAGGATATGCTCAAGGTCACTGCAGACATGCTACCTGGTCTCACTCCTTTTATTATTCCACACCAATTTTATCCTGTGTAATAGAGCAGGTTAACTTGAGGGGATTGCAGAGGCTGAATCACAGCAAATGAACCAGAAGACAAGTAAGGAAGAGCTCTGAGGGGGCAGCCAGCGCCGTGGGGATCTGTCACAGGCACCGTCACGCCGACCTTGCCTTTGTTGGGTGGGTCTGAGGCCAGTATCTGAAGTGGGTCCTGGAGTCCTACCCACAGGATCGCAGGCAGATGGCTCAAAGCTCTCTTGGCAGGGCTCCTGAAAAGGCGGACTGAGAGCTGCTGTTTTCTTTGTAAGGCAAGTTCACCAAAGAGCGCATCCCTGAGGATGAATGCGGGACAGCTGGTCTACCAGTCTGGGTCCTTAAATGCCTGCTGGGTTTTGTCATCAGGTTCTTCTCAGTGCAAAGGACAGAACTTGCTAGAAGAGCTCAAGTGAAGGGCAGGTGGCTGCTGTGAGTAAATCACAGAGAACAGGATTAGGAGAGCTGCTCCTGGAGTGCACAGAGCCGCTGGGCGGGGAGGAAGACAGGCCCCGGCTGCCCATTCCCCCTTCACTCTCTGACTCCCCCCGGCTGTATCCTTACTGCTTCCTCCTGACTCTGCCTTCGCACCAGCTCCAGTGGCTGCTCCGGATGCCCCTCAGGTCCTCTCTGCCCAGGGATTAACTCTTGAGTCCCTCATTCCCCAGCTCCAGAGAGAGAGGGAGAGAGAGAGAAAGAAAGAGTGAGAACAAGCGTGAGCTGACTGGCTTCAGTGGTTGTCTCAAGTCAGGCTGTCTAAATCATGGGTTTCTATCATCCTGTGGTGTTCTGGGGACCCACCCCTGACCCAGTTAACTGTAGGATGGAGCCGCTCCCCAGAGTCACATGGTGAAAAATGCCGCTGCCCCCTCAGCAGCAGGTATGGTAGCAAACTTCCCCTCGTGAGTGCTCTGGCTGTGTTAGGCTGCAGAGGACATAGTAAGGGGTGTCAGGTCAGGTGGATGGCTTGGATTGGACTCTTGGCTGGGCTGCTTTTTAGCAGGTGCTTTTTTTCTTTAGAGGTAATTGACATATCCTAAAAATCACCCCTTCGAGGCACGCAATTCCATGGTTTTTATTATGCTTGTAAGATTTTGCAATCATCACCACTATCCTATTCCAGAATATTTACATCACCCCTTAGAGAAACTGTACCCATTAGCAGTCACTTCCTATTCCTCGTCCTCCAGCTCTAGGCAGCCATGATCTAGTCTCTATGAATTTGTGTGATCTGGCCAGTTCCTCCTGCTAGATGAAAGTAGAAGCTTCCTAGTTGGTATGATTCAGGATGTTATGTTTTGGGCCTGGGAATGCTTAAACTTTTTCTTCCATGTAAATTAATGCTAATAGCATTCCCAAACTCCAAAAACAACCTATGAAATCATATCAAATAGGAACGTCTTGCTTTCACATAGTGGGGGAAACCCATAAACTGCATGCTGTAATGTGTGGTCTTTTCTCTTTGTCTTCTTTTATTTAGCATTTTGTTTTAAAACAAAATCCATATTGTTGCGAAAACAAGTACTTCATTTATTTGTATGTCTGGTTAATATTTCATTTGACTGAATGTAGCATATTTTATTTTTCCATTCACCAGTGGATGGACATTGGCTTTTATGAATAATGCTGCTGTGAATATTTGTGTACACATTTCTATGCAAACGTGAATTTTCATTTGTCTCGTGGACATACCTAGGAGTGGAATATAAGAGTAATTCTGTATTTAACTTTTTGAGGAACTGCCAGACCGTTTACCATAATGGCCACACCATTTCACATTCCCACCAGCAGCATATAGCAGTTCTGATTTTTCCATGTCTTCACCAACACTTATTATTTGTCTTTCTGAGGACAGCCTCCCAGTGGGCATGAAGTGGCATCTCATTTCCATATCCCCAATGACACATGACTTGAGTATCCTTTCATGTGCTTATAGCCACTTGATCTCTCCTTTGGAGAAATGTCTATTCAAATCCTTTCCCAAGTGAAAAGAATTCTCTCATTGTTGATTTACTAGCTCAATCTCTTTGGGACCAACATTTCTCATCTTTTTTTTTTTTTTTTTTTTAAAGATTTATTTATTTATTTATACAAGCACCAGGTACAGTCAGAAGCATGGGAGGGTGAGAGAATTCACCAGAGTGGGGAACAGAACAGGCAGACTGATGAAACACACTGCTGAGGGGAGCAGCGGGCAGCAGGAGAGGTCTGTCGCGCCATGTAGGACTCTCGCAGGCGGCTGGGGATCGAACTGGCGCTGCAGAGGCCATGGGCAGCTTCACAGCCCAGCGCTTAACCATGGCGCCACCTGGGGAGGCCCCAAAATGTCTCATCTTAACAGTAGGAGTGCCTGCCTCACAAGGTTTTTGGGGGCCATTACATGATGTACGGCCTGCGGTACCTAACACGGTTCCTGATTGATGGAAAAACTCTCAATATGCCACTGTGAAGAATACTTACTTTCTTGATAGCATACTCTGTCCTCCACCATGGAACCTTCCGTGGGGGTGGGTGGGGAGAACAATGCAAATGTTTTTTTTTTTTTAAAGATTTTTTTAAAATGTATTTTTATACAGGAACCGGGGTTCAGGACAGATGCGCAGGAGGGTGAGAGGATTCACCAGAGACAGAGCGGGGAACAGAACAGGCAGACTGACCAAAGTACACTGCTGAGGGGAGCAGCGGGGAGACAGGAGAGGTCTGCCCCGCCATGTGGGATTCTCGCCGGCTGGCCAGGATCGAACCCGCACTGCAGAGTCTGCGGACAGCTTCACAGTGTATCGTCTCAACCGCCTGTGCCACCGGGGAGGTCCCAAGGCAACTGTTTTGATAAACAGCCTTGCAGCTAAGGGTCTGGATGGAGGGTGAGGACCCTCATCCCCCCTCAGGAACAAACTTCAGTTACAACAGATAGTTGGTACCATTTTTTGCTCAGTAGGGTTTCAAACCAAAGGGCAGAGCTGAGGACAATAGCAGAACTTGGGAAGTGACAAAAGAAGACAAGCTGGCGAGCGCCCAGGGAAAGCATTTCAGAGAACACAGAACTTTTAAAGGTGAATTTAATGAAGCTTCCCCTTGTGGTATGTGCTATGAATGTCTCCCCGCTAAAGAGCTAATAAAAACTCCGTCTCACTAAGCATCGTAGTATTGAATGTTTTTGAGAGAATGCCAGGAGAGGCTTCTGGTTGGAGGGGGTGGGGGTGGGGGTGGGGGTGGGGACCCCACACTGGATGCGTGTGAGAGCGGGTGTAGGAGTCTTTCCCCACTGCCCACAGGGGCTGTGTTCCCGGGGTGGGCCCTCTCCTCCGCGATGCGCAGAGGGTCTGCACCGAGCAGGGAGCAGCTAGCCCTGCTGTCTGGGGCGCTGCTGAGTCTGGTCCCCCCCATACCCCCCGGAATGGAAAGAGTGTGGAGATCAGGGTTCTGCTGCTGGGTCTGCACTGGGTCTGCAGTGGGTGTGGCCTGAAAACACGCACCCTGGGGCCCCAGCAGGGCTTCTAGGTTCTTTCAGACTCCAGTAGGGAGAAGACTGGTTTTGGCTCGGCATCGCCGGGCAGGGTCCAGCTGGCGGCCGCAGACGCCCCATCTCGGGTGCCTGAGATGAAATCTCCCCCTTCTCAAGGAGCAGGTTTTGCTGAGGCTCGAGGCTGCTCGGCCCCCACGTGGGATTCCGCCTGGAGGGAGGACCACCGCCCGCGGGAGCCTGAGTGCAGGTCTGAAGAACACTTGAGCACAGCTCTTTCCAAACACCTGCGATCCGTTGATCCAGGGACACACACAGATTCAGCGCCTTCTGTGCAGCACACCCTGAAGCAGGCTCGCTAGAGAGACAGGGAAGGAGACCTGCCGTTTTCTGAAAGTGGTTTCCCCCCAGTGGCGGGGATAGAATGAGACCAACAGGCAAACCGCAGGCAGAGCCCTGGGCTGATGAGGGAGTTGCCACCACGGTTGAGAGTGAGCCGCCGTGGTGAGTGGGTCCCTGTGGCTGGGGTTTGCCGAAGGGTGAGGAGGCCTTGGAAAAGGGCAGGGTGTTCATGGCTGAGAGCCCCCAGGAGCCAGAGAGTGGCAGGGCCCATGTGTGTGGTGGGGGGCAGGGCAGAGGGGGCGACTCCTGCAGCTGGAGCACAGAGTACGTGGGTACCTGACTGGGAGGGGAGGCTGAAGAGGAGTCTGGAATAAGTGGGGTCAGGCCAGGAAGTTTAGTCTATTCTGGAGGCATTAAGTGACAGGAGGAGGGTTTCAGCAGTTTGCCTCACTTAGGAACAAAGCGAGACAGAAGAGGCGAGCAAGAAAGATGGGGGGCTGTGGCTGTGAAGGTTAGTCATAATTAGCTATGTTTAGGGGTGACCATCTATCATGGGTATGTTTTTTGCAGAGTCCTTTCTGATGCATCCTTGTCTCAGATGCACCTGAAACACGCCCAGGGACCCTGCAGTCCAGCCTTGAGCAGTGTTGGCTGCTGGAAGACCCCAGGGCCTGGACGTTAGTGGGGGTGATGGTGGGATGGAGATCTCTGGGATGGTCTGGGAAGATGGGAAAGTCCACTCCAGGGCGGGACCGAGTGAGGATGGAGAGGAGGGTCAGGGAGGACGTGGAGTGGAGCTGGTTAGGCTGCGAGTCCCTTTGATGCAGGGGTTAGGGGGCCAGGCCTTTCCTGGTGCTGGCATTTCCTGCACAAGGTCTGAGTTAGAGGACAGCAGCCTGCTCCACCCCAGCAGTCAGGGTCCCCACTCTCAAATCCCTTCTTTGCTAGGTGCAAAGGTCCCTTCCTCTTCCTGGCTCCACAGGAAGATTGAGTGGCGGGGTCGCTTGGAAGTTCCTGCATCAGCTGATCAAGGGGCAGTGTTCATGAATGTCAGCTGGCCCTGGCTGGGGCCGCACATCCAGGCCTGTTCCGTGGATTCAGCATCATCAAGACACAAGGGAGCACTTGCCTTCCAGGACAGAGACTCGGTGACCGTGAATTTCCTGAGCTGGGGCTGGTGATTGGGAGGGGGAGGGCGCCCCTTCCCCTCTTCTGAGCCAGAGAACAGCCTTTCCCAGAGATCAAAGAGTTTGTCAAGGGCCCTGGTTCTTCGAGACCCTCCCACAAAAGTGTGGGGATGGAGGATGACTCTGAACCTGTATTTTTAACAAGGGAGTCTGATGCCTTCTAAAGTTTGCTCACTACTGGTTTGGGAAAAACTTGCGCAGAGAAAGGAAGAGACTGTGCATTTTAACCCAGATCTACTGGAGTTTCAGTGAGCTTGACTAGAAGAGGCCATTAGATGTCCTCTTCCGTGGAAGACAGCCAAGAAATGTGAATATCTGTGTGAATACCCTTTAAGGTTTATGCAAAAAATTGTTACCTTTTTGTAAGTAATAAGCCACCTGGTTTTTGGTGCATCCTACCAGCCTGTGCATAAGTGGGAATCATGTTATAAGTAATAATTCCAATTAATCTGATTCTACCCCAGCGTACACACTGGGTCTCCAAGTCCCATTACAAAGCACCTGAGCCCTTAGGAACGTCCCATGAATAATGTAAACGAGCTCAGTATCACATCCTCTCCCACTAGGTGGCGCCATGGTAACCCACTCTTCTGCTAGGGCATCTACCATCTTTGACAGGGCATCTCCTGGGTAGGTACCCCAGTCACCCCCACTGAAGTTCGGGTCCTGAGGTCTCCCAGTCGTCAATGCTATTTAGGGTTCAACTGCAGAGTCACTGTTAATATTTAAGTTGCTTCTGAGACAAGGATGAAGGAGATAAGGACTGTGCAAAAAGTATACCCATAATGGAATGATCACCCCCAAAGTAACTAATAATGATTTGTTAATATCATTGGGTGTCAAGTCAGGTTTTCAATTTCTGGTTATTTGAATCAGGAGGCACAAAATGTTCATGTTTTGTGATTGGTTGATTTGTCTCCTGAGTGTCTTTAATTCTGCAGCTTCCTCCTCCATCTTCTTTTTCTCTCTTCCAATTTAATGTGCTCTACACCAGGCTCTTTGCCCTGTGGTGTTTCCACAGTCTGGGTTTTGGGGATTTCATCCCTCTGGTGTCCCTTAACATGCTCTTCTGTCTGTTGTATTTCCTCGAATTGTAGTTGGACCCTGAAATCTGATCAGATTCAAGTTCAACTTTGGAGGGTCAATACTACTTCATAGGTGGTGTTGGGTTCTTCCATCAGGAGACATAATTTCAGGTCCTCTTCTCCCCCTGCCTCCCCTCCCATTTCTATTACTCTCTCTCTATGATATTAGCAGCCACTGATGCTTAGGGGAGGATCAATAATGAGGATCAATGCTTAGGTCCATTAATTTATTAGGTATTTCTAAATAGTGACATTCTAATTCTATCATTTCTTCTTTTTTCCTTGGGATACTTCTATAATGAGAAACTCCCCTCCATCAAGTACTCTTTGGTTTCCTAGAGGTATAGTCCTTTTGGGAGAGACAGGTTAAATACTTGATTCCTTTGCTTTAATCAGTTTTCAAAGTAATGAAATTCTCTAGTATCCATATATAGGGTGATAAATTAAAAAAAAAAAAGAAAGGACCTCCCCGGTGGCGCAGTGGTTGAGCGCTGGGTTGCGAAGCTCCTCGTGGCCTCTGTGGCACCGGATCGATCCCTGGCTGCTCCCCAGCCACCAGAGGAGGGTCCCACATGGCGCGCAGACCTCTCCTGCCACCCGCTGCTCCCCTCAGCAGTGTACTTCGGTCCTTCTGCCTGCTCTGCTCCCCGCTCTGGCTCTGGTGAATTCTCTCACCCTCCTGCGCTTCTGACTGTACCCAGTGCTTGTATAAACAAACAAACAAACAAATAAACAAATAAATAAATAAAAATATATGCCTCTAAAAAAATACAAAAAAAAAAAAAAAGAAAGAAAAATGTATATAGAGCCATCCTGGAAAGTCTGGGTCATAACCAGATAGAGCCTGCAGGCATGAAACGAAACCACACCAGTGTTGAAATTTGACCAATTAGGGGCTTCCCAGTGGCGTGGTGGGTTGGGCACTGCGCTGTGGGCTGTCCGCAGCCTCTGCAGCACAGTTGGATCCCCGCTGGCCAGGGAGCTATCTACATGGCGCAGCAGACCTCTCCTGTCACGCCCGCTGCTCCCCTCAGCAGTGTACTTCGGTCAGTCTGCCTTTTCTGGTCCCCGCTCTGTCTCTGGTGAATTCTCTCACCCTCCCACGCCTCTGATCTGACCCCAGTTCTTGTATGAATAACTGAGTCTTAAAGAAAAAAGAAAGAAAAAAGAAAAAAAAAAGAAAAGAAATTTGACCAATCACTGCTTGACAAACTCCACCAATCAGAACTGTGCTGGCTGGACAACCTCATTTTTGTATGCAGACTAGCCCCGTCCCTTTGCCTTTTGGCAGCTCCCTCAGAGATCCTGGGGGACAGGGCTCCAGTCCTTCTTGAGTCTGTAGCTCTAGACTGCAGTCCTGGGGCCCCACGTAAGTAGTTGAGCTGCAAGCTATAACCCACCTGCTGCAACTGGACTGGGTTAGACTTCTGTATTGCAGATGATCTGGGGACCCCCCACGGGACCCCCAGACAAGCCGGTACAGGTGTGACCTCACTTAGATCTGAGTGGGACTCCAGCTGCCTTCATATAACCCTTCCCTTGCCTTTTCCCTTCCTTCTAGTTCAAGGCCAGGACTAACCACTTGTCTGTCCCCAGAGGGTCTGCCTCCAAAGATTCATTGAGCTCCGTGTGAGGACGGAGGGCTGAGTATTGCAGGATACAGAGGATCCTGTTCCCGGGCATATTGAGAGGATTCAGAGTCAGCTGATGTGGTTTCCAGGCCGGGCTCTGCCTTGATAACCTGCCCAGGCCTTGTTTTTTCCACTATAAATAGGGATTCTCATCTGCACATGGGGCAGTGGTGAAAGCTCAGAGGGCAATGTGAGGATGAAGTGGGATTGTGTCTGGGGCAGGACTGTGACTTGGATCTGTTTACAGTTGTTTCTCTGGAGGGCCTCTGTGCCCCGGGGTGCAGCAGAAGGATGGGGTGGGGTTTGGGTCCTAAATATCATTTGTTGCTGGTGACAAATCCGAACCCGAGCACCTGGCTTGCCAAGGCTGTCAGGGAATTTATTTTGCCTCTAAATGCCTCAGTAACCAAGCCGCCCACGGGGTCCCCCGCACAGTCGGTGTACTGAGATAATTGCTCAAGTACTTTGTTAAAAGCGAGAAGCTCTCCACATTTCCATTAACTCCCTGTGTGGGGCAGTTCCAGCCCACTGCTCCGGGTACCATTTACAGTTCAATTTCTGCATCGTGATGGACCGAAATACCTGAGACTGGCTTCTGCTTCTCTCTGCAAACCACATGATTCCCAAACAGCAGCGATTCATCAGCTCGCTCTTCACTGGACCTTCTTGTAATCATCTCCTCCTCCTGATCTGCCTGTCCCTCCTCCTCTTCAACTGATGGGGCCCTGAATACATTTCACTTTGAATTTCAAATGTCCCAAGAAGTGCTTTCATCTACAGTAGGAACTGATGAGTTAATTTCTTAGGAAATAAACCCAGCACACAGGAGCTGTTATAATTCCCTGCCCCCAATGCCAACATCACAAAGAATAGCACAGTAGCCCATAAATCTACTACTTGCATATGTTTACTTAATCACATTGGAATTCTGTTTGAACTTGACCCCAGGGGATAGAGATTACAGAACTGGCTGGTAGCTAAAGTAATCCACTGAAAAAGAGTTGAGTGTCACAAGAGAACTTCAGGATAAGATGCAGAAGGGATTGTATGTGAACAGCACCAAACCAGTGTGACTTCTACACCACTGGATTCTGACGACTCAGCTCTGGGTCAGCCTCCTCACCTTAGGCTGTGGGCTGCAAAAGGGCCAGGAGGATACAGTTTCTTTGAAAATCCACATGTGCCTGCTTCTACTTTGAATTTCCAAGTGGCATGCTAATTAAGTGTGGGGTCTGGGCTAGGCAGGCTGGTGGAATGGCTAGTGTTGACTTTGCTCAAGTCTAAGGGGCAAGTGCAGATCTGGGAACTGAAGAGGAAGAGGTCAGGCCGGGCAAGTCCAGGGACAGCCAGGAGGAGCGGGCAGGGTGCCAGGGGTGGGGGGAATGAAGGGACAGGTCCAAGATCACCACTGTCAGTAGGTCGCAGGTAGCCAACTCATTGCTATGGATGGGCGCTCGCTGACTGTCACGAACACCTGGAGTAGAAGGGGTTAGCACAGGGGTCAGCTCACTCTGACCTGATGCCTGCTTTTTTTTTTTGTATAGCCTTCGAGCTAAGAATGGTTTTGTGTATTTTTAAATGGTTAGGAAAAAAATCAAAAGAATAACATTTAGTGACATGTAAAACATATGAAATTCAAATGTTAGTGACTATAAATACAGTTTATCGGAACACAGCCACACTCGTGCATTTACATAATGTCTCAGACAGCTTGGGGGCTGCTGTGACAGAGCTGGGCTGCGCCCGAGCTCTGTGGACCACAGAGTCCAGGACACTAATTACCTGTCCCTTTACAGAACGCACCTGTTGCCAACGTGGATGAGTCCCATTTAGAAGCGGAGGTCTGAGTCAGCTTGGGTTCTGGATGAAACCAAGGTCAAGTGAAATGAGCCATGAAACAAGGTTCTACCTGTACCTCTTCACAGCACCTAATGGAGGTGGTGTCAGTGAGGGTCAGCATGTGCTCATTACCTGTTTCAGAAAGTGGCTGCCCCCTAAGAACTTGCGGACGGAGCCCCATGTACATTTCAAGGCTCCCAAGGCTGGGACGGCGCCCAAAAACTGGCTGGGAAATGTTTTCAGACCCGGTGCAGTACCCGAACCAATTGCTGAGCTTTAAAAATGGTGTTCCGGGCCACCTTTCTTGGAGAGGCTGATTCCGTAGGTCTGGGGCGGTGTTGTCCACCTCCTTCCTGTTTGGGGCCTTCTCATGGGCAACTCTATGTGATTCTTAGAATGTTCTTCCCCTGCTGAGTCAGCCAATTTCACTGCTTCTCAGGCCCCAGCTTAACATATTCTCAAGGAAGCTTTCCTTAACCTCCCTGATGGGACTGTTTTGTAGGTTTCTTCATAGCACCTCATACAATTGTAGTGCGTACGTGTGTGTGTGTGTGTGTGTGTGATTTCTTATTCCCAGTCTCCCATATAAGGCTGTAAATTTTGAGTGGAGGGACCACATTTCTCATTTCTAGCTGTATGCCCAGGAACCAGAACAGTGCCCCGCACAATCTCTACTCAGTAAGTATTCATTGAATGAATGGACGAATGGATGGCCGAGTAGATTACCATATGAACAGATGGATGAAGGGAGTGGGTGGTGGAGAGATAAGGGGTTGGGTGGTAGATGAAAAGATAGATGGAATGAATGGATGGGTAGAAGAATAAGTGATTAGACGATGGGTGGGTGGATGGATGAACTGGGTGTTTGGGTGTGCAGGTGAATCGGGGCTGCTGAGTCCTGAATTCATCCTTGGGAGGCCCCAGTAGAGAAAATTATTTTCTGTCTCAGCCTCATTCCATTTGTGCTCTTGCTTTTTCCTCACGAACAGTAACCTCTACTGGTATAGTTGACAGAGGAGAGGCTGGGTGGCTGCTAGCCATCCAGAGAATGACACTCTGGGAAGATGGCTGCCTACAAGGAGGTAGCAAAGTGGCCTGGCAGGCCCCAGTGAAGATAGGGCCCCTGCCCTGATCTCATTTCTCCCAAGTTCTTCTACCAGTTAGGATCACTTGGATGTCATGTATGAATATGACCTGCAAAAGTTGCTGAGCTGGGCCCTCTTTGGTCAGATTCTGCACAGTGAGTGGCTAGCCGTTGGGGCTGATGCTTTCGCTACAAACAACCTGATCCCTGCTTATCCCCTAAAGCAGGAGTCAGCAAACTTTTTTAATCAAGGACCAGATAGTAAATATTTGCTTTTGAGAGTTGTAATTACTCAATTCTGCTGTTGTAGCATAAAAGCAGCCACAGAGAATATGCAAATAAATAAATGTGACTTTGTTCAATGCAACTTTGCAAACATAGGGAGATTCAGCCCATAAGCTAGAGTTTGCCAACTCTTGGCTTAGAGCAGTAATTTTTCAAGTGTGGTCTTTGGACCAAGAGCATTAGCATCACCCGAGGCCGTGTTAGCAATGCAAGTTCTTGGGCCCTGCCCTGGTCCTGATGGCTCAGAAACAAATATGTTCAGTTTGCACCATTTCCTTCTGAGACTCCAACCACATGAACATTAGCTGTGGGAAGTTATGCCAGAGATCACTGAGGCTCTTAATTTTTCAAAAATCTTTCTTCCCTCCTCTTTTTCATTTTGGTTAATTTCTATTGCTGTTTTCACATTCATAAATCTTTTCTTTTGTAATATCTAAACTTTCACTAATCCCATCCAGTGTAGCTTTTTATCTGAGACATAGTATTTGCTGCTGCAACATCTAAAAATTTGATTGTGGCCTTTTAGACTATCTTCCATGTTTCAGTGTAACTTTTCAACTTAGAGACTATAATTCTAACAACTGTTTTAATGTTCTTGAGTGCTAAATATAGCATCTGTGGTCAATTCTGGCTTGATTTCAATTGATTGCTTTTCCTCCTCACTGTAGTCATGCTTTTCTGCTTTGTTTCAAGTCTAGTAATCTTTGATTGGATATCAGGCATTGTCATTTTACTTTTTTGGGTAATGGATATTTTTGACTCCTAGAGCTTTTTTCCTGCAAGGCTCAAATTATAGTGAGTCTTGCTTTGAGGATTTGGTAGGCAGAACCAGAGCAGAAGTCAGTCTAGGGTTAATTATTACCCACAACTGAGGCAAGACCTTTTTGAAAACTCAATGCCCAGTGAGGGATGGATGCACCCACCTGGTGGGTGGAGTACACACTGTTCTTGGACCTCCTTTTCAGAGATAATTCCATGGCCCTGGGTAGTTTCCTGGCACGCACATGCTGATCGGCCTCCTCTCAACACCCAAAGTCAGCTCAGTAGGTCTCTAGAGTTCTCTCTGCGGAATTCTCTCCTCTCTTCACTGTCCTCCAACCTCCAGCCACCTGGGTGTCCCCCAACTCTCGGCGCCATCTCTTCAACTCGCAGAGTTGACTGGGTTCCTCTAGGGCTTTCCTTTCCTCCTCCACATCTGGAGAGCTCGTGAAGGCAGCAAGCTAGGGTGGTCCTGGGTTTTCTCTTATTAATTTCCTGTGTCTCGTGTTCACTGTCTGTTAGTTATGTTCGGTAGTGAAAATATCACCCACTCTTGGTTGAATGTGCATCTGTCAGTAAATACTTTGATCTTTGATGTTCTCATTGGGAAGAAATAGTCACTTAGACACTACATTGTAAGACATTTGGTTCATGAGCTCCAATGAGGTAGTCATTTTCATATACAGTTGAGGAAACTGAGGCTCACACAGACAAAGTGACAGCTTGCCTGACCTCCACCTTCTGACATTTTTATCCCTGGAGGTTTCCCTCCTTGTGTACTTGCTAGTCCCTGGCTGTCTGGACGCCTTCCTCTTCAAACCAGAGCCCACCTGGGAGCACAGTATGAGCTGAGTTCTGGCCTGTTTCTTAGTATGGGCTGCACGCCAGAATCATCAGCAACACCAGGAACTTGCTGGAGATGCAGGGACTTGTTCCCATCCCAGACCCGTTGAATCAGCACCTGAATGTTAGTACGATCTTAGGTGTTGTTTTGTGCGCGTTACAGTTTGGGACATAGTTAGAAAAGCGTCCTAGGTCTTGACCTTGACTTCCTGGAAGCGCAGTATTGAGGTGCAGTGGGAGGAGGAACAGCTAGAAACCAGTCTCACAGGCAGGGTGAGCCTGAAGGTCCCGACCTCTCCTTCAGTGGCGATTCATGTTCCTGGAACTTCCCATCTTGGACAAGGCTCCTGGAGGAGCCAGTTGGATCTACCCTTGCCCTCTGGGACTTTGTCTAGACCATAGTTTTCCAGGAAGCCGTGACTCACCCTGTCACATCCACCTGCCAGGTGCTGGCCTGGCTGGAGGCCAGTGAGCTGAGCTCCAGGAGGAGACAGGAAGGCCTCTGGCGGGGGGGAGGGGAGAGAAAGTGGGTGGCGGGGAGGGGCACATGGTAGTGCCTTCCCTGCTCAACTGGCCCAGGCCAACGGGGGCCGCTGCAGCATTGCCCCCCACTCCCCAGCCCTCCAGCTTGGCAGGTGGTAAGACAACTGGGTGGGCCACCTCCGTACCTAGCCTCTGGAGGCTTTGCCTCTGCATTTCCACGAGAATGTTTCTGGAAAAGCCTCCAGATTCCTACTCCATAGGATAGAGGCCTCAGAGCTGATGGTCCGGCTGGACCAAAACCACAGGGAAGAGAGTTAATGGAGCCATTTGTTTCTCTTTATTTGTTCTGAGGCCCTTATTCTGCAACTCACCCAAATTGCCCCCGGGGGGGTGGCACCCTAAGGTCCAAAAAGCTGCAAAGAGCTCCAGACACAAGTAGAATTTTTCTCCTAACTCTGTGACCCTTCTCTAGACAAAGGATTCCCAGATTCTGGGAAGGATTCTGACTACTACCTACAACTGCCCAATATTTGTGTACCATCCTGCAAACAGGTGTTAGGGGAAATGCCAGCACACCTGTGGTGTCAGAGAGACCTGGCTCTGGACGGATCTGGAACTGCACCTTGTGTGAGCTGTGAGCACTCAGCAGGCTCAGAATCTTTGCGCCTTGAATCCCTCACCCCGGCAGTGGGGTGATCTAGATAATAAGATCTACCTGAAAGGGTTTCAAAGCAGTGAAAGCGTCTTTTCCCTGTTCTGCTACTGTTATCACTAATTCAGTGGCTCTCGAACTTGACATTGCCTCTGAGTCACCGAGTCACCGAGAGGGCTTATTAAAACACAGGAGCCTGGGCCCACTTCAGAGTTTCTGGGAAGCGCGCCTGGGGTAGACTTGGAGAATTTGCATTTCGTACATATGTCCTGGTGATGGTGGTCCAGTGACTTCGCTTTGACGCCGGCTGGTTTATTCGGGCTTTCTTTCTCCCCAGGAATGAAGAGAAGGCAACCCAGCTGCTCCCTGGAGTCACTGAAGAGCTCTTCAAACTGTGGGGTTGCCTGGCTTGCCCCAGGCCACTTAGGTCAGGGTCTTTGCAGAGCGTGGCTAGATAGTGGCTTAGAACTCCCAGGTGATTCTAACACGTATCCGTGGAAAGATCCGACTTGAATTGCTGAGTCAAAATTCCTCCTCGGGCAGATGTGGGACTCTGGCTCTGCTCGTGGACTTCTAGGGCAAGAGGCCTTGAACGTGACTTCCTCTGACCTTTTATCAAAAACAAACAAGCTTTCAGGTGAAGGCCCCGGTCAGCGAGCACACATGGCCCATGAGCCTGGCCGCCTTGCTCGGCAGAATTAATTACTTTGTCTCTGTACGGATCTTCCACTGAGTCTGCTATCAGTATGTATTTCATTTTTCTCTTGAGAGTTAGTTGTTTATATAACTTGGAGCTACCTGCGGGCAGGGAGTGGGTCTTGCTTCAGCTTTATGATTTCCCTGCAAGTCCAGCTTGGCATCCAGCTCAGAACAGCCTCATCACGAGGTATTGAAAAAGAAATAAAATCCAATGGATTGGTGATCCTGCCCAATCTCCGGTCACAGAGGCACCCTGAAACGAAGCAGAGACAGCTAATAATCCAGGCTACCATATCACCCAATTAAATATGAATCCATGGATCATTGTGTGGAGTTTTGCTTCAAATCCCTGCTTTTATTGTCAACATGCACCTCACTGTTAACCCAGTCCTGCATCTTATTACAGTAACTGAAGCCACTTAGAAATAACTGCTCCGTGATATTTAGCAAATTATTTTTAATCTGATGGGTAAACTCACATTAGTGCAGCTGTTCATGTCAAAGAGAAGGGAACAGCACGAGGGGTGTTTTGGGTGCCTGCTGGGCTCACTCGCTTCATAAAAGAAGCTTGTTATCTTGCGTTCTGTCTCCGGCCCTGCTATTTCTGCTGGGGTAAGCTGTCACCGGCTTGTCGCTGGTGGCAATAATCAAATTTGAATAATGGGAACGATCCTCATTCACTGAGAAGGCCCTGACTAAACCAGTTTTCCAAGATGGAGGAGGCATCCTCGCCCCGATCTTGTTTTCTCAAGCCTTGTGCTGGGCAGGTGTCCCGTACACCCTCCTCTCTATTGAGTTTTCTTTTTCTTCTTGGAACTCACTCCCAAGGCCCAGAGCATCCTTGGGCTGCCAGCTTGGTTCACCTGCTGTGGGACTTAGATCTTCCAGCAGAGCTGCTTCTGTGTTCCTAGAGACAGGCTTTCCCCAGGCATTTGCATGTCTGTGTCCTCATCATTAAGGTCTCAGCTGAAATGTCACTTCTTCAGAGAAGCCCTCCCTGACTACCTGTTTAAAACAGCGCCCACGCTACCAGCAGTCCCGTCCACAGTCAGCCGTGTGAGTGAGCCGTGTTGGACACAAAACTCAGCCAGGCCTTAGGTAACCGCAGCTGTAGCCAATATCTGACCGTCTGGCATGGGAAACGCCCAGAAGTTTACTCAGCTGACCTTAGTCAACTCACAAGACCAAAAGAGTGGTTGGGGCTGTTGTGGCCAAGCAGAGTGCTTGCTTAGTTTCCCCTTTCAATCACTCTGTGAGAAGAAACTATTTTCTTTAGAAAGAGAAAATGGGCCAAAAGTAGCTATTTGATCCACACAACTTTGCTATCCTCACTTGATCCAGGGTAAACTGAGGTTCCGAGGGATCAGAAAATTTGTGTGGGGGACCTGGTGGCCATGGGGTTGGTAAGAGGCCCTAAGGGCCCAAGGCTTGCACTCCCCAGCCCCCAAGCGCTGTTCTGCCCGTGTGTGGCTCTTGTCCCCTGTGCACCGACGTTTCTTCTCAACGGCCCCTCCTCAGGAGCGCCTCTCTCCCTGTCAGCACAGTGGCTAACATTTGTAAGCTGTGCTAAGAACAGTGCTGGGCAAAAATAAATTCCAGATGGAGCAAAGTGCTAAACAAACAAAAACGAGAATAGAATATTTGCAGAAAATATAGGAGAATATTTTTGTAATCTTGGGGAGTGTAAGCCTTCCTCCCCGAGGCACAAAACCCAGATGCTGCTGGGGAAAAGTCAGACATCCTTGACTAGATAGAAACAAAACAACTTCAGACTGACAAAGACATGGGGTTAGAGTGAAGCACAGTCCCAGAGAAAATAGTTTCTTCACATCTGAGAAAGAATTAATATTCTAAGCATTCCACGAGAAAAATCAAAGGAACCAACTGAGACTATGGGTAAAGGATCTGGTGAAGACAAATCCCAAAAGAGAAACTGTGACTGGAACAAGTCCTATAAAAATGGACTTGACCTTGGGGCCTCCCTGGTGGCGCAAGAGGTTAAGCACCACACTATGAAGCAATCTGCAGCCTCTGCAGCAAGAGTTCAATCCCCGGTCGGCCAGGGAGCTAACCACATGATGCAGCAGACCTCTCCTGGCTCGCCCGCTGCTCCCCTCAGCAGTGTTTTCAGTCAGTCTGCCTGTTCTGCTCCCCACTCTGTCTCTGCTGAATCCCCTCACCCCCGCATCACTGGCCTGTACCCCAGCTCTTGTATGCATAAATAAATAAATCTTAAAAAAAAAATGGACTTGACTCTTTCCCTCCAGGCCAGGAAAAGGCTGAAAGAACAAAACATTTTGTTAAAAACTCTGATGACTTTTTAAAATTTGATGATAGTCAGTAATGTGGAGGGCACAGGAGCAAAGGTGTTGTCATACCTGGCTGGAGTGTGTAATAGCATGATTGTGGCCCTGAAGTGCTTTGTGCCTCTCAGGATGTGACACTTTCCCAGTAACCTTCTAGAACATGCTAGTCCACGTGGCAGCCACCTTCCGTGAACCACAGTGACTAGTGAGTGGGGTATGTTAGTGTGAACTGGGGTGTGCTGTAAGTGTGAAATACAGTGCGTCTTGATGACTTAGTATGAAAAAGATGCTATCACACATCATTAATACATTTTTAATATAGATAACAGGTTGACAGAACACATAGATATATCGAATACAAAATAATTTTTAAAATTAATTTTGCTTGTTTCCTTTTGCTTTTTTAATATGGCTACTAACGAATTTAAAGTGACATCTGTGGACAGAGCTATTTCACAGTACAGTTGAGTTAACCCTTTTGGTGGGGGGCGTACAGAGGTGTGGTTTGGCTCAGCTTGGGGTTAATTCCCTATCCTTAATTAAAGGGGTCACACGAAATAAGGTTTCTGTCTCCCCAGCCTAGAATAAGAGTGGGTTTAGGAAGGGTCAGAGGAGCAGGGTGTGATGGGAAGGTTCCTGTCCCTCTTGGCCAAAGTGCTCCCTTGTACGTTACTCTAAGGCCTCTGCTGTAAGACAACCTGCCCCTTTGAGCCAAACAAGGGTCCTGTTTCTAAGGAGAACAGGAGAATGACCACCGGGAGTGACGGCCGTGAAAAGCCATGCCTGGAACCTCACCCCTGTGAGCTCACTGTGAGGCTTTCCCTGGCCTTGCCGGCCTGCTGAAGGTTGGGGAGACGTGGAACGTTGGTCACTGGGCTCCTGAGCCTTGTCTGTCCTGTCTGGGATCACCCCCTCCTGACCAGCCCAAGCTTCTGCCTCAGACTCAGTTTTTCTGCGCTTCTAAGGCAGCCTCTGGAGACCCCTGGGAAGGTCAGAGCTGCAAAAGGCTGTTTTCTGTTTTCTAACCAGTAGGGAAGTTGCTATTCTGCTGCTTTGGCCTCACCCACTGAGAAAACTCTGCTGGCTTCGGGCCACGGGCTGTAGCCTGCAGCCTGTCTGCATGTGCACCGACACCAACACCCTACTAACTCCCCCCCACCCCACACCCTGCCAGCTCCCTCACACATGTACATATCCCCTCATCCTTGCTGTGATACACACCTACATCCCCCTGACAACCTGCGCTCTCTTGCACACACACACATGCACACGCACACACACACACGGAAAGTAAGCTCTTTCATCTGGAACAACTCTGCGGGCAAACAGCTCCTATGTGGGCAGATCTCAGTCAGTCGTCGAAGCATGTTGAGGGCCCCAGGGACCCCAAGTCCCTCGGGCATCTGGGGGCAGCGCAGGCACCTTTGTTATTCATCCTTTCAGCTGGGCAACCTCACAAATCAAATATGGGGGTACATTTTTAAAACTATTTTCATGGCAGTCGTTTTCCCACTTAATCCCCCAGAGCTAACAATATGGAATCATTTTCCTTAACAAATGACCTCCTTTAACTTCATTAGTTCATAATTAATTTGCGAGCATGTAACCAAGATAATTAACACTCGTGATTAAAGGCAGGCAGAAGAAGAAACCTTTTTTTTTCATGGCCGAGGCATGAAAATCCAGCCGACTGCCAGTTTTCCTCACAATTTAACGCATTGAGGGTGGTGGGGATTTATGTTTTTTGCTTAAAACTTTAAGATGGAGGCGAGACAAATTGGCTTCGCCAGGGAGCATTTGATTACCAACTTAGTTTTGGATAATTTTTGCTTTCTCTCCCTCATAGCTTTCGAAGATATGAAGCCCGAGAATCAAATGAAACTGGGTATGTTTAATGGAGACTTTAAATCCCTGGAGAGACCTCAGTCTGTCGGAGATGCAGGCGGAGGCTGGGCCCAGGGAGTAGAGAAATCTGCCAAGGACCTCATGCCCACCCTGGCGACAGCATCCTGTCTGGGTGGCCCTGGGCGTCGTGCAATTGACCCTTGAACGAGGTGTGGGGCTAGAGGAGATGACCCCACTGAAGGGTAAGTGAAAAAGTGTCAGGCTTTCCTGCCCTCCCGCCATTAGGATGGCTCTACAGTCCTGCATGCATGCCTCATGGCGGCACCTGGAGTAGGGTGTGGGCATAGGTAGATGGGATTCACCTGGGCTCATACTGCGCTTATAAGGGCGGTGTCATGGGGACGCCAGCAGAAGAATGAACAGGATTGCAAAGAAGCAGAACCATGAGAGAAGCAGAGAGAATGCGATAGAACACTGGAGCGCCCAGAAAGAGTGAAGACTTGCTGGGGGCTGGGAGGCCTGCCAGCCTCCCGGCCCCCCAGCACCCCTGCCTGCTGTATGCCTGGTAAATCCCAATAAAAGCCTGCAAGAGGGCCTCCCCGGTGGTGCAGCGGTTGAGCGCTGGGTTGCGAAGCTGCCTGAAACTTCTGAGACGCAGGTTCGATCCCCGGCTGCTCCCCGGCCACCGGAGGAGGGTCCCGCATGGCGCGCAGACCTCTCCTGCCGCCCGCTGCTCCCCTCAGCAGTGTACTTGGGTCCTCCTGCCTGCTCTGCTCCCCGCTCTGGCTCTGGTGAATTCTCTCACCCTCCTGCGCTTCTGACTGTACCCAGTGCTTGTATAAATAAATAAATAAATCTTAAAAAAAAAAAAAAAAAGCCTGCCAGAGCCACTGTGGGCTCCAGAATTCTCTCCTTTACCCCGTCTGCTAGGGTCATAGAGAACCTGCTCTGTGCCCTGCCGCTGCACCCACGTAGCCCAAAATCCCAGTATGCCAACTACAGGTGCCCTTGGGTAGCTGTGGCGGACACTTTTCAGGACCCCCAGCTCCTCTCTTGGGTTCCCTTTACTGGGCCTCCATAGCCCAGGGCTCTGCATCCTGTTATCAAACCAATCGTGGATGCAGGTTGACTGCCTGGACCTATGCCTTGGAGAGGAAAAAAATCCGGTACGAGTGGACCCACCCAGCCCAAACCCACGTTGCTCAGGGACCAAGTGCAGTTTGCAAAGTCCTTTCGCTCCTTTTTCCCACTTGGAGCCCACTCGGCTCTGTGAGGAGGACCAGACAGGGGGTCTCTGTCACAGAGAAGGCAGGGGAGTGGGCGGAGTTGAGGTCAAGGCTGGGATCTGCGCATTCTGGGGGAAGCCTGCTTTGCCTTTTGATCCACTTCTCCGCCCGCCAGCCTGTACTATCAGTCAGTAGGGAGGAGGGTAACTTGGCCAAGACACAGGCTGGAGAGGTAGGGTGTGGTTGGGGCCCCAGCCACGGGGGGCCAGGGCCCGTACCTTCTAGCAGTGCCTCCAGGTTTCCCAGGATGTGACCTACCCGCAGGCTGCTTGCTCAGCTGGCCCAGGCTGGGGCCTACGGAAGGGGTAGAAAGCCCAGTGCCTCCGGGCCTCAGGGGTGCGGTGCGTGAGGGGGGAGGGTGGCAGCCACAGGCAGGAAGCGAGGAATCCCACGCAGTCCCTCCGACAGGCAGATCCACGGATGAAAATGGGGCTGCTTTCTCTTTGGCCCCTCGGGGCCTCCCTGCCTTATACAAAACCCATTCAGCTCATTGACTCCTCTCCTGGGTCTCTGGAGAAGGAGGGCTCCCCCAGGGGGGCTGTAGTTGGAGACAGCTCCAAGCCTCAGAGGCAGAGGGGAGGGCAGCTTTCTGGCATCTTTCCAGGGTGCGCCCCTCCCCAACCCCAGGAGCATTTGCTCTGTGGGGCAAGAGGTAGGCACTTCAGGGGTTGCAGAGACCCCCTGGGCCACAGCAGCACCCAGATACCCTCCCTCCCATTGCCCCCAGCGTGCAAGGTGGGGAGAAGCAGAACAGCAGCTGTTCTGCAAGGCTGTGATCTTTAATTCATACCCAGCTCCTTCCAGAAAGGACTGACGGCTGCCTGCTAGGAGTTTGGCTTTGATGAAGCTAAAGGGATTTCAGGTGGTCCCTGGGGCCAGGTGTGACTGCATAAAGACCATGTGTGAGGCAGATTCCCACGTGCTGTCTTCATAGGGCTGCTGCAGTCAGAATAGCCATCTCCATGCGACGGATGGGGAAACCGAGGCTGAGAGGGTGAGGCTACTAGCCCAAGGTCCCACACCTGGGGAAGGCAGGATTTCAGTCCATTTGGGTAGCACCCAAAAGGGTTCCCTGGGAGGCAGAGGCTGATACCATCTGAACTCTGCCCGAAATCTCTTAGGCACCACCCAGCTCTGCATATGACCCAGAGGGTTCCGGCCACCCACCAAACTCTGGCCCATAGTTGTCTGGGCACGTTTCCCCCAAACTTGGCTGTTCTTTCATGGACTTTTTGTTATGCAGAGGAAGGAGATGTGGAATGGAACTGGCCCTCCGTGTGCTTATACACACAGACCTGGCCACAGGCACCGCTCCCCACCTCCCCAGCCAAAGCAGGTGAAGAGGCCGGCAAGCACACGGCTCTGAAGTCCCATGACCAGCTTCCAGTGTCGGCATTGCCGCTAGGGATGTATCAGTCAGCTTGGGCTGCCGTAACAAAATATCACAGACTGGATGACTTAAACCTCGGAAATTTATTCTCACAGTTCTGAGGTGGGAAGTGCAAGGTCTCGATTGGTTTTCCCTGAGGTTTCTCTCCTCAGCTTGCAGGTGGCACCTCCTTGCTGTGCCCTTACATGGCCTTCCCCTCGGTGATGGATTCCTCTGTCTCTTCTGCTTATAAGGACACCCGTCCTATTGGACTAGGCTTCTACCCTTGGGACCTTCTCTAATTTTACTCTTTAGAAGTTCCATCTTCACACACACTCACATTGGAGGTTAGGAGTTCAAAATAAGAATATGGGGGACACAATTCAGTCTGAACAGGTGAACGTGGGCAGGAGTCCCCTCAAGCCTCGGTTTCCTTCTCTGCACAGGCTTTGAGGGAATTAAATGAGATAGTACATGTAGACCAAGGCCTGGAATGTGCACTCACCCCTCTGTCAGGCTAGAGGGTGACCAGAACAGTGTCCTGCTTATCAGGTGCCGCTCAAGCTCACAGTTCCAGAGATCAGAACTGTAAGGATTTTGACCTTTGACACCAAATGCTGCTTTTGCAAATGAGGAAACAGACTGACCTAGTAGCTCCTCAAGGGTTTGAACGTGGCAACCTGTTTCCATGGTCTTCAAGCCATTTCTGTGACAGGGAGGGGCCAGGAGCAGGCTCCCCTGCCTGAGGGGGCTGCCCATAGGGCATTTGGACAATTCAATTCATCTTTCCTTATGGTTTTATGGATGGTTTCCCTCTTTCTTACCAGAGTGCCTGTTACAGGGAACAAATAAAAGCCATTCACTACCAAAGCCTACACCTGGGTCCTGGCAGCTCCTCCGTGAACCGGCGACCCAGCTTGTGGTATGATGATCTCAACTCCTCCCAAGGGCAGTCGAACGTTCCCTTGCCTTATCCCGCCTGGCATCTGTGTCTCCCTGGGCATTTGGGGGGAAGTGTGAGAATCCACTAGGCTTCAGTCAGAAGGGCTGGTGACTCACTTGTTTTGACAGTGTAATATCCCCAGTTAAAAATAACACTGAAGCTGCACAACAAAATTCCCAACAAGGCCTGGCAGCTCAATGGCACAGCCACACTCCCAGCTTCCTTCCAACTGAACCCCAATTGTGCTCAGATATGGGGTGCTATGTATGCAGTCGGGGACAGCCTGGACCCCAGCTCTCAGCCCTTTGCCAACAATGGCTTTAGGGCTGGGCAGGTGACCTTGTTCGACCAATGGGACTTGAGGGAAGTCTCCTGGGGACTTGATTTAGATATGAGAGGCCCCCTCCCCCAAGGGCAAGTCTTGGGGACAGTTGTCTGGAGAGGAGATGTCTTACAGCAGGAAGTCAGGTGAAACCAGTGCTCTCTCAGGCGGTGGCCGGAGTCCTGGTGTTGCGGTGCCATGAAACCACCAGGCCCTGCTACCCTCAGACTCCTTGCGAACCTCTACTGTTTAAGTCAAGTGTGCTCAGGTGCTACTTGTGCCAGGCCGTTCAGCTGGACGCCAGAGGGGCGACGAGGCCCTTGGCCAGGTGCAGCTAAGAGAAGGTCTGCTTCCACGCGAGGAAGGACTTGCTGCTGAGGACACCTGGGGCGGCTCTCCGTCTTGCTGTTTCACCTCATGGCAGGCGATCAGATGCTGCTCCATCTTCCCTTAGCCTGACCCAGTGCTGGTCCCTCTCCCACCGCGTGCCGGGGTGGGCACGGCCCTGAGAACGAGATGGTGTCGATGGCTCCCAGCCTGATGCTCGCTCTCACAGTTCCAGGTCAGCCCTGCTCCGCGCCACCCCCCACCCACCTCCACAGCTCGCCTGATTTCTGGACTGTAATTTTGCATGTGGCTCCAATAAGCAGTGACTGAAGACAGCACATGGGCCAGGTGGCAGGTGCCCTGTGCCGCCCCCTCCCCACGCCATCTTTGCATTTGGCTGATGGAAAGGTTGAGGGACTGGCTCCGGGGTCTGAGTCAGGCTGCCTGGCGTCACCCTCTGTGCTCTCTCTGCTGGTCCTTCCTTGTCAGATGGGGTGGGGTTGGTAGTGGAATGGTCAGGGAGGGTCCCGGCATGAGGCTAAGAGGATCAGGTGAGCCTGGGCTCGCGCAGCCCTTCGAAGTGCATTTGACTGAGGGACTGAGGAGTTTGCCTGGAGGGGGCCCCTAAGGCAGAGTTGGGAAGAGAGTCCAGCCCAGTGTCCCCCTTGGCATGGGGGAAGGCGGAGGGAGACCAGCGTGGCTTGGGGCGTCAGCCATCTTGTGTGGGGGGAGCATTTCCAAGAAGATCTGTGAGTGCCGGCACATTGCCTATTGAGCTGTTATTGACCTGTAGCATGAGGTGGAGTCCTGAGTGGGGGGAGGTCCTGGCATGTTGCCAAGTGGTGCTGGGTAGTGTGACCCCCACATGGACAGGTCTAAGGACCCCAGGAAATGTCCTGGCAGAGCCAGGTATGCAGAGGGGCTGTGTGAGCTCTCCTAACTCAGGAGGGCTCCCTTGAGGGCTCTGCCCTGGAGGAGAGCTGTGGGCAAGCTGTCTGCTGCTCTGGCGAAGGTGGTAGTTGAGGGTGGCACGCCTGGCCCACGCCGGCACTTATGTGTTGGGCCACAGCTTTATGTTTCTGAATGGTCACCTTATGTGCAAGGTAGTCAGCATGCGTACAAGGGCCTGGCAATACCCTCTAGCTGCCTCTTGGACTGCAAAGCTCTCTGGGCTCATACAAAGTCTGCAGATCTGGTGTGGCCTGTTTCCTGAGTCCAGTCTTGGGGGCCGCTGGCTGCCAATGGAGAGACCTGGTTTGGGTGGGCGGTGTGTCAGGTTTCCTAGGCCTGAGCACAGAGTGCCCACATGCCCTCCAGATTTTCCCTGAGAAAACACAGAGAGGTCTGGGAGAGGGTGCCCTGCTGCAAGAGTAAGCCCTTCCCTCCAGTGTCCCCACCGAAGACTTCCAGGGCCAAGGGTGCTTCTGGCGGCCACTCCCGTCAGAGGCAGGTGTGTGCCTGCCAACCGAGCAGCATCTTGCTGATAAAACCTAATGAGCTGTGCTTTACAATAACACGGTCCTGCCATGTGGCTTCCTCCTGGGGCTGCCCATCTGTCGTCCCTGGGAGGCCGCTGTCGGTGCAGCTGGAACCCTCCCCCATCACTGAATCAGGAGAGAGCCGAGGTCCCCGGAGCCAGGCCCGCATGCAGGCCAGCAAATCTCCGTGCTTACCCCGTGCCAGCTCCTGGCCACCCTCCAGGCTCTCAACGACACCGCCAGATGGTAGCTAACGGAGGGTGAAAGGCTCCTGGAAGGCCTGGCCATGGACTGGTGGGTAGCTGGCCGGCCAGAAGGCACCCTGACCATGGCTGTGGGGAGGGCTTCAGGTGTGGCCTGCCTTTGCTTGGCCCACACAGCTCTTGTTCCTGACCCCTTGCCAGCCATCCTTCCTTTCCTCTGCTGTCACTGTCCCCAGGGACCTGCCAGCTGGACACTTTTCCATTGTAAAGGACAAGCAAAGACAGGGTGTTGTGGATGTGGACAGTCCACAGGCCTGGGCCAGGGCATTCTAGGGGGCAGGGGTGCTGCTGCATGGCCTCTTCCCTGCAGACATGCCAGGAGCCCCAGCCTTGCTCTTCCCGGGAGTCAAGGCTGGAGACATCCCACATGTGGCCCTGTGGTTTGTCCTGCCCCAGAGCCACGGGCGGGGCTGTTCAGGGGAAGCTGTCTGACCTCCCTTGTCAGGGCTGTGACTGATGTTCACTTTGTCCCCTGCTGGTTTGCAGCATCATCCTGGAGAGGCCAGTTCACCAGTCCAGTCCCCCCCCAGTATCTTCTCCTCCCTCCAGACACCCCCCTCCTGCCCTATTTGGCTAGAGAAGAGGAGGTAGGCGAGGTCAGATGACGGAACAGGCCGGGTCAGGGCAGATCCAGTTCCCCATCATGCAAAAAAATATCGTGATAAAAAATGTGGCCAACTCTGGGACATCTGCCTTCCTCGGGGAGCACGTGAAAAACTGTCCTCCTCAGGAGGAAGTGCACGTGTCTGGCTGCATGCAAGGAGCTCGTCAAGCCGTCGTGGGACCAGGCTGTGCTGGACTCACGGAGGGCGTCTGGGCTGCTTGGTGGTTGGTGCCGGGGAAGGCGGAGGTGCTCTGCACAACAAAGCTCGGGGGCCTTTTTGGAATTGTAGGGGTCTGGGAACAAAACAGCAGCGCTGCAGATGCTGGCACCCAGGCTGGTGCGGTGGCCGAGGCTCTTTTTGAGAGCTGTTCCAAGATTTCATTTTACATTTGTTTTATGGATCTATCTGCCTTCTCAAGGCCCATGGGTGGGAGGGGCCCGGCTCCATGGTTGGGTGGAGGCCATGTGCACACAAAGAACTAGCTACCGATCACAGAGCAGGAAGCAGGAACCAGCGGAGGCAGGATGAGTGTTTGGTAACCAAGGAATGTCTGTGGCTGGGACGTGGGATGGGTTTGGGGGCAATGAGGTCTAGCTTTTAAGGGGCAGACAGACCTCAGGTGACACCTGGATCATATCCCCTCTGGAAAGGCCCTTAAGCTCACAGTGTGGGTGATGACTTTGCTCTGCTGGATACAGACCTGTTACCTGGCGATATTTCTGGCCAGCCCTGCTGTCTCCACCTCCCTGGCTTGAAAGCAGAGATGAGTCTGAAGCCCAGGTCTGGGGATGCAGAGCTTAAAATGGGCACCAGCATCCCCGTGGACATAAGGATGCGGGGCATTTGAATGATTTTTTTAAAAAATTCTGCTTATTCTTATCTCAACCACTGGGGAGTATATGGCAGAAATGCAAATCAAATCCACAATGAGCGATCACCTCATGCCCGTGAGAACGGGCTATATCAAAAGGATAACAAACAAGGCTGGCAAGGGTGTGGAGGAAAGGAACACTTTGGCACTCTTGGTGGGAATAAAAATGGGTGCAGCCACTATGGAAAATAGTATGAAGGCGCTTAAGAAAATTAAGAGTAGAACTACCACAGATCCAGCCATTACACTTCTAGGCATCTATCTGAAGAATGTGAAAACACTAATTGGATATATCTGCACCCCTATGTTCATTGCCAGCTATTCACAAGAGCCAAGATTTGGAAACAACCTAGGCGCCCATCAGCTGGTGAGTAGATGAAAATGTGGCATATATACTCAATGGAATACTACTCAGCCATTAAAAAGATGAAGTCTTGTCATTTGTGACAACACAGAGGGACCTTGAGGGGATTATGCTAAGTGAAACTAGTCAAAGGGAGAAAGACAAATACCTTATGCTTTCTTTCATGTGGGATATAAGGAAACAAAGCAAACCTTTAGATTCTGACATCAGAATGATGGTTATGAGAGGGGGAGCAGCTGGGGGGAGAGGGGTAGGTGGAAAAGACTTGGTGGTGGAGGTGTGGCCCATACATTTGGAGGTGTGAAACAGCTTCCTGAAAACTGACCAAACTTATACAATGATATAAACCTATGTTACCTAAAACAAAACAAAAGAGTGAACCCACACACAAGAAAACAAACCCCAATTTCAACTGTAGCTTAAAGACAATGGGGATGTAAGTCTGCCTCATGTGGGCTCCAGGCTATCCTAAGCTTGGGATCCCAGCTGAGGTGAAAGTGGGTCAGTCTAAGCCCTGCTTAGGTGGGGATGAGGTGGGGGTGGAGAAGGCTGGCCCAGGTTCTCAGCAACGATAGGCTTGGTGCTCTCTGCTGGGAGGTGGCTCTGCTCCACCAGGGATCAAGAACTAACAAGGTGGAACACTAAACCCAGCTGTGTCCTTTTTGTGTTGACCTGTGGGGAGCCCAGTCTGCAGCAGCTTTTGTTACCACCTCTGTCTGGGCCCCCAGGGAGGCCCGCTTAGCACAGAACCATGCTGCAGGGGCATGGAGCTGATGCTGTTTTCCAAATGCCATTTTAATTGTCACAACAGTTATTACAATTTTAATGGTTACAGCAGTCCTGTGAGGCAGACATAAAGCTGGATCTCTGTGGCACAAGTGCCTGGAAGCTGAGGGGCAGCCGTGCTTCCCATCATGCTGCCCAGCGTGTGCAGGTGGAGGCTGGTGCACGCTGCTCTGGAAAGCGGAGGCATGGTGGGACCTTTTCCCACCTGCTGCCTGTGGTCATCCCCTCCCCGGTGCCAGCCAGATTTGGCACGGGGGCATTGTCCCCCCCACCCCCAGCAGTCGGTGCAAGGGGCAGTGGCAACAGGTGGCAGCCCATCACCGCCAGTTTCAGCAGCCCAGCTGGGCTCAGGCTGCTGGCAATGGCCAGTGGCCCCAGGTCAGGGCTGCAGGGACGGGCATTGGGCCCCACCTGGCCAGCACCAGCACTGGCTTCTGCAGCTGCAGGTAGTAGAGGCCTATGGCACTGCAGACCAACATGGCAGGCTCCCAGCAGAGCCCATCCTGCAGCAGCTGGGACCCCTGTCCGAGGGCTGCTGCAGGGTCACCCCTCTCCCCATTGGTTGCATTATTACATACGGCCCCCTGAAGGAGCCCTGTCTGCAGTATGCCACTAGCCTCCGGCCTGAGGCCAATTCCAGCCCGCAAGCCTGCCCTGGCCTCAGGGCTGGGTCAGGTCTGTGCGGGCACCAAGTTTTCCCATATATAGTTGGCACCTGGATGGTAAAATGGACCAGTCAGGTTTAAGTTCACAGCACAGTGTCAATGGACTTTGAGGATGAAGACGCTGGGCCTTTAACCCCAGTCCCAAGATGGGAGCGCCCGCCCTGGAGAAGGAGTGTGGAATTCTCAGTAGATTACACCCTCTTCCCAGGGCTCCTCTCCCTGGGGTGTTCTTTGGGGCCATGCACCGGGTGCTGCTTCCTGGGCCTTCAAGCTCCTGGGTGTGGGGAGGTATATTTTCTTTTTCTTTTCTTTCTTTCTTTCTTTTTTTTTTTTTTTAAAGATCTATTTATTTATGCACACAAGAGCTGGGGTATAGGCCAGAGGTGCAGGGGGTGGGGGTGAGGGTGTGGGGGTGGGGTGGGGGTAGGTGGGTGAGAGGATTCACCAGAGACAGAGGGCTGGATGCCTGAGTGAGGAATTCTGCAAGTCCTGGGCAGAAGCATGCTGGCCTCAGTGAGGGCTGAGGGGAGGGGTAGCATTTTATGCCTTCCTGACTTCTGCCAGGGGGCGTGACAGGGAAACACCCTTTGTGGCAGCTGAGTTCCCGGGGAGGCTGGTCTGACTGGATTCTATGCTGTGTTTTCTTTCCTCTTTGTGTCCTTTTACCAGGATCTCCTGGAGAAAGAAAATAGGGATTTTTATAAGAGCTGCCACTGATAAAGGGAATGGGGAACTTTGGGTTTCCCTCTCACCCCAGGATGAGTTCTGTGAGTGCCTGCTCCCCAGAAATGAGGGGGAAAAGGACTGAAATGGCCCCAGAGAGCAGCTTCCCATCTGAGCAGGCTCAGACTCTGAAGTGCCTGTTGCCATGGCAAACAGTCATTTAGGAAGAGCCAAGTAGGTCCTTCTAGAACCCCGCCCCACAAGTCACGCTGTGACCCAGCACAGTGTAAATGGGCTTTGAAGATGAAGATGCTGGGCCTTTAACTCAAATCTAAGCATAATATTTGACCCCATCTTTGATGTGCACATGTGTAGAGGTTTTTGGAGGAAGAGTGTCCAGTGCTCACAAGCCCTGGGCCTTAGAACAGCAATTCTTCTCCACACTGATGAATCTGAATCTTTGCATTGAGCCAGAACTGAATGCCACTCCCAAGCTAGTTGGCTGGGGGTTTTCCTCCTGGACCTTGCCTGTCCCCACATCAAATACTCAGGAGCAATTCACTGGCCAGCGACTGAGGTTGGGTATTGTTTTGAGGGGTCATCTAGGTATCTCCCTTTTTCAGGCTGCTGGGTGGATAGAATAGCTCTAGCATAGAACCTGGCCCCAAGGAGGGGCAAAATGCATGTTTGTTCCTATCCCTCAGCTTTATTAGCCCTGGGACACTCTCCCCTGCCATCCTCACCTTCCCCTAAATCTAGAAATTTGAGAGAAAGCCTAGAAGGCTTCCTGGAGGTGGTGCTTCTACACCCAAAGCAGAATGTACCTGTTTAAAATCATGATGATGCCATGCATAGTCTACATGCTGTCTCTGTTGCTGTAGATTTCCCTGTTCTGCACATTTCATATAAATGGAAGCACATGATAGTTGGGCCTTCAAGACTGGCTTCTTTGATCCTGCATAATGTTCTCAGGGCTCATCCTTGCTGTAGCATGTATTTGTACTTTGTTCCTTTTATTGTGGAATAATCTGTTGTATGGATAGACAACATTTTATTTTATTTATTCATCAGTTGATGGACATTTGGGCTGTATCTACTTGGGGCTGTTATGAACATTCATGTACAAGTTTTCTGTAGATATATGTTCTCAGAAAGTTATATATATCATTCAGTCCTCAACACCCTGCAAGGTGGGTCATAGTATCCCTAAGGTGCAGAGAGGTTGGTTCACTTGCCAAGGTTACACAGCTTGTACAGTGGTGGAGATGAGAGCTGAACCCAGGTAGTCTTGCCTTAGAGCCCTTGTGCACCAACACTCTGCTGGGTTACCTGGAAGAAACTCGCACATTCTATAGTGTTTATAAATGAGCGGCTGAATTAGACAAATTAGACCGTGGCCTGGCTCTCACGAGACTCATAATTTGGTTGCTTTCTTGCAGACAGCTTCTCTCTAATTAAGCTCTGCAATACTCTCGGGGTTGGAAACTCGGAGAGAAGCTTGGCTGGAACCAGCTATTCTGAAGTTGTGGCCGACGCTGACTGCGTAAAGGGACACACTCAGGCGGGGATAAGTCGGTGGGTTCCTAAGGGAGAGAAGAGCCAGCCATGGGGTCTGAAAGAATTGAGAAGTCACAGAAAAGTTCCTCTTCAGAGAGGCAAACAGGAAATCTGTTGTTTTTCTTGAAGTGGGAGACATTGACGCTCACGTGGGTGCCTGGAACATCTCTACAGTGGTTCCCAGCTGCTGTCCCCCTGTCACCTCTCACAGGGTAGCCAGGAGGGCTAATTGGGTTGGGGGGAGCTGTCCTGGTGTTAGCTGAGCTGAGTCATCTTGAACAGCTACAGGTAAGCAGTGCAGAAGTTCAAGGTCAGGGGTAGCCTCATCCAGGCGACAGGGACTTAGAGACACGGCGGGCTCCGAGCCCAGCAGTGCTGACCGCTGCATCTGCAAAATCGGCCACAGCTTGCGCTCCGAGATCTTCTTTGTCCTTTTTAGCAGCACCTACTCCATAAGCACCTCAATTTTGGGGGATGTGACTTTGACCTTTATAAACCAGTCATCAATGTGATGCTCAAATATAGTTTTGACCCCACTGAAAAACTTGCAGTATTCACAGAATCCAGTGCAAACTCCTCCCCGGCCCTCAGCATCTCAGGCTCAGCTCCTGTCTCCACCCTCAGCACTAACCTCTTGGCTCTCCTGCCCTCCTCATCCTCCCTCTCTCCCCAACAACTATCATTCTGGGTCCTGTACCCTCCTTTCTCCCTGCACAAGCCTACTTGTTTTGGCTCTCCAGTTTTTGCTCAATCTCCTTCCAGTCTGGAATGGCTCTTCTGGACAGCCCCAGTCAATGTCTCCTCCTCGGGAAGCTTCTTCAGTCCTTCTGGCCATTGTCTCTCTCTCTTCCTCCACCTTCCTCCTGCCTTTCTCAGCATGGCCCCTTGCCTGCAGTTGGGAGAGATATTTAAGTCTATTTAAGGCTTGTCCTGGGAGGCAGGACAACATTGCCTTTGTACCTGCTCTTCCCCTAGCCTGGCACAGGGTCTCCATATAGCAGTTCAGTCCATGGGCTGCCAGTAAGCCCTGAGCCGAGGGGTATAGTGAAAAGAATTTTCCAGAGTCCACAGAGATCCAGGTGTCCTGATGCCCTTTGAGCTGAATTCTGGTACAAAGACACACTCTCTGATGGAAAACCTCAGTCCAGTGACTGCCCCAGCAAACGAGCCACGAGCCGACTGCAAGGCAGGATCCCCAAGAGGGATTCCCTCTCCCATGGCGACTTTGGCTACTGGCAGCCAGACTTAGGGAAAATGCACCGGCTTTCTGTAATATAGAGGTGGGTGTCTTGTCTTTACTTCCTTTCCTTTTAAAATAAAGGCAAGACCTGGGAATGAGTAAATAAATGAAGACAGTACAGAAAGATCTAGAGGAAATATTGTCTCCCTCCTCTTGATCTCTAGTCCTGTCAGTTTCCTATGCACTCCAATGAGGAAAATATGTGCACATATGTGTGTAGAAGTGTGTGTGTACGTACACATGAACTTTAAAACAATCACAGAAGGGGAGTGTACTATACACACAGGATCCACATCTTACTTTTTCCACTGAACAATAAAGCACTAAAAGTTAAATGGGAGTGGAGCAAGGATGAACTGGACAGGGACAAGGAATTTATGGTCACAAGGCTGGTCACTGACTTGGATTAACCAAGATTTGCATCCTTCCCTACATAAACACTTTCCCTGAGCATTTCTCTGAGCTGCAGGGAGGGTGAATTCCTGAAAAATCTAAGGCTCTATCAGCAGGAAAGAAAGGGTAATGCATTTGGGTAGGCAACCAATATGACTTTATTAATGATTATTTATTTATTCATGATGATGAAAATAAGTTGAAATGCTGAAATCTCTTTTTTTAAATTAATTAATTTATTTATACAAGCACTGGGTACAGTCAGAAGAGGGGGAGGGTGAGAGAATTCACCAGAGCCAGAGCGGGGAACAGAACAGGAAGACTGATGAAACACACTGCTGAGGTGAGCAGTGGGCAGCAGGAGAGGTCTACGCGCCATGTGGGACCCTTGCCAGTGGCCGGGGATTGAACCGGCTCTGCAGAGGCTGCGGGCAGCTTCACAGCCCAGCGCTCAATGGCTGCGCCACCAGGGGACGCCCCTGAAATCTCTTTTTTAAAGATTTGTTCTTATTTATTTATGCATACAAGAACTGGGGTGTAGGCCAGTGGTACAGGAAGTAAGAGGATTCACCAGAGACAGAGTGGGGAGCGGAACAGGCTGATCTAGTGAAATACACTGCTGAGGGGAGCAGTGGGCGAGACAGGCGGAATCTGCTGCGCCATGCAGGTCAGCTCCCTGGCTGGGGGATCAAACTGATGCTGCAGTGCCTGGTGATAGCTTTATTATTATTATTATTATTATTTATTTTTTACATCATTGTTCATTTTTAAACAATATTTGCTTTGGTGATAGCTTGATAGTGCTGAGACTTAACCCCTTGCGCCACCAGGGAGGCCTGATTGTCAATTATTGATACAAAAGTTTTCAGACCAATTAGGCACCAAATTCCAGAGCATAGAAAAATCACCATTTATTTAATCCATGGGTCTGTGGGTCAGCTACGGGTCAGGTGCAGATCAGCCTATGTCTGGCTGGGGGTGGCTCAACTATCTTCATCCTCCTGTGACCAGTGACCAGCTAGAGTATGTTCTTCTCACAGAGATGGCGAGGGTGCAAGAGCCCAAGCCCTAGTGAGGAAGCCTGTTTCAATCTTCTACTTGTATCATGTCTGCTAATTTGCTAAAGCAGGTCAGGTGTGCACATTTACCATCATGGGGCTCGACCCGTCTAGTGGGGGAGGGGGGCGGGCTGCAGAGTCAAATGGCTGAGGGTGTGGGTACAGGAAAAGGTAACAAATTGGGGTCAGTGACACAATCTACCACAAGGGAAACAAAAAAGCAAGTTCAGGGTAACTTGAACAAATACTCTTATTTTAAAACTGTGCATTCAAATCAAAGCCCAAATTTGTTTAGACTATAGGAGAATTTAGGGATGTTCAGGTGAATTATAAGCATTAAAAATAAGTGGGTGGTTTGCCAAGGCTCTCAAAAAGCAGATTTTCCTGGTTCTGAATGTTACTAGTACTTGTGATAATATTAGCAACATGTATCGGGGATCAGTTTCCAGAGAGCTAACTCTCCCTACTGCGCCTTCTCCTGCTCTTCCAAAAACGATGCGGAGTGTGTACTGAGGAAATAGATGAAGACTGAGGAAATAGATGAAGACCGATAAACCGGAACATACCAGCTATTCAGGGCAGAGACTCAGAGGCAGGATGGGGAGTGGGGAAGCTTTACAGCGACTAATGGGGATGACTTTGGGTGTGTCCTGATTGAAGTCATTGGTGTGGGGACCCTGGAAGCCAGGAACTAGAAATGGGGCATTTTAATGTGATTGGTGCTGATTTGGAAACCGGCAGGAATAGGGAAGCTGGCAGACGCTGGTGGTGTCCCCGCTTTTCTGGCCACACTGTTGCAGAGGCTGCGGCTTTGAGGATGGGTTGCCCCAGAGGCGTGGTCAGAATTCTTCCCTTACCTCTGGCCTGGCCACTGTCTGTTTGAATATTCAGTCTCTCGAGACCCCCTGGAGAAAGCCCCAACACTCAGCAGAAAGGGGCTTGCACTTTCCTCCCAACAGCCTTCCTGGCACACACACACAGCTGCCCACTCAGCAAGCGTGTGGCCTCCCCACAGCACGCCTTCCTGGGCGCTCTCCTGCGGTCGAATCCTTTCCATTGCTTCCCACTTGTCCATCGAGGTCAGGCTCAAGGTCCCCCCTCCTCTGCACATTTTCCCAAGCTCTTCCTCCACCTCCCCTGGCTCTACCCCACACAGAATTAATTGTTCCTTCCTCTGCGTTCCCCAAACAACCTGTGTGAACATTACTAGGAAAGGGCTGGATCACACTGCACAAAAGCCCTTTGTCAGGTGCGTGTGTCTTTCTTTGTGTTGTGGATTCCTTGAAGGAAAGCATATGCTTTGTGTCTCATAAAGAACCTTGCAGAAAGTGGGTTCATAACAAATGATTTTGGAGACAGAGGAGGAAGAGAGGAAGGAAGAGAGGAGGGGCTGTCATAGGCAGGGCTGACAGATCAGACGCAGGACACTCACTTAGGTTTGAATTCCAGATAAACAATGAATCTTTGCTAGTACATGCTCCAAAGATTGCATTACAGTCTTAAAAATATTGCTCAGGATATACTTACACTAATAATTGTCTATCTGAAACAAATTCAGCAGGGCATCCTGCATTCTTCGGAGCTCAGGTCAGCAACCCTAGCACAGAGCAAACACCGAGTTAAACTTCAAACCGCTTCGAATCTGAGGCCAAGAGGAAATCTCCCCCGACCACGCTTCTCTTCCCCACCAGGCCAGAACTCTGCCCCTGACCCTGGTGCTGTGCAGGGTGGCTGCCATTGTGCCAGCTGATAACACCCCCAAGTGGCTGGCTTCTTCCCTGGATGTCAGAAACCAGTCTGCAGAGTCCAAAGGAGAGATATGGATGTGGGAGGGAAAAGACAGGAGCAGGGAGCCTCGTGGTCCTAAAAGAGTGGAAGTTGCTTTTCTAGTTTCCTTCACATCACAAAACAGGGAAACACAACCAAGCTCTTCTTTGCATGGGGAAGCAAAGTTTCGAGAAGTCCTGTGCGGTCACGGGAGAGGAAAAGACAATCTGGGCTACCCTGGATCCTGCTTCCCATTAGGACCCCACTTCACCCCTTAAAATCCTGGGGAAGAGGTATGCAGTGGGTTGAAGGTGACCCTCAAAACCGGCAGATGTGAACTTCCAGATGAGCTGACTTTCCCCAGTCCTTCCAGCTTAGTGGTCTTCCCGGGCCGGCAGCAGGCTCTGCTCCATCAGGCTCATGGGAACCGACTGCGTGGCTGGAGGTGGGTCGCGGCAAACACACACAGACCAGTTCCAGAATGTGTCTGCGCAGCTTGTTTTACTTCTGCCCCCCAAGTATGAGGTCGGCACAGTGGTTGCCGTGTCCATGTTAAGATGAGGCAACCAAGGTTTAGGGAGTTTAAGTGACTCAGGGAAACCATGGGGGAGGGATTCGTACCCACCACTTCTGGCCTTCTTGTGGCTGCCTCGTGCCCCACCCACGCCTCACTGTCTGTCCTCTTGACGCGGTGAAAGGATGAAGACTAAAAGGGAATTTTCAGAGTCCTTCAGGGCCCCAGCTGGTCCCTCCAGGCTCCCACTGTGGGTCAGGAGAAACTGGTTTCCCAGGATGGTGGCTGCTGCAGCCAGAGGGCCTGGCCAGACCAGGAAGAGGGCACCCATGGAGGACATTAGGAGGACAAAGACACAGGGCCCAGGAGCGGGCTGCTTCCGTCACCACCGCCTGGGAGGGGAGCCAGGGGCGGCTCCAGCCGGAGGCGAGACCCAGTGGCTGCCAAGTGCTGTCCCTGGACCCAGGTGGTGCTCATTCTGCACAGGGACAAAGCTAGCGCCATGGCAGGTCTGTGCCAGGCAGGGTATGCAGCCAATAGTTTTTCCCCTGCTGGCGGTCAGTGGGAGCCCTTCTGTCTGTCCATCCTCCCTCAGACAGACAAAAAGCACAGATTGGATTACCCTGGAGCTGTGCACCAACTGCTGGGCCCACTTGCAGCTTCCAGCGCTAGTTGCTGGGGAGTGAGGAACCTTCAGTCCTCAGAGGGGCTCGTGTCCCAGTTCGCTAGGACCTGCAAGCTGTCGCTTTCCATTATAGTAGACTGTTTTCTGTGATTATTTTGTTTGCATATTTATATGCTTTCCTTCCCATCTCTCTCCATCACTGAACCTTAAGCCCCTACCAAGGCTGAGGCCTCGTCTATTTCTCCGCAGTAGCTCCGGCGCGACACCATGTTGCACAATACAAATTTGTTAGGGAAATTCTCTGAGACATTATTCTAATTTAACACAGCAGGAAAGCGGCGTTCAGAAATCTTGGGTGACTTGCTCAACTTATACAACTGTGAATTTAGAAACCAAATTCTAGTGCAGGTCTGACTGACTTTGAAAGCTGTGAGGTTTCTCTAAAGCATGAGGCAGGCAGCACCACCTTGGAAGGAGAGATAGTTTGAGTGCACAAACACATTTAATACTATGGAGGCGTAATATAAGTCAATCCTGATGATTTCAAGAAGATAATGTTTCCAACAAAAGGGAAGATCTCAAGCTTAGAGCCAGACCATCAGCATGAGGTTTGGCTGTGAGACGCAGAAAGTTTGAAAAGATAGGTTGGATGAGAAAAGGTGTGTTTCCCTCTCCTGTCAATGAACCAGAACTAACCCTGGCAGATAACCCAGGGTTAGAAACGGGTGATTGTTTGGAATCTGTGATTGTCAGGAATCCAGATTCCTTCTACTCTGTTGCTCTGACTTTTACCGTGTAGAATCTACTTCACAGCCAAATATAGTTGCTACAGCTCCGACCATCACATCCACCTTCTAGTCATCAGGAAAAAGGGTAGATCAGCCCTTTTCTTTTAAAGGCACTTTCTGAAAGTCATACGCAGCAATTCAGTTCATGTTCCTTCAGCTGCTGGAGAATTAATTGAAGGAGGGGAGTGAGGAGCCAATAATTTTATCCCTGTTGCTGTAATTGGAGCCCAACATTTATAAGGTTTATGGGTTCATTGCACTTGGCAGAGCCTCTGAGCCTGGAAGTTTTGATCGAAAGATCAAGAAGTGCTTTGTTGTTGCACAAGCTATGAAGTGGGACTTGCCTTCTGCCTCAGGGCATAGGACCGAGGAGGACCAGGAGTCACTCTGCACTGGGCTGCGTGAGGGACACCGGCGAGGGATGACTTCTTCCATCCCCAGTAAATTCGTGCTGCTCCCCCCATTGTGCCACCAAGCCTAATGAAGGGGAAAGGTTGCAAAAACTGTCCCTGGAGGAACTGGGTACCTGTAGGGGCAGGAGCATGGCACACATCCCCATCAGATTGCGCTCAGCTCCTAGATGTTCTGATCTCCATTTGCACCTCATGAGCAGGGAGAAGAGGCAGGGCTAGGCCAGCACTGTCTGCCCAAAGGGGGCCCTGGACATCTACTCGTGTGAGTTTCTTGGGCATCCCGGGGACACAGTGGGAGAAACCCACAGGTGCGTGTCAGTGGGTGCAGCTTAGGTGTATGTTGGACCCCAATTGCTCACTCAGTGTATTTCAGAACTTGAAACGGGGTGGTTATCTAATATTGTGAAAGTACTAAATGCCACTGAATGGCACACCTTAAAACAGTTTATTTTATGTTATGTAGATTTTACCAAAAATTTAAAATGTGCAAGGGGGCTGGGAAAATGTCATCCCTGGCAGGTCAACCACTGCTCCCTGGTGACAACCCAGCAGTCCAGAAGGGGGTCACGTATTGGTGAACAGCAAAATATCTGCGTGTATTTTTTTCTCCTTCCCCTCAGAAGATACTCATCTCCTCCCCAAGGGAGGCAATACACAGACCTCTCAGGTCAATGGATTCGTCCAACTTAGAGATGACAGTGTGCATGGATGTGGCTTCTCTTGCTTTGGTGACTGAGGTACATGATGGTCAGGCTTTTCTGCCCTCCCGTCATTGGGGTTGTTGATGGTCCTGTGGTCCTGAATGCATTCCTGACGGCGGACACCTGGAGTAGGGTGTGGGCATACCTGGGCTGAGACTGGGCTTATAAGGGCGGCGTCACAGAGCGAACAGAGGGAAGGAAAACAAGAGAGAGACCGGAAGAGAACGAGCAGAGAAGCAGAGGCCACGAGAGAAGGCCGGAGAGCCCAGACAGTGAAGATTCGCTGGGGGCTTGGGAGGCCTGCCAGCCTCCCAGCCCCCCAGCACCCCTGCCTGCCATGTACCTGGTAAACTCAATAAAAGCCTGAAAAAGCCACTGAGGACTTCAGGACTCCTCCTTCACCCGTCTGCTCAGATCACAGAGATCCTGCTCTGTCCCGTCCTGCCATTGCAGGGACTTACACACTGAAAAGGCAGGTTGCCTGCATCCTCCCGCCTGCTCGCCCGGTACACAGACCACACATCAAAAGTGTGTTCAGAAGGGAAGAAAGGCAGAGAGAGTGACCCCCCCCCCCAGCCTCTGGCAATTGTGAGCCCCTGCTGGTCAGGCACCCAGGAGGTGGGACCATGGGTGACCTGCCTTCAATAGCCCCCATTCTGATTTCTGGGAGGGGGTCCCCAGTCCATTTTCTTTATGGCCCTGACTCAACCCTCTGAGAGATTTTTCCTAGATAATTATCTCCTGGGCCACATCTAAAGTGAATGTTGGGGAGTTTGCCCTACTTAGAGCCTGAACAGCTTGCACAAGCCAGCTTCCTGCCTGTGCAATCTTGGGGCCCCACGGGTTGGTCAATGCTTGAGCAGTCAAAATCTTTGCTAGTTTGGGCTCGTCATTTCTTTGGCAATAAAACATCTTAAAATTGTAGACTTTTCACTAGACACACAGACATGTTGTGTGTGATTTTACTTATGTGATGTTCAAGAAAAGGCAAAAATGAATCAGGACCCTTGGGGTCTATTGGAGACCTGCAGACAAGGTTCAGAGGGGCTAAATGATCTGCCTAAAGTCACACAGCCAGTTTGCGCAGAGGCAGGATTAGGATCCAGGTCTTCACATTTACAGCCCAGGGAGCTGTCTCTCACACTTGGTTCTCAGAGAGTGAACAGACAAGGCTTCTCCTACTGCGTGTTTTTCTTTTTGTGCTTTTAATTAGCATATATGAAATACACTGCCAATCTAATTTAATTATAATTAGGTAACCAGAAGGCTGATTATGTTGTAAATTTAGATTAAAGAGCTGTTGTTTTCAATTAGGTTTGATTGTAAAGTGCTTTGACACTTTTCCCAGCCTCAAGGAAAGTTCATGATGTAACTTCCCATTTCATCGCTGGCATTTTGCTCCGAGGTCTGTTGAACTGGACTAAAGTTCCCAGGACACCTTGAGTCTGGTGCAGATGTGGACGTCGTCTATATCCCATAAGTGGCGATGGCCACTGGATGCCCCTGGGCTGTTGCATCTGGGTGCCTTCAGCCGTATGCAATAGAGGGTCAACTTTAAAGGACTCAGCTCTCAAGGAGACTTAATGTCTCACGCTGTCAGCACAAAGGTGAGTTCCGGTGTAGGGTAAGGTAAAAGTATCAGGCTTTTCTGCCCTCCTGCCATCAGGATAGATGACGGAAGCCTGCGGTCCTGAATGCATGCCTGATGGCGGGCACCTGGAGTAGGGTGTGGGCATAGGTAGATGGGATTCACCTGGGCTGAGACTGGGCTTTTAAGGGCGGCATCAAGGGGACACCAGCAGGAACAGAGAAGCTGAGAGAGAAGCAGAGCCATGAGAAGAGCAGAGAGAACATGAGAGAAGGCCAGAGAGCCCAGAGTAAAGACTTACTGGGTGCTGGGAGGCCTGCCAGCCTCCTGACCCCCAGCGCCCCTGGCTGCCGTGTACCTGGTACACGGTACCAGGTAATTGCAATAAAAGCCTGCAAAATCCACTGAGGACTCTCCAGGACTCCTCCTTACCCAGTCTGCTTGGATCTTAGAAGAACCTGCTCCATGCCCATTCCTGTCCCTACATCTGGGTTGGTTAATTTGCTTTCTCAACATCCTGGAGTGCCCAGCCCAATTTCTTGCACTACCAACTTCAGCATGCTGGTTTCCATTCTCAGGCTTGTCTATAAGTAGTTGTGGGGTGCTTGCTGCAGTCCCAAGCTTTTCTGCAGTCCCAGAAGAGGACATTCCTTCTTTGCATTCCTCGAGCCTCTAGCAGATGTCGCATCTCCTGGCCAGGATTGTAGCCCAGACCCATTCTCAAGTCAGCCCCTGTGCCTACAGAATCACTGTGGTTGGCTTGGGCAAATCACAATTCATTCTTTAGCATCTTTCCTGGAGCCTGGAGTGGCCTGATACCCGTCAACACAATGGAGGCTACAGGAATGGGGAGTGGCTATTGGCTAGGATACTGATGGTCTGTGCTTGGAACCAGTGTGGCCTCAACCTCGGCAGATCCGGTTAAAGCCAGGTCTGCAATGTTCAGAATCTGGTATTCTGGGCCAAGTGGAAAGCTGGATAATGCACTGGCTGTCCTGGCCCCCAGCGTCCTTTGGTTTTAGAGTAGTTCAGAGTCCAGAGGAAAGGTGGCCCCCACTGGATGGAAAAAAACCCTGGTATGCGTTTGGCACACAGTAGGAGTTGCCTTTCCTGCCTTAGAATGACACCCCCAGCTCAATGGCCTTCCTTTTGCTCTCTGTCGAGCCACCAGAGTTGGGATCACTGTGCTCCGGGAGAGACACTCACCTGGGGAGAGATACTGCACCCCGGGACAGACACTGCACCCCGGGAGAGACACTGCCTCCTGGGAGAGAGGTTTCCATCTTGCCTCTCTGGGGACACACAGGCAGCCCCGTATTCTTATGAAACGAGTTCCTTAGAATGTTGCTGGGACAACTGAGTGCCTGAAAGTTGAACAACGGATCCACACACTTTATGAGGGGCTGCTCCATTCTCAGAGAGCTAAAGATAGGATCTCCCCCCATCACAACTATCTTTTTTCAACAATCCTTGACAGTATTTTGTTACTTTGGACTTAATTTTGTTTTTTGATTTTGGAACTAGACCCATGAACACCTGGCAGCGCAGTGGCTAGAAATCAGTCTCTGTCGCCTTCTGGAATGGTTTCCACCTGGGTCTAAATGGGATTAATTTGACAACTTTTGAAAAAGCACTGGTGTCAGCTTATCCAGTTTTCTATTTACTACTCATTTTTACAAAATAAGAAGACAAAACAACAATAACAAAAACAACCAATTAGCCACGCCCTATTCACAAATGTGTGCTGCAGACCGATAATGGGAGCTGTCGAGGTGGCCCCGATGGCTGGCGGGGGGCCTCTCCATGCCCAGGCTGGAAATGTCTGGGTTCCGGATATGAGGGCAGTTTGGGGTGTAATGTAGAAAAGTGCTGACTGTGTGAAGCAAATGGCCCCATTTGTATCTGCCCCTTTTAAATGTGACAAGATACATACCAACTCCTACCACCTGGTCAGGGTGGCCTTTAAAAGGCCCTGGCCGCTACCCAGGCTAGTCCCTGGGAAGCTGGCCTCGAGATGGTGAAGCGTCCCGCTCCTGTCGCCGGAAATGCCAACGAGAATTGCCTGGATTGACTGGCCGTGAAGAGCCAGGTGTTCTGTGTTCACTATTGCCAGCCGCTGTGCTGCCCTTGGCACCTGTCCGTGCTGGCTGATGGCAGAAGGCCAGTCCTGAATTTCACCCCCAGGAAGGTTCTCCCACCCCTTCCAGGCAGAGCTAAACTGTGTTAGGCCCAGGTGTTCCCTTCCCCAAATGTTCCTCTGGAACTGGGTCCATTGGACCTCTCCATGTGGTGCCGTCACTTAATGTGCAAGAAATAACTTTAATTCTCATCGCCGAATCTCTCGGCAACCTCTCTCCTGCTGCATCCCTCACCCTCTCCTCCTGCACAGTCCCTGTCGCCACGCCTTTAGAACACTTCTTTCATGTATTTTTTCCTTCAAGTGTCCCCTCCAGGTCTTTGCCTTAAGCCCACGCTTAGCTATCCCCTGAGCACAGCTTCCATGGTGATCCCTCTTGGGGGACACATTTCTCACATGCTATATTCCTCCAATAAGGAGGTGGGGGTATCTTCCTTTCTCCCCCAACGAGAGCTCCACTGAGCCTGTCGTTTTCCACCCTTCTGCCCCATAGTGAGAATCTCCGGATCTTGTTCCTTTCATTTCCGGGCTTCCTTCTTCTTCACATCAGCTCCTGCTGTCATTCTCGTGAGGGAATGAGGGCTGGATGGGCCTTCCAGTCCCATGGAGTCTTAATTCCCTGGCTTTCTCGCCAGACACAGTTCTAATATTTGCAGCAAGAGTATAAAGGGAGCTGGTCTGTATGTCCAAATATTTAAATGTTATCCATCCAGCCTTCAAACTGTTAAATCACTCATCCTGCCCCTTGCGTGTGATGACAAAATAAAAAGTATCTGTACAGTTGTAAGGTAGCAAAGATGATTGAATTTAACTATTTTGATGTATGTCTGAGTGCTCTTTCCATGAGCCTATTATTTAGATACATAATAAAATATATATACATAATTCATAAATTATGTTTATTCCATAAACGTTAATTTTCTTGCCTTCATTTAAGTAAATTACTAATTATGTTGTTATAATCAAGACTGTCTCATAATCTGTGTTCTATTGAGAGTAATAACTAATTCGACAACCTTCTGGGGACAGTATGGCTGTTAGGGTCTTTGGTTCTTTTTCATTAATTTCAAAATGGAGAAACTATTCAGCTGAGGTTGGAGAAAGTGGGATTGTCAATTAGCAACACTTAGGTTGGAAATGAACCATGAGCTCAATGTATATATGCATATGTCCTTGATATATCATGAGTTTAATCGGTAACGTTTTGATGGGGTTAGGTTGTATGTGATCAGTTATTGTTGCAGGAAATAGTTCAAATACTTTAATTTCATTACATAAATTGCTGTCACCTATATCATGAGTTGAACTATATCTTAAAAGCAATATCAAGATTCATACAGTAATTTAAAGTCTTTCCCTTTCAAACTTTTCAGCGTTGAGATATAATAAGAAAACTGACAACAGCAGCATTTTACTTGTTAAAATCTTTCTCCAGATTACATTTTGATCTTCAAGGGCCAAAAATAGTCTCTGCAGACATTAGCTTGGAGAAATTTTATACAAGTCTTCTTCATAATGATGCAAACATTTTGCTTCCTTTAAAATTTTCTTTAAAAATTGAGGTTTTACAAAGTGAAATATACTTTAATCTATACAGTTTTTTTAAAAAAAGATTTATTTATGCATACAGGAACTGGGGTACAGTCCAGAGGTGTGGGGTGTGAGAGGATTCACCAGAGACAGAGTGAGGAATAGAACAGGCAGATTGACTGAATTACACTGCTGAGGGGAGCAGAGGGCGAGACAGGAGAGGTCTGCTGCACCATGTAGGTTGCTCCCTGGCCGGCAGGGGGATCGAACTCCTGCTGCAGTGGCTGCGGACAGCTTCATAGGTTGCATCTTAACCCTTTGCACCACAGGGAGGCCCCCTACACAGTTTTCTTTTGTAAACAATAGTCCACACCAAATAACTGCGGGCAGTGCAAATACAAAAGTGATTTTATTTTCCAGTTAATAGTTTAATACTTTATTTAAATAAATTGACTCATATTTGAGGATCTTCTATTGTTTTACTTAATTTTTCAAGAGCATCTCTTCTGTCTTGTCTCAGTTAAATCATGATGCTTCAACACAGCCAGAAGTTCCAAGACTGGGAGTTAGAACACAAAAATGGCACTTAGTGTAACAGGGAAATGATACTTTGTTATGTAAGTAGAAGGGATTTCAGAAGTTAATTAATATGTCTTTTCTTTCAGTGAAGTGCTGCTGTTGCTCTGATCCTCCCTGCCCTCTGATATGTCACTGTCTCATATGTCAGTGGCAGACACCACCCAGAAAACTTCATTGCATCCTGAAGCAGCTGCTTCTGGTTTCGAGGGTGTAGGGTGTAGAGCTGCAACACTAAATTGCTAATTCAAGCATTCAACTTGTTGGTTATGACCTATCCTGCTTGTTTCTTGATTAAGAACAGACATTCTTGCAATAGCACTTCAACCTCATGGAGCCCTCCCATTCATAAACAACTCCACCTTCTTTCCAGCCAGCTGCTCCATCTGTCTTTATTTTCATAGTCAGCTTTGAGCCCATGACTGGTTCAGGATTTCCATTGCTCACCCAACTCTTCTTCCATTGTGTGCATCTGATAACAACCTTGCTTTGGATGAGGATGGCCAGCTACCCACGTTTACAATAGCAGCTGCATCCTCTTTCCCTCACCTTCAATATTGAATCCAATTCCTCTCCATTCTAACACCACAGTGTCTGCAGCCCCTTCCTTCTAAGCTCTCGACCTTCCTCCTAGTCCAAGCTACTGTCATCTTTTGCTTGAAGTATTGCCATGATTCTCTCCCAGAGTATGGAAATTGACAGCAGCAGCGTGCTAATTGTTAAAATATTTCTCTAGATTATATCTTGGTCTCTAGGGGTCAAAAACAGCCCCTATAGAAATGGTGGTTTCTTCTCAATCCTTCCTTCCCTATAGACCACTCCCCTCAGGGCAGTTAGTTGCCTTGATTGAAGAAATCACATCTTTAGAGAACTTCCTCACCTCTTCTCCATCCAGACAGAAACACAGATTCCCCACCAGGACATGCATAACCTGGTGATTCCTACCCTTCGCCCATAAGCCATTTAAGCCCTTATCCGTTTCCCTCTCCTGCCCTTCGCTCAAGTCTCATTTCCTTTCTTTTAGTTCTAGGATGATGTCAACACCTTTTATATTCTGTGGTTTCTTCTGGAATTTTCTCTAATTTGTTTCTGATTAACTTCTACCTACCTTTTTGTTAAAGGAAGATTGCCTTATAACATTATGTAAGTTTCAGGTACACATCATTGAAAATCAACGTGTGTATGTATTACATTAAGTATAATACCCACTGTCAGTCATAGCAGAAATACACCTTTTCAGAGAGGTTCTCTGTGATTATACAAAGTAAAGTAATTTCCTCTGTTGTGCCCTCTCATAGCACCTGCTGTTTCCTTCCATAGTGTTTGTCATGTTTTGGTTCAAGAAAGTAACTGTTTAATACTTGGCATCCCAGTAGAATGGAAACTCCTGGGTGTCAGAAAACCTTTTTGTCTGTTTATTGATGTAGTCCCAACATAGTGCCCGAACACAAAAATATTTGTGAATGACTGAGTGAGAGGGCAAAGCCTGTCCCTGTCCCTGACATTGCCACCACTGTGCTTTAGGAAAAGTCTTTTTTTCTACAGTTCTTTCTACCTAAAGTCATTTCCTTCAACTCCTAAATTCTTCAGGTTAGTGGAGTGATTCTGCTACATTATGTCTGTTCTCCTACTAGCATGGCATTTAAAATACAGATGCTGGGCCTCCACGGTGGCGCACCGGTTGAGCGCTAGGTTGCCAAGCTGCCCGCAGCCTCTGCAGCACCGGTTCGATCCCCGGCCACTGGCGAGGGTCCCACATAGCGCGCAGACCTCTCCTGCTGCCCGCTGCTCTCCTCAGCAGTGTGCCTCGGTCCTTCTGCCTGTTCTGCTCCCTGCTCTGGCTCTGGTGAATTCTCTCACCCTCCCGCGCTTCTGACAGTACCCAGTGCTTGTATAAATAAATAAATCTTTAAAAAAAAATAAAATACAGATGCTGACAATGTAAAAGAAAGGAACATTCAACATGGAAAGAAATCCCTAACAGAGAATACTGCCCCACGTGGCCACACCAGTTTAATATCAGCAGTAATGACAGTGCATTGAGGCTTGGGTTATTTGCACGTCCCTAATCTCTTACCTTTAGCCAAGATCATTCCAATAAACTTTGCCTTTAGACTTCCAAATGCATTACACATTCACAAGTCATTTCTTTGTCAAATGCTGTGTTGCTACCACTATAATACCCTAGGGATTAAAAAAGAATTCAGTCCTATGTTAAAACAGTTGATCAAAGTTCTTAAGTTTTCCATGCTAATACCTTCATGAAAGCAACAGTAAATTTAAAAATGAAATAGCAATGAATAGAAATCATCTATCTTGCTGTATGTTGTCTGCCACAACCTTTTCTGATTCAATTCATTTTTATGACTCACCAGTCACATGTACTTCTTTCCCCTTCTTGCTAAACTCCGAGCAATTTCACCCTTCACTAACAATGCAAGAAGGAGGTGTGTAGGATAGATAAAAAGATGTAAAAGTAGCAATCACAAACTTTGCTTTCTCTTAGGGAAAATGCATCTCATAGTGAAGGCTATGTTTTAAGTGTTTGCAACAGAAGAAAGGACTGTCCATATGAAGTAAGGTTTCAAGTGGATTTAAATCATGCATTTATCATTCAAAAATATTAAATTGCAATCATTATTCTGTGGTAAAGGTGACATGGAGGCCTTTAAAGCCACTCAAAGACTAATTGTTAATAAGAAAGTCTCTGTGTGTCCCCTTCCAAGTCTTAACTGTTTAGACAATTAGCCACATAATTATTTTGAATAGAATAAGAACATGTTACGTCTTTCTTGATTTTAATCAGTACCTATACAATTTCCCACAAATATATTTATTAATGAGGTATTTATGAAAGGGAGGGAGGAGGTGGGTTGGGATGATGTTATGCAATGGATAAACTCTGGGGGATTAGCTATTTGGGCTTATAATGGGCATTTTGCCTTCTTAGCAACCATTTAAACCTCCCAACTTGATTCCAATTTTTGTGTATGTATCCACCCTCCCTTCTTAGCCAATGTACTTAAGGAGCCAGTCCCACTGAGGTTTCAGAAGTGGGTCTTATTTTCCAGAAATATATCCATATCCTTTCCAGGAAACAGGTCTGGAACAGAGGTCTGTGTGCCATGTAGATTGATTCAGGAATGGTCTAATGAAACATTGAGAGGGTCTTTTCTGAGGGCTTCTAGGAAAGAAGTTACTCATAATAGACAGCTTCCAGAAGTCATGGGCTCTCTTCATCTGGACATTGTGTAGATGAGGCATTAGTCTGTGATAGCCATTTTGCTGGCAGCCTGAGAATGAAGCCTTCAAAAAAGGACAAGACTGAGAAGCAGAACAGGAGCTAGATAGGACCACACCTCACCTTTGCCCTTTCTAGACCTTATCAGTCTTCTAGCCAATGAATAACATTGAGTTTTATGCAATTTTAACCTACACTTTCTGTTTCTACATGTCTAAGCAAACATTTTAATGTGTAGAATCCAAATTTATACTTAACATATATATTTTACATATGTAGTGGGTAAATGGTTGCTAGTAATGTCATCCTCCATTGCTATATCCCAGGACAAATCATCAAAGATGATAAGTTTATAACTTTTTAAATATGTCTTTAAATGTAATGTAACAATGTCTTATAGTAGCCATGAAATCAGCAAGTTACCAGAATGTTCATGTTGTTTCCCTTCAGAAGGTAGTGTTTCTTCTTATTCATGGCAAGTTGCACCCTGTCAGTGACAACTTTGGTCCAACCATTACTAGATTTTTCCATAATGGTGTGCTTAACCAGTCACAGCAAAAAAAAAAAAAAAAAAGTCTAACATTGATCATTTTGGCAGTACACATGTGAAGAGCTAATGTTCCCCAGTGTGCTGGGTAAAACTCCTGGAGTAGGACCTTACTAGAATGGGTGTTATATGACTATGATAATACCAGTCCCTTCAGTTCTAAATATCTTCTAAGTTCCATCATGATTTTGTAACCCGTGAGTTGATTGGAAGAGGTGTGGTGGTTTACAAGATGTCTCTTGATTATTGATTTCTAATTTAATACATATTGGTCAGAGAATGTGGGTTGCTATGCTACCAATCATTAGATGTGTAGAGACACTCACTTTATGACCCAGTAGGTTAAATTTTTGTAAATGTTTTACATATTCTTGAAAGAAATGTCTTTTCTTCAGTCATCGAATGCAATGTTCCTTATGTATCCATCAATCAGACTTGGTAGTTGTGTTATTCAAATCTTCGGGTATTCTAAAGGGTTTGATTCCCCTTGATCTGTGTATTTAGTTTCTTGTGGCTGCTGTAACAAATTACCACATACAGGATGACTTAAAACAACAGAAAGTATTCTCTCACAGTTCTGGAAGCCCAAATCTGAAATCAAGAGAGCAATAGGGTTGCATTCTCACTGGAGGCTCTAGCGGAGAGTCCATTCTTTGCCTCTTCCAGCTTTGAGAGACTGCATCACCCCAATTTCTGCCTGTATACCACCTCTTACTCTTCTCTGTCTATGCCTCTTCTGTCTTCTCTTTGCTTCATCTCCCCCTGCCTTTTTCTGAGGACAATTGTTAGTAGGCTTATGTCCTACTTGGTTATGCATAACCCAAGGGGATTTCACTTTTAATAACTAAGTTATAAAATAACACAGTTTCCAGGGATTAGTACAGGGACCCAGCTTTTTGGGGGTTAGAATTCAACCCACTGCGATCTATAATATTTAGTGATGTATGTGGAAAAGCACTTACTCTGTTGGTAGATTTCTCTTTCTTTTTCGTGCCTTTATCAATTTTTGCTTTACCTATTTTGTGACCATGTTATTACAGACACATTTATGTATCTTCCTTGTATATATTTTTTATTATGTAGAAACTTTTCTTATTCACACAGACACACCCTACCTAGAAAGTTTATGGATGACAAACTATCAGTTGTCTGAAAGACTATGAAGTTTTCTTTCTTTCAGCCCTATTGTGCTGGGCATTCTGAGGTTACAGTCTTTTACCCTGCAGCATTTCACTCAATTGTGTTTTAATTAAAAAAAAAAATTTTCCCTTTTTTTGTATTCCCCCCCAAAATTCCAGGACACGTTTCAGGTCCAGGTAGTAAAATAAATAAAAAAAAGTATATACACCATTAATTTCTATGAGAACTGTCTGAAATTAAATGATTCTAAATGATTGGTAACAACTTTTAGTGCAGAATATATTAGGGAAACAGGTAGACAAGCTGAAGCAAATGTGGACACTGAGATACATCAGAGACACAATTTCTCAGGGACTGAAGAGATTCTTCTCCCCACACTAATTACATATCTGGGGAAATATTTATTATCTACTAGCTTCAACGTAATAATCGATTTTCCAAGGCAACTTCCTTATCACCAGTATCTAGAATGAGCAATAAACAACACATATTCTCATATAATATGCTGCTACGGCTATAATTCGAGAACGCAGATCTCCTCTGAGGAAGGGAAGAAATTAGAGCTCATCCTCTTTCTTCCACACCCAAGCCGCTCACGGGTGTTTGTAGTCACATTTGCAAAGCAGCGTACTTGGCATTTCTCGCTTTAAAATGTCTGGTCTCCGTGTGTGGCGGCGTTAAGGAACATATCTCAAATGCATTATTTTTTTCGCTAACCAGCGACGTTTCGCTTTCTATTCTCGTGTTTCTGGGTTTGCATCCAGCAGGCTGAGGCTCGCGGTCAGGCGCCTCAAGGGCCGCCCCGGGCGCTCCCACCCATTTAGAAAGCGCGACCCGGGCCCTCCGGCGGCCCCCGGGCTCCGTCCTCGAGCAAAGGCCGGGCTTCCAGCACCTGTGCGGCGCGAGGGCCCCGAACCCCGAGAAAAGCACCGACAGCGGCCCAGAGACCCCGCCGGGCCGGGCGGCTCACGGCCCGCACCTTCAGCGCCCGGCCCGCTCCCTGTTGTCCTGGTAACCAGAAACACGCATGCGCAGACAAGCTCCCTTGTCACGTGAGGCCGAGCCGGGGGCGGGGCCGACGACGGTGCTCCGGGCCCGTCGCCCCACCCCTCCGGGCGCGGGGCCGTCGCAGGCCGCGGAACCTCTGCCCGCTCGCGTCCGGGCGCCTCCCGCCTCCTGCCCCCGGTCGCTGGGCCTTCGCGAGGCGCGCTCCCCGCACCACGTGCCCGCCTGGCCACGCCCCCGCCGCCCTTTCCAACTGCCTGTTGGGCGCTGCCGTAAAATGTCGTGAGCGGCGCCGCCGCTTTACGGCTGCCTCTCCCAGCCCCGCGCCCGGGAGCGCCGCCGCCGTCAGCGCGTCGCCAGGAGCCGGCCCCGCGGCGAGAGAGCGGCCCGGCGGCCGCTGCCCCTGCCCGCCGCCCGCCCCGGCGATGTGAGTCGAGGCGGCCGCCGTGCCCCTGCCCGGGGTAGAGCCGGGCGGCAGGTGCCTGCGCGGCGGCGGGCGCGGGCCTCAGGATGGAGGAGAGCATGGAGGAGGAGGAGTGGTGCAGCTACGAGGCGATGATGGACGACCAGAACCACAACAACTGGGAGGCCGCGGCGGACGGCTTCCGCCCGCCCCCGCCGGCGCCCGCCGCGCTCCCGGCCCCGGCGCGGGAGCCCCCGGGGGGGCCGCTGCTGGCGGCGCCCGCGGGCGCCGTGGACAGGAAGGGCCCCAAGGAGGGGCCGCCGCCGCCGGAGCCCAACGGGGTGATCATGATGCTCAAGAGCTGCGACGCGGCCGCCGCGGCCAAGGCGGCCCCCGCGCCCGCGCCCGGCGCCACCATCAACATCAACACCTCCACCTCCAAGTTCTGTGAGTGCCCGGCCCGGCGCCCCGGCGCGCGGCGCCCGCTCCTTTGTTCCCGGCCGGGGCTGCGCCCCCCCGCCGCCCTCCCCGCGCCCGGCCGCGCGCCTGGCCCGGCCTGGGGGCGCCGCGGGGTCCCCCCCCGTCTCCGACGCGACCCCGGTCGCCCCCGGCCGCCTCGGCGTGGGGAGGCCCCTCCCCGCCTCCCGCCTCCCCGCCCCGTGAAGTTCCACTCGCGGACGTGGAGGTTTGTGAAATGCGCTGCCCGAGGCCCGAGGGGCCTTTCAGTATTTTATTTTATTTTTTTTTTTTGCATCCAGAGAGAAAAGAAATCTGGCAGCTCGCGCTTTCAGGTTGTCCGCGTTACACAAGTCAGGAATGAGAAAGTTGACCCATATACCTGCGCCTCGCTCGCGCCTCCTGCGGCGCACGCCGGGCGCCCGGGTAGGGGGTGTGGGGGGGGGGGCTTTGGAGACACGTCGATGCAGCGGGAGCGGCCACATCCCGTTGGAAGCTAATAATGTATAAAATTACTTTCCAGAGCCTGCCCTGAGAGTCAGCTATTAAGCATGTTCACAAATCCAAGATTCTCTTGGATGTTGAACTTCAGGTTAGGGGTCCGCCGTGAGGCCCAGCTGCAGGCAGAAGGAGTCAAGACCAGAATCTGTTTTGCAATCTGAAGCTGACCCAGCCAGGATGTATGTCCGCTGCCCCAGCGAGGACAGGAATAAAGTGCTTTTGCTTTGGGTGGGTTGTTTTGGAGGTGGTGGTGGTAGGAATTGACCGTCACAGCCAGGTTTTTCTCTATTAATAACTGCAAGTTTTGAATGGCATCTGGTAAAGCAACTGGCGATTTCATTCCTAGTTACTAATTTTATCCAGCGGTACCAGTAATTGTCCAATTAGTTGTGCAGAGAATGTTTGCCTTGATTCGGATGTATAGTCACAGCCTTACACATTTTCTTGTGTGTGGTTTGGTTGGCCTTCACCGTGCTGCTTCAGTCAGAGACATAGGTAGCGATGGTTGGTCAAATTTACACGCCACTTTTACCACACTCTGCATACATAAGAAACTGTTTATATTACATAGTTTGTGTATTGAAGTTTATGTGATGAAATCAGACTTTGGACGTCTGGCAGGGTGACTAAATGCTGAAGGAAGTTTACTTTAGTGTTAAAGCATAGTTCACTTGGGAAATTCAAAAAACACCGTAAAACTAAGAGCAGATATGTGAAGTTAGTAATAAAAGAAAGACTTATCAAACCAGAAGATTGTTCTGTAAGGATTTGTAAGCTAGGCAGAACTCCGGTAACACCGATGAAGAAAAAAAAGCAAAGTCAATGAGTGAAAAAATGGGGAATGACTACAAATGAAATTTCTTAAAAGAATTTGATGAATTACTGTAGGTTAATTTGAAAGCCTAGGGGAAATGTATAAATTCTTAAAAATCTACAAAGCTGCTCTCAGAAGAAATGGATAACAAATTCATGAATTAAAAAATATTTAATAAGCTGACTTTTAAGGAGAAAACTTTGACACTTTAATTGGAACTGCAGAGGGCCTAATAATAAATGAAAAAGTTCCCTAGCTCTTGGTGTAAGGTGACTTAAAAGAATGTCAGTTTTCTCCAATTTATCCAGTCAGCCAAAATACTATCAAATTTCTAGTTTGACAAACTCAGTAACCTAAATCTAAGAGTTACATGGCAGGTAGGATAAAGTTTATGAATAGTTAAATTAATCTTAAAGATTTGTTTTGGTGAGGTTTTTCCTTATCAAAAAGATCCTGACCCAAGGTTGTAGTAAGAAGATTGTAGTATCAATGCGAGGCAGAAAAGCAGACTGGGAGAACAAATGAAGAGACTTACCTGTGTGTTCAGGAACGGAAGCTAAAGGTGGCCTCATAAATCACTGGACAGATGAGTCATGTTTAGGGAGAGCGCCTTCTGTTTGTAAGAAAAACAAACCTACCACCACAGACAGCATGGACTTTAGATAGGTTAAAGACCTAACCTAAATGTGTCAGGATAAACTGTGAAGTTAATGGAAGATCTCATTGAAGAAGTCCTTTGCCTAGGGACTTGGATGGACTTCTTAGAGCTTCAAAAACGGATAAAGGTGAAAAAGTAATAACTTTGGATATATACAAATTGAAGATTTTCATTCAGCAGAAGCTGAAAGAAGTCACTTGCAGTCACTAAAATTGGCAAGGATTATTATCGAGACAAGGAACTACACAGCAATAAAATGGACAAAAAATACTTCGCAGAAAAAAACAGGCTGAGGGTATTAACTAGTTTACAGAATTGGAAATCAAACAAGCATAGAAAGAGGTGTTTGAAATTATTAGAGAGGTGCAGATTAAAATAGCAATGTGATGTGTACCCCACCTGTCGGGTTGGCAAAAAGTAGAAATCTGTATGGTAACAAATGTGGGGACAGGGGAAAAGAGGATTTGCTAGTAGGACTAACAGCATAGCAGTGGGCGTGTGAGGTGTGAAGATGCTCCAACATTCTGTGGGCTAGTTAACGAATGACAGCTGCAGAGTCGGAGGCTGGGCTGTGACAGTGAAGGTGTGCTTCAGGACTGTCAGATGAAAAGAGCTTCTGGTGGTCTGTTTTTGGAAAAGACTGGAAAAGCATTTGTTAGTGTGATAGATGCACTCTAGGTCCCAGGGAATGTGTTGATCTGTCCTAGTACAGACCCTCCAGGAACAGCAGCTACGGTTGCAGTCTCCACTCGAACTTGATTTGCCAGTAATCCCATTATTCTCCAAGCCCTTTCCCCTCTTTGCTGGCCAGATAGGCTCGTGAAACTGAAACCAGGCTGTCCTGACAGTCACCATCTCTGTGTCGTAAGTCTCTGAAGTTGCTCTCTTCCTATGCAATTTCCAGAAGGGTCTGCTGTTGTCTTGGGTTTATTATTTTGGTAGGAAGGGGCGGACCTAGGGGATTTTAACCATTAGCCCTTATTTCATAGTTGATAGAGCCTTTAGCTGTAAATTCAGGAAAAGCGGGTCGGAGAAATTACGGGCTGGGTCCCTGAATCCCCTGGGCCCGCCGTGAGCGGGATTGAGGCCAGCACACTGTTAATCACTGTGACACCACAACTGATCTCAATGGCTCAGCACAGTGACATTTGGTCCCCAAGGGTTAGCATTGGCTTAGAGCCAGTGTTGAGCAACCCCTGAAAAGCCCAAGCGATTCTTTCTCAAATGCGCAGCCTCCTTGACACGTAGCTGTGTGTTCTGTGGGAAAAGACGAGGAGGAGGATGTTTAAGTTTGCTCTCGGTGGGACTTTATTGAGTCCTCGGGGGACCCCATCCTTTCCTTTATTCCGGAGGCTCTGTGTGTGCCGGCAGGCTCCGTCTGGGGGGGAGGGGGGGATGTAGCGCTCCATTGTGGCTGCTCAGTCAGACCCCTGCTTGATATGCCTCCTTCCCCCCTCTTCCCTCTCCGTTATACAGCTCGTCATACAGCTCGTCATACAGCTCGTGCAATTCCTGCCCGTCCCTTGTTCCTGAGGACGCCATGGTTAGCCGTCACCAAAGAGCAGGCCACTCAGAGACTTCGAGGATAGCCACACCCACTTCATAGCCCAGGGTCAAGTGTCTCTGGGGTGTCAGACTGTGATTCTTACTATCCTGCTGAGAGTAGGGAGCCCCTTTTAATGGCAGTATTGCCCATCTTTAACCCAGAACAAAAAAGGGACAGCCACGACAGCATTTTACAAGGATAGTTTTGCATTCTCCAGTGTACTTACTTCCTTGGTGAAGGGGCTCCTCAGAGACAGTTTAAAAGTGTGTGTGTGTGTGTGTGTGTCTATGTGTATGTCCATGCTGGACATGATAGACATCCTCTCCCTGTCTTTATGAGTCTGGATTCATTCCTCCATGCACTGAGGAATTTTTGATGTCCTGACTTCCTTCTTTCTTCTTCCTCATTTCCTTGCCCTTCCTCTTTTTCATTTCCTTTTTTCTCCTACACCTTTTCTCCTTCCTCTTCCATTTCTATTCAGTAAAGTGTACCCATTTTAGATAAGTAGATGAATGAGGTTTGCTTCATGTAACTGGTGTGGGCAGGCTAAAAGCCCCTTGCTGTCGTGACTGGATGCTGGCGGAAGCCCGGAGACTCCTGCACCAGACAGCAAATCATCCATTCCTCGGTAGAGCTGACAGCATGGAAATCACCACGTTTGTGCAGTTCCCTTTACCACCAAGAAACCCGGGGCGCCACACGGTATGGCGGCGATGGATGTGCCCTCAGTGGGCTTGTATTTCAACTGAATAATATTAAACTTGGGGCATTTACTCCTTTTATAGAAAGCAGCAAGGAAGCCAGGGGGAGACCTTACTTCATCTTTCAAGGTTGTCAGCTACAGAGAGGTCGAGGTGAAGAGCAGTTGGTCAGATCCTGGTGGTCTTTGCACAGTCAGCAAGCCATGTAGGAGTCCCAGGGGCCCCTGGAGGACTCTCTGCAAAGGCGACCGCTGCAACTGAGAGGACATTTCTACCAATGAGATGCTGCTTATGACGTTTTGCAGCCAGTACCCCTGTCCCTGGCCCCAGACACTGACTGATGTCCTTTCTGTTTTACTGGTTTTTGTGTAAATGGAATCATACATTCTATGTTTATCTTTGTTCTTTTTTGCATGCATCAGCAATACCTTTTTGTGACTGAGTTTTATTTTTGATACGCCACAAATTATTCATTAGTTGGCGATTACTTGGATTGTCTCCAGTTTTGACTGCGATGAATAAAGCTGCTATCAAAAATGCACACGGTTTTATGTTGATGTGGTTTTTCACATAATATCACCGGCTTCATCACCTATTACCTGTGTGTTTATGAGTGACTATCAAACTTTTCCAAAGTGGTTGGTTGTACGTAATCATCTCGACCAACGAAGTATGAGAATACCAGGTTGGTTGCGTCACGTTTACTGGAAACTTCTAGCCTGTGGGCTTCACATTCTTGATACTGCTAGTCTTTCTAGAGGGTGAGTAGTGGTATCTCAGTGTAGTTTCATTTTGCATTTCCCTCTTAAACTTGTAGTGGGCTTCATGTTATTGGCCTTCCAGGTGATTTTGTTCGAGTGTGCTTAGATCTTTGGTTGATTTATTGCGTTGTGTGTCTTACCGTGTGGTGAGAATTCATTATAAGTCTTGGCTACATGTTATGCCAGCTAACATGTCTTATCAGTGTTTTCTCTGTGGCTTGTCTTATTATGAAGAACAGAAAGTTTTAAATTTATACCTGCATACTTTTTTGTTGTTGAAATTATTCCTAAAACTTTTTAATAGTTTGTCACTGGTGTTTACGGACTGTTCAGCTAATCAATATTTTTGTCTGCTTATGAAACTGTTTAGTCTTGTTTCTGTTTATTCTGTAGAGTCACTGCACATGATGCCACTCAGGCACTTGGAAAGAACTGGAATGATTGTTACTTGATACCTTCCTTTTTATTGGTGTCTTTTCATGTGTGGGGGGCGTGGGTGGGGTGTGTGTGTACAAGATATATGCTGGTAGCCTCTGAAATAGTGTGTATGGATAGAAAGTTTCAGGTCTTGCATATCATAAAATGCTGCTTTCACATTTTATTTTGTTTTATATTTATTTATTTATTTTTAAAGATTTATTTATTGATACAAGCACTGGGGTACAGGCCAGAGGCTTGGGAGGGTGAGAGAATTCACGAGAGACAGAGCAGGGAGAAGGAGAGGCAGAAGGACCGAAATACACCGCTGAGGGGAGCAGCAGGCGAGGCAGGAGAGGTGTGTGGCGCCATGTGGGAATCTCCCTGGCCCGCCGGGAATGGAACCGGCGCTGCAGAGGCTGTGGACAGTTTCACGGCACTGTGCTCAACTTGCTTGCACCACCGGGGAGGTCCTGCTTTCACATTTTATTGACAGTTTGACTGGCTGTGAGATTATTAACTGAAAATAATTTTTCCTTGGAATTTTTAAAGTGCTGCCTCCTTCACTTTAAGTTTGAAGTGTTACAAAGGAGAATTCAGTTGACTTTTGAGAAAATTTCTTCCATATTTTCTTATATTAATGTGTCGGTATTTTTCTTGCTCTGCTTTTTCTCTTTTCCCTTTTCTTTGAAATTATTAGTCAGATGTGGAATTTTTTTTTAAATGAGTCTGTTAACTCTTTTTCTACATTCTTTTTCTCAGTGGTTTTGGAGCATTCCTTGATTTTTTTTTCCTTATTGGATTTTTTTTAAAAGCTGTATTTTTAATTTTAAAGGCATTTGAATTTCTTCTTTCACATGATAGTGTTTTTCATTTTCTGAATATAGCAAGCTTCTTTTTTTGAACGTAAAAAATTTTCTTCTGTTCTGTTTCTACCTTTTCTTCTGTCTGAGACTTTCTGCAAATCCTGGTGATTCTTAGTTATTAATTCATATTTAAAAGTGAAAAAGGCTAATTGTTGTTCTTTGTTTATAATAAGGGCCTTGTCAGGTGTAAGTGTTGAGATTCACTTTAGGCTAATTGGATGCAGAGCTGCTGCTGTGCTGAGAAACTGTCAGATGTTAGTATATGAATGTCTTTTCCTTGGGACTGTCCAATTTCTTAAGGGAAGACTCTTCCTTTCTGGGAGAATGTTGGGGGTGGGTAGGTGGAGCAGAAAGTAAAAGTGTGTTTCTCCTGGTGGTTGGCATTCCAGAATTAAAGAGAAGCGGGGTGAGATATTTGAGCATCTACTACAAACACACACCTACCCAGCAACCCACATAACTGTGTCTTGGCATCCCAAGCTGTTATCTTTGGTTTCCGCGCAGAATAACCCTTCTCTTTTCTTTCTACTGTTTAGTCTACAGACATCCAACCCCCACCTCCCTCCTTGCAGCACCCCCGCCATTGTATCCTTTCAAGTCTTGAATTTCTCAGGGTCTTGCAAGGCAAGATTAGTTCCTCCTCAGTAGCACTTATAGCTGCCTTATAGCTGCTACTTTAAGGTTAAACTTTACTGGTTTTGATGGCATGGAGAGATTGACTTGTTTAAATCTTACAGGAAATTACAGAATTTTAAAATTGGCAGACCTGCAATTAGCATGGTTTACACCTGTGTAATCACAGTTGAGCAGATATTTTCTATTGGAATTTGAATATTACGGGATTTTGGATTAGCTGGAGTTGAAGCCATAGAGGATGTGTTGATAGCCCTTGATCTTTTCATGCACTATCTCTTATATTCATTTCAGGAGCTATGTCACTGACTCAAGTATGATACTGTAATTATAGAAGAATGTTGCAGTAACTATTCTAAGAAATGTAGATGTCCATCTGCTGGTAGGTTGTGCTGGTTGAGAAGTCTGGATTTCGAGCCAGTAAAACAGTAATGGAATATATTTCCTCTAACGTCTTACGTTATTTTGGGGGGAAAAATGAGTTATTTGAAGCAATACAAAGCAGGTTATATAATTTTATATTTGTAGTCTTACAAGCCCTGTCTGGGCCAAAATGTTTTCCTTTTATTGGTGGGGGTGTAGGATGGGGTGGGGTGGAAAACATAGGAACCCTTTGAGAAAATCTTAATGAGGAATAAAAGAAAAGGAAGACATTGGTGTTATCTAGTTAGTTTACATGAATGTAACTCGTGTTTACATAGATGTGAGAATGTTATGAAGAGTGATTTCTTAATGATCAAAGTAGACCTTTTTTTGTTGTACATAGCTTTTAAATTGAATTATGCAAACTACAAGTTCTAAAACATAGAACTCCACATACATGCACACCTGAAGCTTGGCAACCTTTTATTGTTTTTTTGTCCTCAATAAGAAAAAGATATTTAAAGTATTTGGTAACTTCTTTTTGTTATTAAAGTACTAGACATACAACATGTTGGTTTCAGGTGTATACTGAAATACTGTCTACTACAGTATTTCCCATCAATTCTCAGTAATTTTTCTAATTTCTAGTATATTACCATACTATACACTACATCCCCATGACTCATTTATTTTATAACTGGAAATCTGTATTTCTTGATAGGTCCTTCACCAATATCATCCCAATTCCTCTCCCCTCTAGTAACCATTAAACTCTTCTTTATATCCATAAGTTTTGTTTCATAGATTCCGCATGTAAGTGAAATCATACAGTGTTTGTATTTCTCTGACTGATCAGCCCAATATTCCTCAAGATCTATTCATGTTATTGCAAATGGCAGGGTTTCCTTTTTAAAGGTTGCATGGTATTCCACCATAGGTATATACAACTGTATAACACTTTTGTATTCTTCTATCGACGGGCACTTACATTATTTCCAAATCTTGGCTATTGTAAATAACACTGCCGTGAACACAGGGCTGTTTATCTTTCTGAATTAGAGTTTTTGTTTCTTTCAGATTAATACCTAGAAGTGGAATTGTTGTTGGTAGTTCCATTTTTAATATTTTTTTTAAGATTTACTTATTTTTATACAAGAGCTGGTGTACAGGCCAGATGCATGGGAGGGTGAGAGGATTCAACAGAGACAGAGCGGGGAGCAGAACAGACAAACAACTGAAATACACTGCTGAGCGGAGCAGCGGGTGTGACGGGAGAGGTCTGCAACACCATGTGGGAATATTCCTGGGAATATTCCGGGAATCGAACTGGCGCTGCAAAGGCTGCAGACAGCTTCACAGCACTGCACTCAACCCGCTGCGCCACCGGGGAGGCCCACCATTTTTAATATTTTGAGGAATTTCCATACTGTTTTTTCCATACTGTTTTTTATAGTGGCTGTGCCAATTTGGATTTTCACCAAGAGTACCTGGGGTTTCCCTTTTTTCCACATTCTCATCAATGTGTTCATTTATTCCTCCCTCCCTCCCTCCCTCCCTCCCTCCCTCCCTCCCTCCCTCCCTCCCTCCCTCCCTCCCTCCCTCTCTCAGTGCTTTTTGATGACAGTCAATCTGACAGATATGAGATGATATCTCATTGTGGTTTTGATTTGCATTTCCCTGGTGACTTGTGATCTTGAGCGTCTTTCATGTGCCTGTTGGCTATCTATATGTCTTCTTTGGAAAAATATCTATTCATATCCGCTGCCCATTTTTTAAATCAGGTGATTTTCTTGTTACTGAGTTATATGACTTTATATGTTTTGGATATTAACCCCTCATCAGACATATGATTCGCAAATATCTTCCATTCAGTCGGCTGCATTTTCATTTTGTTGATGATTTCCTTTGCTGTGCAGTAGCTTTCTTGTTTGCATTAGCCCCATTTGTTTATTTTTGCTTCTGTTTCCCTTTGGAGATAGATCCAAAAAAATAAAAAATAAAAAAACAAAGCTATGATTGATGTCAAGGAGCTTACGTCCTATATTTTTTCTATTTTTGTGGTTTCAGCTTTTACATTCAAGTCTTTAATCCATTTTGAGTCACCTCTGCCTGTGCTGTGTGATTGTGGTCCAGTTTCCTTCTTTTGCATGTGACTGTGCGGTCTTCCCAACGCTGTTTATGGAAGAGGACGTCCTTTCCCTGCTGTGTATTCTGGCTTCCTTTGTGATGAATTATTGACCCTAGGTACATGGGTTTATTTCTGGACTCTGTTCTTTTCCCCTGATCTTTGTCTCTCTTTCCTATTTTGATTACTGTAGTTCTGTAGTATAGTTTGAAATTAGGGAGATTGAGGCCTCTAGCTTTGTTCTTGGTAACTTCTTTTATTTTTTTTTTAAAAACAGGGCCGTTCTCTTAGGAGCAACTAATATCTCCTTTGCCAGTATGAAGTTCTTTTCTTTTCTTTTTTTAAAGATTTATTTATTTATTTATGCAAGCACTGGGTACAGGCAGAAGTGCAGGAGGGTGAGAGAATTCACCAGAGCCAGAGCGGGGAGCAGAACGGGTAGAAGGACCGAAGTACACTGCTGAGGGGAGCAGCGGGCGTGGCGGGAGAGGTCTGGGTGCCATGCGGGACCCTCGCCAGCGGCTGGGGATTGAACCGGTGCTGCAGAGGCTGCGGGCAGCTTCGCAGCCCAGCACTCAACCACTGCGCCACTGGGGAGGCCCAAGTTATTTTCCTTTTTGAGAAAAGTACCTGAACTTTTAAAAAATAAAAATAAAGATTTAAGCCCCACTTATTTATTATAATATACTACCTTGCTTTGATTCTGATTTTTCTCTTCCCGCTTTCTTTTCTTTTATTCCCAAAGCAATCCATCCTCCCTCCTCCCCCATTATGCAGGCTTTCTTCTTGGTTTTCAGCTTCCCTCTATTCATTATTTGATAGTCTTCAGTTATCCTCTTGTGCTGGGGGAGCAGAACATTGTCCCAAGTGGTAATGTTTTGGCCAGCACAGATTTACTAGATTGCTTTTGGTAGACAAACACAGTGGGGTAGCCAGAGTCATTGTTTTGTTTTGTTTTGTTTTTTTAAGATGCTGTAGGGTAGGTAAAAGGTATCAGGCTTTTCTGCCCTCCCGCCAGTAGGATAGATGAGGGAACCCTGTGGTCCTGAATGCATGCCTGATGGCGGGCACCTGGAGTGGGTACACCTGGGCTGAGAGACTAGACTTTTAAGGGCAGCATCACGGGAGGCCTGCCAGCCTCCCGGCCCCTCAGCACCCCTGCCTGCTGTGTACCTGGTAAACCCCAATAAAAGCCTGCAAAAGCCACTGAGGACTCTGACTCCTCCTTTACCTGGTCTGCTGGATATTAGAAAACCTGCACTGTGGTCTTCCTGCCCTTACAGATGGCATATGCTAGCCAGAGTTAAATAGAAAACCCAGAGTCTCACCCCATTCTGTCATATTATCTATTGTTATTAAATATAGTTAATCTAAGAAGTCATTGTGTTTGAGGTATAATTTAGCCAATTAAATTTTACTTGCGTCATAATTACCATAACTGTATCTTTAAGGATTCCATTCTAAATGAAAGCAGCTCTTTTGGTGGGCAGAAGTATATGGAAAAGTAGTGAGTCTTTGATATGAAGACAGTCTTCATTTGACTTTCCATTTCAAGTTGTTCAGAATCAGAAATCATGTGCTAGCAATTGATGTGGTTCTCAAACTTTAGCAGCCATAAGAATCAGCCTGGAGGGCACACACATTTGTGTATCATGTCAGTCATTATGTCTGTCCCCCCCTCCCTTACTTATTCAGTGATTCTGAGTTGCACCTGGCAGTTTGCGTGTACAATGAATTTCTAGGTGATGCTCATGCTTTTCTGGGTATCACAAGTGGTTGAGAACCACTTACATAGTGATCAGTGTTTGCAGCAGGCCAAGAATGAAATAATACTTGCTATACTTTCTGAATGTATACTCCCCTTACAAACAACAACAAAAACAGCTCAAAAGGACTATCAAATAGGAATTACCTGGTTTGCTTTTACCTGTGTGAAATAAAATAGGCTTTAAGCTTTAATTCCAGAACTAGTAAATAGTATGCTTTGGACTGTTTTTATATTAAGCATTTATTTTGACTCTTATTGAATTAATTTACTTCACATCTGTAATTGAGTACCTGCCATGTGTGAGTCACTCTTTGGAGCTGGGGCTTTAGCAGTGAATTTCTCTTCTGGGGGCCTCTGACTAGTTTGAGGGAGATTGGTAATAAAATGTCAAGTTTTGGTAAGTTAGATATATTGAACATAAATATTCCTGCTAAATTGTATAGCCGTAGTATTTTCTTATTTATTGGCAGCCTGATAATATTTCCTGAACTTTAGATCCAGCTATTCCACGGGCTTTAGACCTTATTTTAGTAAGGGTCAATTAAACTATTTTCTCAGTAGTACTTATGCCACATGAACTTGATCTTCCAAATATGTGTTTCTAGGGTTAAGCGTTTGAACTTGAATGTCTCTAGGGGCACTACATTCTCCACTGTGTTGACTTGTTCACTTTTATCTTCAGAAGGCCTGCTTTACTAAATGCTTATGTTAATGGCCTGGGTCTTGTAAGCATTTGATTTTTTAATGCCTTTAAACAGTTTAAAAAGTAGTGCATTATTTTCAAACTAGAAAATCTAATATAAAATTTCATGCCATTTAGTGGTGATGTTAGTGTTCTTTAGGTTGCATGCTTTATATTTCTTTGGGTCACTGTGAACTTTGTGGGCAGAGTTGAAAGTGATTATATTTCTCTAAGGAGGATCTAGTTTTAAAATTCAAGATGACACACACACCCGCTCACACACACTTTGAGGTTGTATGTGTCAGATGTTAAATAAGCCAAACCAATTGTAATTTTTTTTTTTAAATCAGGGTGGTTACTCTTCAGGTTGAGGTTACCAAGGAAAGGTTCCTGGTTATCATTTTAAGTGTTAACTGTAGAATATGATGAAACACCTTCCTAATCTTTGGCTAAGAGTGTATACGGTTCATTCTGTTCATCAAGCTATAACCAATACCATAGATGTTTGTCTGTGTTCTGCAGTTCTTTTGCTATTGTAATGCAGATTGTCTGGTCTCCAGAGAAGAAAGCCTTAGACTGTTCAGGCTGCTGTAACAGATTGCTGTGGACTCAGTGGCATATTTATTTCTCACAGTTTGGATGCTGAGAAGTCTACGATCAAGGTGCTGGCAGATTTGAAGTCTGTTGAGAGCCTTTTTCCTGGTTCATAGAAGGCAGTCATCTTGCTGTGTCCTCACAAGGGGCCATTCTGGGGCTCTCTGGAGTTACTAATCCCATGTATGGGGGCTCCACCCTCATGGCCTAATTACCTCCCAAAGGACCCACGTCCTGATACCATCACACTGTAGGTTGGAATTTCATCATGAATTTTGAGGATATAGACAATCCCTAACAGCTGGCATGAAAGGCCAACTGAACTGACTTCCTGGTTATTTTTCAAGCAAAAAATATTTGTGGAAACAGATGTATATGGGTTTAATGTATATGTTTGAAAATAAAGCTTTTTTTGGATGTGAAATAGGCTTTAAGATTTTCTGTGGTGATCCATGCCTTTTTCACTTGGGTTTTAGTCTTTTCAAAGATATTTTAAAGCTTATGAAAGACACTTGAGAGGCATGGGCGATCACTGCTTCTGGAGTGGGGCTTTCACTTCGAACTTACAGCTGTAGAGCTCAATATTTTAGGTTTTTTTCCCTCCTTATCTTTGACTGGGTGATTTGCTAAAGTTGAAGTCTGTGTTTTAGAAGTAAAAGTCCCCCTAACTGTATCCCTGGAGCTTCTTGAACTTCGCGGCCAGGCAGCCCACATGTCTGGTCTACGCAGTGCCAGCAAGCATCTGGCAGGCTCATTGTGGATTTGGGCAGATGGGTCAGCAGAGTTTCGGAGCCTTCAGTGGGTTTTACAGGCCTTTAATGCTCTCTCAGGGAACTGGGTGCATAGGCACACCAGGCAGGGAGGCTGGCAGGTGTCCAGCAGTGGGTGTGTGTGTGTTGGGGGTGGTGGTGGCAGGCTGGCAGGCAGGCAGCCAAGCCACCCAGCCCCACAAGAATCTTTACTACACTCTTCTCTGGGCGCTTTGGCGTTCTCTCTCAGGCGCGTGGCCTAGCTGCTCATCCTCTCATGGCCAGTTTCTGACAGCACTGCATCTCCCTGGCCTCTGGCTCAGGTGTGTACACGCATGCGTGTGCACCCATACCGCAGGTGTTCACAATGAGGTACATGTGCCCCAACCCCACACTCTCAAGTGCCTTCTGTATTAATATGATCAAGGCTGCAGGTGATCCAGGCTGCCAGAGGCTAGTGGCGTAAAAAGTCTGATGAACCCATTTACCCTACATTTGGTATTGAAGTTTTCTTTCTGAGTGTCACTTCCCTGCTTAAATCTCAACTCTCAGTGTAGAGCAGGAAAGTGGCGTGGTTTAGGCGATACACTGGTAAGGGGATTCAATAACCTAGACTCTCTTTTTTTTTTTTTTTTAACTGTTTTCTTTGAATCCTTTTTTTTTCTTTTTTTTAATAATAAATTTTATTTTTATATTCCCCATACAATTGCAACCCCCCCATTCTGACCCCAATCCCTCCCCTCCCGCCCCCCACCCCCCAAAAAGTGTCTCTGGTTCATAGTTGTTTGTTGATTTTGATTTTCACTTTCTTATAGTTATTCATTTTCCTGGTCCCTTATTTAAGTTTTCTAGATTCCTGCTATGAGTGAGACCATCCGGTATTTTTCTTTTTCTTTCTGGTTTATTTCGCTGAGCATGATCCCTTCCAGCGCCATCCATGTTGCTGCAAATTGCATGTGTTTATCTTTTTTGAACGCTGAGTAATATTCCATGGTATATATATACCACATCTTCTTGATCCAGTCATCTATTTTTGGGCATTTGGGCTGTTTCCAAAGCTTAGCTATTGTAAACAGTGCTGCTATAAACATAGGTGTGCAGGTGCTCTTTGGAATTGATGTTTCTGTGTCCTTTGGGTAAATACCTAGGAGTGGAATTGCTGGATCCTATGGAAGCTCTATGTTTAGTAGGTCAAGAAATCTCCACACAGCTCTCCATAGTGGTTGGACCTGTTTGCACTCCCACCAACAGTGCAGGAGAGTTCCTTTTTCTCCACACCCTCGCCAACATTTGTTGTTGCTAGTTTTTTTAATATGTGCCATTCTCACTGGTGTAAGATGGTATCTCGTGGTAGTTTTGATTTGCATTTCCCTGATTACAAGTGATGTTGAACATTTTTTCATATGCCTGTTGGCCATTTGCATTTCCTCTTCAGAGAAGTTTCTTTTTAGCTCTTCTGCCCATTTTTTGACTGGATTCTTTTCTTTGTTGTTGTTGAGTCTCATCAGCTCTTTGCAGATTTTTGTGATCAGTCCTTTATCATTAGTGTTGGGTGCAAAAATGTTCTCCCAGTCAGTGGGGTTTCTCTTGTTTTTGTTATTGTCTCTTTTGCTGTGCAGAAGCTCTTTAATTTGATGTAGTCCCAGCTGTTTATCTTTGCCTTCACTATCACTGCTTTGGGTGATGTATCTGTAAAGATGTCTTTGATGTGCAAATCACGTAGTGTTTCGCCTATATTTCCTTCTATATATTTTATGGTTTCAGGTCTTATGTCTAGTTCTTTAATCCATTTTGAGTTGATTTTTGTGTATGGTGTGAGGTAGTGGTCAAGCTTCATTCTTTTGCATGTAGCAACCCAGTTTTCCCAGCACCATTTATTGAACAAACTTTCTTTGCTCCAATGCATAGTCTTTGCTCCTTTGTCAAAGATTAGTTGACCATGGATCTGTGGGTTTATTTCTGGATTTTCTATTCGATTCCATTGGTCTGTATGTCTGTTCTTGTTCCAATACCATGCAGTTTTGATGATTATGGCTTTGTAGTATAGTTTGAAGTCTGGGAGTGTGATGCCTCCATTCCCTTCTTTCTTTTTCAGGAGAGCGTTGGCAATTCGGGGTTTTTTGTGATTCCATATGAATTTCATCAATAATTGTTCTATTTCTTTGGAGAATGACATTGAAATTTTGATTGGAATAGCATTGAATCTGTATATTGCTTTTGGTAGGATGGCCATTTTAATAATGTTTATTCTTCCAATCCATGAGCAGGGGATGTCTCTCCATTTCTTTGTGTCTTCTTCTATTTCTTTTAACAGTGTTTTATAGTTTTCTTTGTATCGGTCCTTTACCTCTTTTGTTAGATTTATTCCCAAATATTTGATTTTTTTTGTTTCAATAATAAAAGGGATGGTTTTTTTTATTTCTTCTTCTTCAGATTTATTGTTTGTGTATAGGAAGGCTACTGACTTTTGTGTGTTGATTTTGTATCCTGCCACTTTACTGAACTAATTGATGAGTTGAATTAGTTTTTCCGTGGAGTTTTTGGGGTTCTCTATGTATATTATCATATCATCTGCAAATAGTGATAGTTTGACTTCTTCTTTTCCTATTTGGATTCCTTGGATGTCTTTCTCTTGTCTTATTGCTCTGGCTAGGACTTCCAGTATTATATTGAAAAGCAATGGTGAGAGTGGACATCCTTGTCTTGTTCCAGATCTTAATGGAATTGCTTTCAGCTTTTCACCATTGAGAATGATACTGGCTGTTGGCTTCTCATAGATGGCCTTTATGATGTTGAGGTATGTTTCTTGTATCCCAAGAATTTCAAGGGCTTTTGTCACGAATGGGTGTTGCACTTTGTCGAAAGCTTTCTCAGCATCTATTGATATTATCATATGGTTTTTATATTTCCTTTTGTTGATGTGTTGGATAACGTTGATTGATTTTCGTATGTTAAACCATCCTTGTGTCCCTGGAATGAATCCTACTTGGTCGTGGTGAATTATCTTATGGATACATTGTTGGATTCTGATAGCTAAAATTTTGTTGAGGATTTTTGCATCAGTGTTCATTAGGGAGATTGGCCTGTAGTTTTCCTTTTTTGTGTTGTCCTTACTCGGTTTTGGTATTAGTGTAATGTTGGCTTCATAGAACGTGTTTGGTATTGTCTCTTCCTTCTCAATTTTTTGGAAGAGTTTGTGAAGGATAGGCACCAATTCATCTCTGAATGTTTGGTAGAATTCGTTTGGAAATCCATCAGGTCCTGGGCTTTTGTTTTTGGGGAGGTTTTTGATTACCATTTCAATTTCGCTGCTTGTAATTGGTCTGTTTAGGTGTTCTATTTCTTCTTTATCTAGCTTTGGGTGGTTGTAGAGTTGTAGGAATTTGTCCATCTCCTCTAGATTGTTGAACTTGTTTCCATACAACTCTTCATAGTAGTTACTGATTATTCTTTTTATTTCTGCTGTGTCCGTTGTGATTTCTCCTCTTTCATTTCTGATCCTGTTTATTTGTGCTTTCTCCCTTTTTTCCTTTGTGAGCCTGGCTAGGGGTTTGTCTATTTTATTGATTTTTTTCGAAGAACCAGCTCTTGGTTTCATTGATCTTTTGGATTGTTTTTTTAGTTTCAATTTCATTTATTTCTGCTTTGGTTTTTATTATTTCTTTTCTTCTACTGGTTTTGGGTTTTTTTTGTTGTTCTTTTTCTAGATCTTTGAGCTTCGAGATTAGGTTGTTTCTTTGAGTTCTTTCTTGTTTCTTGATGTGAGCTTCTATTGCTATATATTTTCCTCTTATTACTGCTTTTGCTGCGTCCCATACATTTAGGATATTGGTGTCCTCCTTGTCATTCAATTCAAAGAATTTTTTAATTTCCTCTTTGATCTCCTCATTAGTCCAGTGGTCTTCCAGTAGTGTGGTTTTTAGTCTCCATGAGGTAGGAAAGTTCCTTGCCTTCTTTTTATGGTTTATTTCTAGCTTGATGCCTTCATGGTCAGAAAAGATGGTTGGTATGATTTCAATCTTGGTGTATCTGTTGATGTTTGTCTTGTGCCCCAGTATGTGATCGATCCTGGAGAATGATCCGTGTGCGCTTGAGAAAAATGTGTACTCCGTTTTTTGGGGGTTTAGTGTTCTATAGATGTCTGTTAAGCCCAAATGCTCTAGGTCCTTATTTAGAGCTTTAGTTTCTTTACTTATTTTTTGTCTTGTTGATCTATCCATTGTTGATAGTGGTGTGTTGAAGTCTCCCACTACATATGTGTTTTCTCTGATGTCTGTTTTCAGAGATGACAACAGTTGTCTGATGTATTTTGGTGCTCCTTCGTTTGGTGAGTATATGTTAATTAGTGTTATTTCTTCTTGAAGTATTGTCCCTTTGATCATAATGTAGTGACCGTTGGGATCCCTTTTTATTTTTTTGAGTTTGAAATCTGTTTTATCTGATATAAGTATAGCTGTTCCTGCTTTCTTTTTTGGTCCATTTGCTTGTAGGATTGTTTTCCATCCTTTAACTTTGAGTCTATTTTTATCTTTTGTAGCTAAATGTGTTTCCTGGAGACAGCAAAAGGTTGGGTTTTGTTTCTTAATCCAGGCTGCAACTTCTGTGTCTTTTTATTGAAGAGTTTAGTCCATTTACATTTAGGGTTAATATTGATATGTTAGCATTTGTATTTGCCATTGTGTTTGTCTTTCCTTTGATTTTATTTATTCTTTTAATATCTTTTTTTTCCCCTTGCCTTCTTTCGTTGTTATTCGTCCCTCTGAGGTTCTGGCTTTAGGATTCCTTGTAGTATTTTTTGGAGTGGGGGTTTATTGGTAATGAAGTTCCATAGTTTCTGTTTGTCTGGGAAGGTCCTTATTCTTTCTTCATAGAGGAAGGAGAGCTTTGCGGGATAGAGTATTCTTGGTTGACATCTGTTTTCTTGGAGTCTGTTGACTATGTCCTTCCACTCTCCTTGCCTGTAGTGTTTCTTCAGAGAAGTCTGATGTCAGCCTGATTGGTTTTCCTTTGAATGTTATTTGTTTCTTCCCTCTTGTCAGCTTCATTATTTTTTCCTTGTCCTGGATTCTTGGGAGCTTCACTATTATGTGTCTTGCTGTATTTTTCCTTTCGTCATGGAAGTTTGGTGTTCTTCTTGCTTCTTGTGTATCAATTTTCAGCTCCTTCTTCACATTTGGGAAGTTCTCTTCAATTATCTCCTGGAATATTTTCTCTGTTCCTACATCTCTCTCCTCTCCTTCTGGTATTCCTATAACTCTTATATTTCCTTTCCTCATGGTGTCAGATAGTTCCCGAAGTCTTTCTTCGTTCTTTTTCCTTCGTACTTCTCTTTCCTTTTCTGTTTTGGTTCTTTTTATTTCTGTGTCTTCAAGAGAACTTATTCGTTCTTCCATTTCATCTATTCTGCTTTCATTGCTTTTCCCAGAATTCTTTAGTTCTTCCATTAATTCTTTGATCTCCTGCATTTCTTTTACTTCCCTCTTTAGGGACTCAATTTCATTCTTCTGATCGTTGATTATTTTTCCCTTATCATTGTTTTCCTTTGAGTTCTGTCATTTTTTTAATCATGGCAATTTTAAATTCTCTTTCTGGAAGGCTCAGAAGTTCTTCCAAGTTACTGTCGTTGCAATCTGGGGGCTGGTTTTCTTTTTGTGGTGTGCTTCTTCCCTGAGGAGTTGCTATGTTGTGTGTGGTTCTTCTACTCCCTACTGTCTGTTTTCTAATTTGCCGTATGCATTGGGACACTGTGTTGCTGGGACTGGCCGGCATCTTGGGTGGGTGAGCTTCTCTGCTCCCCTCTGGCTCCTCCGGGAGCCATCTGTCAGTTTCAAGCCGTCTTTACTGAAGAAAGGTCCCTGTTCTAAAATGCCGATGTGGGGACACACTCCCCTGTGCTCCTGGTCTGCCCCGGTGGTGGGTTCCCTCTCCCCCTCTGGGCTTGGACTGCAGGCCAGAGGTGTTCTGGTGTGGGCGAACTTCCCTGGCTCACCTCTGTCTCCTGAGGGAGCCTTCTGCAGGCAGTCTTTACTGAAGAAATGTCCCTGTTCTAAAATGGCGATGCGGGACACACTCCCTGCGTGTCCAGTCTCAGGCACACTCTTCTGCGCGCCTGGTCTGCCCCGGCTTTGGGTACTCGCTCCCCCTGTGGGCTCAGACTACTGGTCGGCAGGGGCCCGGCGTGGGCTAACTTCCCAGCTGGCCACTGGCTCCTCCAGGAGCCTCTGCTGGTTTCTTTGAATCCTTCTGAAAGCAGAGTGGCAATACTTTGGAGCTGCTGTGTGACACTTCTCAGTATCTCCCCAGCTGGCTCCCCTGTTCACAGGACAGCAAGCTTCAGGCTTGGGAGGTTCGGCCGGCTTTGGCACCCTGGTGGAATTTAATAACACCGCATTTATTTCTGTATTGCTTTCTGTCTAATGACAAATGATATTGATTTTATTTTTGATGGATTTCTTTTAAAAAAAAAAAAAACAACAACAAAAAACTCCAGCATTTTTAAGCACAAAGGGGCAGTACTAGGAGGCGCCCACAGAGGGGTGGGCCAGCGAGACAGGGAAGGTCAGCAAGCTGGCGAGGAAGCCAGCGCTGTGGGTGACTGGAGCATCAGCCCAGTGGGGAGTTCTCGGAGTCAGTGTAGCACCTGGCCCTCAGCCTGCTCCCACCTGCCGGCCAGGGGCGATCCTGGGGTGTTTACACTGAATTCTCATCAGGCGTATTGCCACCATGCACTTCCTGTGGGCAGAGCAGCCCTGGCAGCTGGAGAGAATGCCGTGGCAAATAATGGTAGGTGTTGACAGTGACCTTTGTGGACAGAGTAAATGGGTGGGGCACCAGCAGTTTCTGCTGCACCCCAAATATGCTAAGCTTCGCCTACATTCTCCTCTTCTTGGTAAACAGCAACCCCATCTTTTGATGCTCTGGCCAAAAACTTCAGAGTCACCCTTAACCCCGTCTCATATCTCACATCCAGACCACATCTTATTGGCTCTACTTCTAAAATGTATTCAAAATCTGACTTTTCTTCTGGCCCTCACTTCTACCACATGGTTCAACCCCCCTCCTCTCTGTCCCCCATCAACCCCACTGCCTTCCAACTTAGGGTGCTCCTAACATAGCGCCTGGAACGAGCGATAGAATTACACTGCACACATCAGATTGCGTCGCTGCTCAGCTCGAAACCTTCCAGATGCCTCATCTTACTCTGAGTAAAAGCCAGGCGTCGTTGCAGTGGCCTGTAGCCCTCCGCTCGCCGCCTGCCGCCTGGTGCATGTCTGACATGTGTGCGTGCGTGTAGGCCTGTGTCCTCTGTTCTTGGCCTTCCATGCAGTCTGGATGTTCCTTTCTTTCCCCTTCCCTTCCATGCAGGTTACGGGATTCGTTCGTAAACTAGGTTTATTTGTCACAATTTGCATTGTATCTTTACCACTACATCCTGGCTGATTTTTAAAATGAAATTTTCCTCAGTAAATCTTACTTTTATAGTGTGCAGTTCTCTTGGTTTTGACAACAGCATGGAGTGGTGTATCCACTATCATGGTTCCATGCAGAGCATTTCATTTCCCTGAAAACGTTCCTGTTGCAGGGAAAACCCTACAAGGAAACTGCCTTTCTCCCCACTTTCCAGCCTTTATTTAGTGTCACATGAGATCTTAGCCTTTTCGGCCCGATTTTTCTCCTAGCAGAATGCATTTAAGGGTATTCATATTGTGCGATCTTACGAAGATTACTGTGTAAACCAGCAGTTCTTTACTCAAATGTCCTTTAGAATAAATTTATTAAAGCCAAAAATGAAAAAGTGAATTGATTTAAAGAAAAGTGAACAAAAATGATAGGGGCGGTGTGGTACGTAGGAGAAACATCTTGAGTAAGATTTGGAGATCATCAGTGTGACACAGACACGCTAGGGGAAGGCTGATTTATCTGCTGTACCTCCACCCGTAATTAGCCATCTACTCTGGGGAAGGCAACCCTTTGTTCTTCAGTTTCTGGTAAAGTGATCAGTAAAATACCCGATCTGGCTGTCAGCGCCTGTTTCCTTAGGAAGTGATGGCTCATAAGACACCAGCATCTGTGGGGCTTCGGGCAGCTCTGTAGCTTCAGCATTCTGTTGCGAAGCAGCTGGTCTCCAAAGTTGTTAGGGTCAGCACTTAGGGATGCTTTCTTAACATGTAAGGTGCTTTATTAACCTGTAGTGAGGAAATTAGAGCCAGCCGGCAGGAATGAGGTAAGCCTCCAGCTCAAGGCCCTAGTTCACGGAGGTCGTTCCTGCTGGACTTACCAAGCGTGAGATGGAGCGAGCCTGAGTGGGAGCTGCGGTAGTGCCTGGGGCTCCAGTGGTGCGTGATAACCTGCGAGCTCTGGCAGCCGCTTTTGTTACTGTGGCATCTGGACTTGAATGCCCATAGTTCTGTCCTTAGGTAGGTCTCAGTGAGAGAGAGTGATTCGGGGGGTTCGAAGCTTCCCAGAGTCTCACTGTGGTTCCTGGACGAGGCCGTCTTGTCACATCTTTGACAGTCTGTGCGTGTTTGAGACACCTACTGCTAATAGAAACTTACAGGAACCCTCAAGGAGACCACTGATGTTTGCTGATTTGGTTTTCGTTTTTAAAGATGGACAGACTCATAGTAATTCCTTTTTAAATCACAATTAATGACTTCTTAAAATCTTTGATCAGGTTGCCCTTTTGTTTTTAAATTGGAAATTGAGTTGTCAATGTGAAATCAGTAATGTTTTATTTACATGTGACCCATAGTAATATTTATTTTACTTTTTACTTGTAGTAATGAATGTTATAACTATTGAAGATTATAAGAGCACATACTGGCCAAAATTGGATGGTGCCATAGATCAGCTTTTAACCCAGAGTCCTGGTGACTATATCCCCATATCCTATGAACAGATATACAGGTAAGTCAGAGTTAATTTGTCTGGGTTTGAGAGGGTATGTTGGGTTCTTAGCCGCTTGAAATAGGACAGTATGTATGCAGAAAACATACAATACGTAAGATGAAGCTCTCAGCTATTTACAAGTGGAGGTTTGATTAAAACTGTTTGCTCAAAATTGGTTTTCAAATCAAGATTTGAATTAACCCCACTCAGACTTCTTCCCACTTCACCCTGCCACCCGTTATAGAAAATAAAAAACTTTGGGCCTCCCCAGTGGCTCAGCGGTTGAGCGCTGGGTTGCGAAGCTGCCCGCGGCCTCTGCAGCGCCGGTTCGATCCCCAGCTGCTCCCCGGCCACCGGAGGAGGGTCCCACATGGCGCGCAGACCTCTCCTGCCGCCCGCTGCTCCCCTCAGCAGTATGCTTTGGTCCTTCTGCCTGCTCTGCTCCCCGCTCTGGCTCTGGTGAATTCTCTCACCCTCCCGCGCTTCTGACTGTACCCTGTGCTTGTATAAATAAACATATAAATAAATCTTAAAAAAAAAAAGAAAAGAAAAGAAAAAACTTTGGAGGAGAGTGAAAAAGGCAAGAATGACAGTGAAATAGATATTTTTAGCTTCCAAGGAGTCTCTAGCTTAGTCTGTTGATGTTTATCGACACAGTTCTAGTTTTGGTTATTTGTTCCCAGCTCCTGGTAAATGAAAGCAGCACAATAGGGAGGAATTGGTGTGTGTTGTGTGTGTGTGTGTGTGTGTGATATCAACTTAGTGACGAGGAAGAAGTGACAACTGTTACAGCTGTGATTGGTCTCTTAGTTTAAGCCTGAAATTATTTGACCTGTGCTGTATATGGAAAGTGTGCTTTTACCTTGGGTGGAATTAAGCACTTTAACGCTAACTTAGTTTTTCTGTTGTTTTTCTCCCTGTAGTTGTGTGTATAAATGTGTATGCCAGCAGCACTCAGAACAGATGTATAGTGATCTGATTAAGAAGATAACTAATCACTTACAGAGAGTTTCAAAGGAGCTGCAGGTAAAGAACTGATTGTGTGGGTTTTGCTTCCTTGGGATCTTCGACTGTTTGGAATTTGCTTATGTAATATATATATATCTAGATGCTGTTTAATTTGATTATGATGTAAAATTATAAATATTTTCTAGGTGAATAGTGATCAAACTGTCTAATCTTTGGAGTAGATTGTTAATATGAAAATTTGATGAAAATCATGAAAATTTTTAGATTGAATTTATTTCAGACTTTAACTGATTCTATTTATTACCGTGATAATGTTTCTTTTATTTTTTCTGTTAAGTTCAGGATTTGTTGACTTTTATACTGTAAATATGTATGTTAATTTTTTTCTAGAACCTTTTTTAAAAATTTGAAGAGTGGATTACCAACTAGTTTCTAATATTTGCTAATATAAAAACTGAAGCCAACATCTTGTTGATAAACCCTCTAAAGATGACCGTTATCCCAGCTGTAAAATCTGGGGCAAATTATGGAAAATATTCTGTTTAAGGAAGTACTGGGCCTCTTGATCCCCACTCCACCCCTCCCCACCTCAGAAAAGTTTCCAGTGCTTGAAGGTCAGGTACTATCTTTATGCCAGGATCAGATCACATTTTAGTGCTGGTGTAGAAATGACAGATGTGTAGAAGTCACCCAGCGATAGATAAGCAGGGCCCACACCTGGCAGTCCCACAGCAGGAAAGGGTGCTAGCAGTCTGAAATCATCGCTTCTAGCAAGTGCTGGGCATGATTTGGGCTTGGATGTTGTTCATCTATCTTGTAAACTGATGTGTCTTAATGTTAACCCCAAATGATTACTGTACCAACTAGCTTTTTTTTTTTTTTTTTAAATTATAGCCAGTGCTGTGTTTTACCATAGCCAAGTAAATTTTTTCTTCACATTTTTGTCTCTAAGTACAAACATATTTAGTGCCTAGGCATTGCGGATAACTTTAGCTGTAACTCAAGATTGGTGCATTTTAACTTTGAATGATCTGCTTACCAATTCTTCATCCCACTTTCTCTCTGAATTCCCACATTTGTATAATTTATTGTCAGATCCTGTTTACTTCCTATTTCTATCTTTGTTTTTGTTCTCTACCGTCCATTTGGTATTATCCAGTTCAGGCCACCATCACTTCATATATTTTACTGAAATGCTCATCATAGCTGGTTGCTCTGACTTATTCTTGGATTTCAGTCAGAGTGACTGTTTGCCTCTCTGCTCCTGCATGCTGAACTTACTTCAGGTCGGTAGACATTTCATGGGCTCTCTCACCTTTTGGCCTTTGCCATGTTAACTTGACTGCTTGGCACATTCTTTTTTCCCCTCTGCCTTTATTATTTGGTGAGCATGAACTCAGTCTTTAGGCTACACCTTAGACATTATTTGTTTTGGGAAACATCTTGTTCCCTCAAGTCTGGGTTTGGGGTCCCTCTAACACCCACTACATTTTTATAGTTCATCATGTATTATAATTTCTTGTTTACCTGTTTTCTTTATCCTCACACTCTACCTCCTATCCCTCCTTACTCTGTTCTGAGAGGGCAGAATTTTTCTGTCCTTATTAGTGTGTTATCATTACCTAGTCCAGTCCTTGATACTTACGAGGCATTGAATACTTAGTGAATAAAATGCATATTGAATGTCTACAAATAAATATTTACCATTTGTTGGATAGTGAAAGGTGTTCTTGTAGGACTCTGAGTGTGAGTGTGCCTTTAACTTGAAGCTGGGAGGTCTTTCAGGTGCAGGCAGTACCAGAACTTTTATTTCCGTAGGCCAGCAAAGACTCAGTGACCTCAAAAAGGACTGTTTTAACACTGTTTTGCTATTATTGAAATGTCAAGGATTCTTCTAGAGCAGAAAGCAAGCCATTTCTGTTCAAAATTATAAGGATTAAAAATGTTACTTGTCTTGCTTATAAAAGTTGTCTGTGAAATGTGAATTGGAGCCACGTAATGTGCATCAGACCTGTGCTGTGCCTTCCCTGTGGGCCATTCATTTGACTGAGAGCAGGGTGATGTGCTGAATTTGTCATGTTGCGCTTTCTGCTTGAGTAGATTTTTCTTGTATTCAGTTTTGTAACACTGAAAGACCTCTTTTCATTCTTATGGTTAGAATATTATTGTGAAAATCTTTTAAAAATTGGGGGGCTATAGCATTGTATTATCAGGCTCAAACTAATTATGGTTTGGGAAGACAGGGGCTACATTTTTTGGCATGAGTTTTCGAAACCAGTTATCAGTAAGTTGAAGGTAAACTGTTGGACACACAGGATCTCTGAAATTCGGAGTGTTTCTGAGCTTTTGGAAGGGGTGGATTCCCGTCAGTATGTGAGAGCTTCCTCATTCTTTAGCATGAATGTGTAAAAGTTGATTGTACCTGACATTATCGATGTCTCTTAATTCAGTCACTTTTGATTGATGGATATTTAGGTTGCTTCTGATCTCTGTCAGTTACTAATAGTACTGCAGTGAGTAATCAATCTTGTGAGTAATTTATGAGGGCCACATGGGGGTCTCCAAGACTTGTACCTGCGTGTACTTCTGCCAGTTATGTATGTATCAGACTGCTTGTTTCCCCGACCCTTACCAAGGCAGTGGACTGTGAAATTAAATAACCTTCGTTTTATCTTAATGCAGGAATAATTCTTATTAAAAATTAAAACATAGCTAGAGAGTGATATCTCGATGTATGTTTATTGGTAAATGTAAAAGCAAGGTAAGATATAAAACCAGGAAATTTAATTTTCAGAGTCACTGCATGTCTCAGAATTTAGCAGTATGGCTTGTGAAAAAAATCTTACTTCACATGAACCTTTTTGTCAGATTATAGAGTCTAGCTATTATTAGGTAACAGTGGAGTGGACAAAAACATGGGGCACTGGGCTTTTTGTCTTAAGTCTGCTGCCCAGCAGCTTCTTGTGATTAAAATGCTAATATCACCTCCTGTAAATTTTCTCAACACCAGATGAAGTGGCTTTGTAAGTTTTAAGATATTTTTCTTTTACTTCCTGCTTGGCAAAGGCCACTTCATTCTTTTTTCCAGGCATGCACCCATTTGTGTTGTCTTCCTGGAGCCTTTCTTTGCACTGCCCTCAAAACAAAACAGAACAGGCAGTTGGAACTTCTGCTTCTGTGTACTCAGCATCTTGGCAGTAATAGCTCTGTTAACTCTATAACACAGCCGATTGTGCTACGTTGTTTCTAAAACTTCCATGTCTCCCCATTGTACAGGTGATCCTTTGAGGCTAGGGACTCTGTTTTGTCTTTTAATCCTTAGTACCTGACCCAGTTACACCTCAGCAACCGCTTATTGAAGGTTGGGCAACCGAAATTTGACCTATCCTGGTGGAAAGGGTGGCGTAATTAGCCTTGTATGACCACTAATCTTTTTGTTTTCTCAATGCTTACTCATTTTCTTACTTTATTGTTCAGTTAATTCAGTTCATTAATTGATTGTAACAAGTATGTGGTATAATCCCGGGGAAATCTCTGCTTTATAGAGGCTTTCAGGTAGTTTCACTAGGATGAAACAATAATACAGGCCAGGCCTGGGGCCCAGAGCAGTGTTTCTGGGTGGAGCCTTTTGTTGGCAGCTCTGAGTTTCAAAATGAAGTACTGTTACTGTGAGCTGAAACCAGAATGTGGCGATGAATTGCCTTTGGCAGATAGTCAGAAATTTAGCGTTGGGGTTGTTAAATCAATGATTTGGACCTTCAGGACGGCAGCCTCTGTCTTTCAAGGGCATCTTAAAATAGCTGCTGGTTTGTCTAGTTTATATTTCAGTGTGACTTCTCTCTCACAAGGTGTATGTTCTTGGAGAGGCTGAAGAGTTTATGATATAATCTTCCCTATTCCCCAGTTAGTCACTTAAAAACTAGAGAATACTGTTTTTGATATTTTAAAAGATTATTTTAATTTGTTCAACCTAAAGGTTTGCATAAACAGCATAATCTAATTGCTGCCTCTTTAAAAAGAATGTGGCTTTCATTTTGGAAAGAATAACTTTGCCATCACTTCAGTAACTTTGAAAAGTTTTTATTGTTTTTAAATTAATAAAAACATGTAACTAAACTACATGTAACCCCACTCAGTTTTCTGCTTACTGTTATTTTTCGTACTTGTACATCCATACTTTTTTACTTACTGTTTTACTCACTATGGGATTGTTTGAACTGTGACAGTATATTTTGCCTTAGTTTTTAAAAAAATCTGCTTCCCTCTTTGTGCTTAATCCCTCTATATTTAAGTGTGATAATGAAATTCTCTATTTTATTTTCCCTTTTTATGTCTCAAAACCCTCCAAATGTCAATTTCCAATTTTTTTTTTTGATATAACAATGAACAATAGAAATAGAACATGATAGAGGGAAAATTGGCTAGTTTAGTGAATGATATTCTGGTTAGTTTTGGAGACTTTTAGCAGTCACTGTTCTTTGGGTAGGGGTCAGACTAGGGTGTCCAAATGCCTTGGGTTTCTTCTTAGGGTACCTCATATTCACGTCTGACTTTACTTCTTTATTCAAGTCAGTTTCATTCTCAGACTTGAGGTTTCACATTCATCTTTGACCCCTTTTTTCTCCCTCACTTTTCTCTAGGTGAGAGTCAAAGTGGATAGAAATCTTTAATTTTATTGGGTTCTGCCCCCTTTTGTTCCCATTGTTGTCATCCTTTGTGTGTCACTTATTACCTCATGCTTGCACTAGTGTCATGTTCGCCTAAGTGGTTTGTCTTTTAGTCTTTTGGTTGAGTAGTCTTCTAAAACTGTTAATTTGATGGGCATACACTCTTGTTCAAAAACCTTAAAAACTCCCTGTTGCCTTTCTCAGTTAATCGAAGTGGATTGCTTGGTCGCTATAAAATACGGAGCTGGTTGATTGGTTGTAGGGGTTTGCTGCGGGAAACCTGATGACACAGATAACACTTTCCTGTCCACATATGCCAGGTACTCTTTTAGGTACCACTGTAGATAGATCTTGATAAGACTGAATGATTTAGACCAACCCTCCAACTGAAAACAATTTTAAATAATGGATCCGGGATCTAATAAAAAAGTAGAGTTAATAGGACCAAGATCTGGAGAAGAAGGAAACTCAGGGGGACTACCTCTGAGCTATTTCTGTACTGGGCAATCTTTTATTCAGAGACAGAGGCTATTAGGTTGAGAAGTTTAATAGAGCTTTAAGGGACTGAGAAGGATAGAGACAGGGTACCTTAGGGAGTGTAGGCCCAGGAAACCGAAGGCTCATACCCAAGAACGGTCAGAATAACAAGTTAGAGGTGAAACTTGTAGCTGGTGCCTGATTCCTAACTGGAGTCAGATGGTGTGGGTTTTCTAGTGCCTCTAGATGCTTGCTGGAAGCTAAGGTAAATTATCTCCGCAAAAAAAATAACATCCTAGGCATCAGTTTGTTTCCACCATTTTTCATGAACAGTGCTTGACACAATCAGAAATAACTAGTAGTATTAACAGTAGGTGATCATAAAACCAAGAGAAATCGTGACACATCTTTAGACACGATTGAGAGAATTCATTGCCTATAATCTTTCACTTTGAAGAAACAGGGAAGAATTGTCCTTCAGATACAAGGAAAATGTCCCTAGGTAAAGACTTGCAGAATCAGGTAAGAATGAAGAAAACAGAAATTAAATAAGTGATCGTAGCATGAAAAATGATGTATAAAATGTATAAAATTAAAAAAATATGGAAAAAATAATGTCAAAATACATGACAGTTGCATATAAGTTGGAAGAGAGTAAATGGATTTGAAAATGTTCTGATGATCTCTCATTGTATAGGAAGAAGTAAGAGTACTCATTTCTTTTAGGCTATGGTAAAACAAGAATGCGGTCTGTAATCTTAGGGTAACTACTAAGAGGACAGCAAATGAAAATATAATTAACAAGATAAAAGGGAAAATGGAATAATTTAAAATAAGCAAAGAAATCAGGAAAGGCTAGAGAAAGATATCCAGAAAACAGATGGGCCAGTGGAAATCAGTTAAGATAGATTTAGACCAGTTTATCAATTCTTATATAAGGGTTAAAGACTGTTGCATTTCAAAAAGTAAACAGTTATAGGACTGAATGTAGTACTGCACCCTTAATAAAATTTGCTAACATGAGGCATAAGGAGACAGAAAGATTGTAAGTAAATGATGGAAAAGGGTATACCAGTAAGTATTAGCCAGAAGAAAGATGATACAGCTGCACTGCTACAACAAGCAGTAGATTCAGAGCAAAGGTGTTAACTGGCTATAGAGAGAACCTTTTAGTATGACAAGGTTCAGTTACTAGGAAGATGATGATTCCAAATTTGTATATATCCAATAATATAGCCACAAAAAGAGCAGAACCCAAAGGAGTAGCAAATCTACTATCCTAGTGAGACATCAGCTCAGAGTTCAGCGTGAATGTGAGGCTCCATAAGAAGAAACCCACGGTGATATGCCCATTGGGTATTTGGACACCTTCGTCTGACTCTTCCCCAGAACTGTGACTGCCGCAACGGACTTCTCCCAAACTAGTCAAGAACATGATTCACTGAACTAGTAAACCAGTTTTCTCTTTCTTGTTATCCTACTCATTAGTATATCAGAACATCAGAATTGGAAATTCACATTTTGAGAATTGGAATTCACACATTCACACGGAAAAGGAAGAGTAAATGTTGGAAGTCAGGAGAATGATAGTTGTGGTTTGTGGGAAGGGTGTACTGATCATTTTAATACCCTGGAAGGTGATGAGTAATAGGCGAGAGAGAGGAAATGAGGCCCAAACCTTGCTAATATTTCCCCTGTACAACTTGCCCTGCCATCTCCCTAATGTAGGGCCTTTTTGGTAGTTGCCTGAAAAATAGAAAAAGATTGCTCGTTTGCTTATAGGCCCGGCACTTTCCCTCTGTCCATTTGGTTTATTTTTTAGATTTACCATGTCATCCATTTTTTTAACCTGCTGACTGTCCATTTACCCAAAAATTTGCAGAAGCCCATTTGCCTCCACAAGGGTTTCCAGGCTCTACGCACTCTAAACCCAGCAAGGCGGTCTAACCATATTTTGCTTTATCTTTGTGTCTTTATATATATATATATATACACACACACATATATATATATCTTTGTGTCTTTCAAATATCTTTAATTTCAAACATCTTTGTGCATTTTCCATGGTTTCTCACGGTTTCTTCTTTCCTCCTCTTTCTTTCTCCAAAGGGGACATTCTCCTTGTCTGTGAGGGTTCACTATTCCTCATAGGCTTAATCTCTTCCTTTTCATTGCTTCTCTGTCACTTTATTTGTGTTGTTGCTGTAGTCTTTAGCACTTTGGCATATACTTAGTTACTAAGGAGGATGTCACCTTTGTGACACTGAGCTTCTGGAGGGGGTAAGAATGCTGACTTAGTGTGGTTTCCTGAGCCCATTGTCTTCTGAAACTAAGTTGAGTAAGCGCTCGTGCTGGTCATAACGCTGTTGACCAAGTGTCTCTAATGCTCTTCCGTCTGAATATGTGGTAAGATTGTGCTTTTCTAGCCCACGGAAGTTGAATTGGCTCAGTGACTGGCTTTGGCTTGTGAATGGTGAGAGTGCACCCAGAGCCGAGCCTGCGAGGTTCACTGCAATTCCCCATGTTCCCCTTTCCGTGCCAGCGTTCCGGGGTGGAGGCTCCTGAATGTGGGCCCCTGAGTAAAGCTAAGAGGGAACAGACTTTCCAGATGGGCTTGGAATATATGTGTGAAAGATAACTTTTCTGTATTTGTTTTCCTGATTTTTAAAATTTTTTTTGAGACGCAAATCACATATCCCAACATTATCTTGTAAGAGTGTGTATCTCAGTGTGTTTTAGTGTAATCACAGAATTGTGCCACCATCACCATTAATTTCAAAACGTTTTAGTTACCCCAGGAAGAACCCCCAAATTCATTAGCAGTCACTCAGTTTCTTTCCTCCCTCCCTCAGCTGCTAACAATCACCAGTCTCCTCTGTCTCTGGCTTTGCCTGTTCTGGACATTTCACAGAAATGGAATCAGACAATATGTGGCCTTTTGTGTCTGATTTAGTTTAGCTTAGTATTTTTCAAGGTACATCATGTTTACAGCATGATTAATACTTCATTCCTTTTTGTGACTGAATTCTAGTCCATTGTGTGGTTATGCTGTGTTTTGCTTATCCACACTTCATTATCTTAAGTCCCTGAGAATTTGGGGGTGGTTTTTGTTGACTGATACATCAGTCAAAGAATTTGAATTCAAGTTTAGAATTTGAATTTGACAATATTTAGAATACACTGTTTTGCCCCACTACATAAGGATAATTGAACTTAATGGACATAAGCTCCTTTACTCATAAAACTGTCTTAAATGACACTCCCATATTTTGATTAGTTTTGTGTAGATCTGAATTGAAGCTGTGTGGACATTTTCGCTGCATGTAGTGTTGATAAATTTATTGTATGTTTTAATGTGCTTTATCAAATTGAGAGTATATATTCACTTTCACCAAATAAAAATATTCTCATTTTGACCCAGTAATACTAGCCAGTAATCCACCAGCAAATGTGTTTCTTCCAGCAGGTTCTTTGTCCATGATTTGTAACTTACATTGTACATTTCCCCAGTAAATAAAGTGTTTAATCAGAGACTTAGTTCCCAGGCCAGGTAAATAACGATTGTAGGGAATAGCATCGACAGTGCACCCTGCATTCAGTGTCCTGAGGAGAAACCACAGAAACAGATGAAAGAAAATGGTAGAGCAGTTTCTTCCTCAAGGCTGAATTTAGAAGAGTTTAAATGAACATTTATCAGGTATTTTGATTAAAATGAATTAAAATTTAAGCCATTTATTAAAATAAGATTAGTTTTGATTTTCTTAAGCTAAATATATCTTGGTTGAGTTATAGTTTGATTCTCAAATCAATTAATAATAGAAATTAATAGAAATTAAACCACAATCAGCCAACATTACTTAACTTTGAGTCACTTCACAGACACCAGATTACAAATAAAAATGTTACTGCCGAGCTACATTGAGCCAGATTCTGTTGCTGTTTGAAATCGGAGAAAGGGTTGTGTTGCTATTTGTGTTTTGTCCAGCGGGTGGCAGCATAACTCAACTAGTGTCTTGTACATGTCATTTTGAAATTTTATTTTAAATGACTGTGCTTTCTGTATCTGTTGAAACACAAGTGTCTGGGCTTTTTTTTTTTTTTTTTTAAAGATTTTTCACTGCATGAAAAGTATGCTTTTTGACCCCTTGCTAGAGTGAAGGAGATCTTTAATTAGGGAGATTGCTGATTGCCTTTCTATATATATTTTAAGTAAAATGAGTATCATTGCCAACTGGTAAGTTGTGGATGTTCTACTGAAATTTTTTCTGAATAAGCTATTTGGAGATCTATTTTTTAAAATCCAAACTAGAACTAACACAGTTGTTATGGCAAAGCTGTTCCTGTCTCACCTTGCCAGTCCTGCCTCATTTTCCCTTGTGTGTATATGGGGCTGGGAGTGGGCAAGTTGCCTGCACTTTACTGAGCTGCAGTATACTTTCCTTTTGAATCGTGCAGAAACTGGAAGGGGGGTTTTCTACCCCTACCACAGTGGTAGCAGACCTTTGCCTAATGTAGGAGACCTCCCCATCCTGCCCGCTCTCCGATGGTAGGTAGGTTTTTCCTCAGGTCACCAGACACCAGGGTGCAGGTGCAACTCTGGCTCTTCCCTTTAGCAAATGGCTTTTGCTTTGTATCTGAGCAGGTCCAGGCCATGGTGTGGCTGCTAATCACCACCTTTTTGCTCGTGGAGGGCCTGGAGTGTGCGTGGACTTCATTTTCTCCTGCTCCATCCTCAGACCTTGACAGACCTAGCACATCTGTACCAGGTGAAGATCTCTCTCACTGCCCTTAACCTTCTCTCAAAGACCCAGTGGAAACCCAAGGAAAAGGGCTGAGGAGTTTGTGTTTGTCCCCCTTGTATGGAGGCTCCAGGAATTCTACGCTGTCAGTCCACAGTTGGCCTCTAATGACTCAGTACAATTTCTGTTGTTTTCTTACCATTACGGCTGCCATCCAAAGGAGACGCAGTTCACATGTCCCTTCTTTCCTTAGAGGAGCTTGTCCATCTGGAATTCATTTCACCTGTTTGGACATTGCAGATGTAAAATACAGAGACCTCAGAAAGTGGATCACATAAGTTAATAGCTTTCTCTTATCATGAGGATAGGACTCGTGTTCTCTCAGCTCTTTGCTTCCTAAGTGGAGGTGGCACTTCATCTCCACCTTTACAGTCACTGAACTTGGTAACAGTCAAGAAGCTAAAGTCAAGAAGTCAAAGAAAATTTGCCAGTAGTCTTAACTTAGTGTTAAAGTGTCAGTGGATTGTTACTCATTAGTCATATTGTTAGTCATATTGTTACTCATTTCAGTGTAGTCTGCAGCTGCATTGTCACTGGTGTCCAGCGGTGCCTGCCCAGTGTTGTGTGGTAGTTATTCCTCAGCCTGCTCTTGAATCCCCCAGCCTTCCTTCAGAGCTGCTCTCATTCTTTTGAAGTGGGCTAAGGCGGTGGTTTCTAAATGCCAGACAGCTGCTGGACCAGCTTTTTTTTAGAATCCCCTGAAGTTCTCATTAAAAATACACTGCTAGAAACTTTTGGAGTCAGGTCTTTGGAAAGTAGCAAAGGAATCTGCATCACTAGTAAGGCCTTCAGTGACTGGGAGACCAGCATCCCTCGGGATCCACTGGCTTGTGGGTGTTAGTCATTATTAGGAGGGGAGTCATCTTTTGGTTAAATAAGATCATGTTGTTGCTGAAGCCACTCAGCACATTTGCACCACAGAAGTGCTAGTCTGGATTGGAAGTGTCCCTGCAAAGTTGGACAGAATAAACACAAAGCACAGTCTAAGGAGCTAATGAAGAGGAGCTGATGCTGTAGACAATGGTGTATCCACACAGTCATTCAAATTATATTGTAGAACTGTATTAGGCCTGGGGTAGTCATGTTGTCATAAAATTAACATATATCTAATAAGTGTAATTGACCAATCCTCCTTATCTGGCTTTCAAAATTAAAGATAACAAGCTTTCTTCCTGTGAAGTTTTGGTTTATATATGGGATCTGATCAGTGTGCTTCCAAAGCAATGTATATGTGTGTGTGCACCTGCGTATAAATATATAGATAGTTAGCAGGTTGACTCTTTAAAACTAGGTGCCAAAAATTACTTTGTTCTTATGTAGTAATATTGTCATCGAGTTTTGCCTTTTTTAGGTTTAAATTTTTTCTTTAAAATACTGTCTACAAGAGGGCCTCCTCAGTGGCACAGTGGATTGAGCGCCGCGCTGTGAAGCTGCCCGCAGCCTCTGCAGCGCCGGTTCGATTCCTGACTGGCCAGGGAGAAACCCACATGGCGAGGCAGACCTCTCCTGCCTTGCCTGCTGCTACCTTCAGCAGTGTCTTCAGTCCTTCTGTTTGTTCTGCTGCCTGCTCTGTCTCGCATGAATTCTCTCACCCTCCCGCACCTCTGGTCTGTACCCCAGTTCTTGTATAAGTAAATAAATCTTTAAAAAAATACTGTCTGGAAGAGAATACCTATGAAGTTACTCATTGTAGCATTGCGCTAACAAAAGATTAGCAACGAGTTATTGATATGGGGCCAGTTTAAATTGATTGTACGTTCAAACATTGTACTTATATCACTAGGTTTCTTAAAGTTTGCTTCAGAGATCTCTGAGGGTTCCCGAAATCCTTTCAGGGAATCTGCAAAATCAAAACCATTTTTCTGGTGCTAGTAATACTAGTTGTCCTCTTCACTATTGACTTTTGCTCTGATGGTGCAAAATCAATGGTGGGGAAAATGATTGGTGCTTTAGCATGAATCTTCCTACACACTCAAACTAGAAAATAAAACAAAAACAAACCATTTAGAATGTCCTAGATGAAGCAATGAAATTAGTTTTGCTAAATTGTGACTTGAGTATACTTAAAAAAATATCCTGTATCAAGAACTGGAAGCTGCATGCCAAAGTACAGTAATTGTTTTGAGAAAAAAACACTTGAATAGTTGTACAAGTTTTTTGTTTTTCTTTTAAAAGACTTATTTATTTATTTATACAAGCACTGGGTACAGTCAGAAGCGTGGGAGGGTGAGAGATACACTGGTGAGGGAAGCAGTGGGTGCAGCAGGAGAGGCCTGCGCGCCATGTGGGACCCTCGCCGGCAGCTGGGATCGAACCAGCACTGTAGAGGCTGCGGGCAGCTTCGCAGCCCAGCGCTCAACTGCTGCGCCACCAGGGGAGGCTCTAAAATAGTGGTACAAGTTTAGAGCTAAACCAGTTGCGTTTTTCTCCTGTATAACATTCTTTATTTGAAAAAATGCTTTCTCAAAAATGAATGATGTTTGTTACTTCAAGGAGAGCAACTGACAGTAGTTGTTGCCAGAGATAAAATTTGAGCTTTGAAATGAAAATTAGAATTTTGGAAACCCATATCTACTGCAATGACCTCAATAGCTGTCCAGTACTTATAAAGACCCTTCTGGGGAGACTGGTAGTGATATTAGCAAAATTAATTTTTTTGATGTTGAAGAGTGAAATGTGTCATCATTTGGATAAGTCAGTGAGTCAGTATTTTCCAAATGTCCAATTTGTGATGTTATAAAATGTATGTGTGAAAGATCATTCAAAGTAGGAGACCCATGGGGCTCAGTGTGACAGAGTACAGAGGGCTCATTGATAGTTTCAGATCTCATGTTGCAACTCACCTTTAAACAACCACCACACATCAAATTTCACAGTATCCACAATTATCTGAAAAGGCTATTAAAATACGCCTTTTCCGGGGCCTCCCTGGTGGTGCAAAAGGGGTTAAGACGCAGCACTATGAAGCTATCCACAGCCACTGCAGCACGAGTTTGATCCCTGACCAGGGAGCTACCCATATGGCGCAGCAGACCTCTCCTGACTTGCCTGCTGCTCCCCTCAGCAGTGTATTTCAGCCTGCCTATTCTGTTCCCCACCCTGTCTCTGGTGAATCCTCTCACCCCCACACCTCTGGCCTATTACCCCTGCCCCTTGTATGCATAAATAAATTAAAAAAACAAACGCCTTTCCCCGCTCTGTATCCATCTGAAGCTAGATTTTCTTTATTTTAACCAGAACAACACATCACAACACATCACAACGGGTTCAGTGCAGAGGTGGTGTGAAAATACATGTCTTCTGTTCAGCCAGATTAGAGAGACCTGAAAAAAATATAACAATAATACCTCTCTTTTTAACAGTTCTTTTTGTGTTTTGAAATATGTAGTTATTTATATATAACTATAGTTTATAGTATATGTAACTATTTTAACATTAAGCTGTTAAAATGCAATGAACTTGTCATTTTACAATGCATGAATACATATTTTTAAAACCCAGTTTTAATTTCTGATACCGTAAATATTCATAGGCATAGCCCACATTATAAAAAATAACCTTTTAGAAGGAATCTTCAATTATTTTTAAGAGTTAAAGGGTTCCTGGAACCAAAATGTTTGAGAACTACTAGTATAAAACAGTCTCCAAGTTATATTGTTAGGAAAAGTACAGATCTTTGTACTTGTATGACTTTCTTATATATATATAAAATTCTTCTGGAAGAATATAAAGAAATGAAATGTGGTTGGTCCCAGAAAGGAATGAAAGGTAAATTCCTTAATATAAACCCATTTGAACTCATTTGAATTTTAAGCCAGATGAGTGCATTAGTCATTAAAAGAAAAAAAAGAAAACATTCTTACCAACTTTATTACAAATTTCAGGGAATGGAGGTCTGTTGTGAAAAGTTGGAGCAAGTTTGGAGTAATGGTTATTTTTCTGGCAGTTTGATTTTCCTTGTTTTGTTTGAGAAGAAAATTAAGCTTGCTTATTTTAAGGGTAAAAATATTTAATTTACTGGGAAGCTGGGGAAAAGTTTTTTCATTTATTGTCCAAGGCAAATACATTAATATTGAAATAATGTAAATCAAATAGGTAGCAATTTCCCCAGTGGCCCAAAGTATACTGCCCTTAAGTTTTAAGGAGGGACAATATGATTAGTTTTTTAATAGCAGTTATTCCTAGTAAATGGTTGGATTTATTTTAGTAGACTGTTATAACTTACAGGCCTGTAGCTTAAAATTTTTGGAATAAGAGCTGCATGAAATGTGGAAGTAAAAAATTAAAGTTCTGACATTTGATTCACTATAAAAAGTACTTTTTAATACTCATAACCTTTGAGGCTTTGGGAATTATTAGAAAAGAATAACTAAGGGACTCAATTTTATTTCTTCTGTCTCCTGTTAAGTGTGCCTTTTGATCAATACTCATGCTTTTAACTTTTGGAAAGTATCCTTTTAAGAACAGGGGAAATTATTTTAATGCAAAAGCCCTTCAAATTTTTCTGTTTTTCATGTAACACTTCTGAAACTTGTTTCTTTGAATAATGAAATAACATTTCCAGAATTCTTTGAAACCATTTACAGAAAGGTATTACTTGTGATTCTGTTCATAAGTTATAGTTAAAAGTTTACCCATAATATGAAAGCATTTCACCCAGTTTCTTTAATAAAGAATTTGTTAACGTAACCAAAAATGCCTTTAATAATTGTAATGGTTTTTCCAGATCCAAATATAGTTTGGTTCCAATAGGAAATGTCTATATAGTGTTGATGGGTAGTCAATTCAGAAAGCTTACTTACTTTTACTAGTTACTTATGCATGTATATTGTTGGACATTTTTCAGAGCACTTACACATTTTTTTCTTTGTTCTTAGCACTTGGATATAGCACAATTAGCATTTTTTACTATTTTAGGTATGGAGATTGAAGTGAATTGCCTAATGTCATAAAGCCGCGTTAACAGTAGACTTAAGCAGGCTAGATTAGATCTCGATTTTAAACAAGACTGTTCTGTTGTGCTCCAGGCTCTGTTGTCTGTGCTGGGGTTATAAAAACTCAGACCTCCAGGGACTTGGGGTTTCATGGTGACACCACCCAGTGGGAGAGGTGATAAGTGCAGTGGTGCTGGCGAAGGACCAATATCTCAGTGAGTTTTGAGACAGTAACACACATTTGCAGCATGAATAGGAGAAGTTAGCCAGGTCGAGTCAGTCAGAAAGCGGGCCTTTCAGGTAGTGAGAGTTTTGGAGGCCACAGCCCGCCCACTGGTGCTGTTTGGGAACCACTGGCCTCTCTCTGGGGCCACTGTGCTGGGCTGCGGGTGTGGGTGAGCGGGATGTGATAACAGCGAGGCAAGTGGAGCACCTTGAATTGGAAGTTTGAACTTTTTCCTAACGGTTTCAGGGTTTTAAAAAGAGTGTAAATGGATGGAAGGACTCAGATTGGCCTGGGTTTGAGCCTCAGTTCTTGCGCTTACTGTCTGTGGGGACTATTTCTGAGCCCCAGTTGCCTCATGTGAAATAGAAATAAAGTTCAACTTGCAGTCAGTTAGGAAGCCTAAGACAATTAAATGTAAAGGAAGCATCTAGCATGCAGCAAGCCTGCAAGGAAGTATAAGTAGTGGAAGGTGAATTAGGAACAAGGACGGTCTCTTCACGTGTTGTGAGCTGTTGAGTAGGACTGAAAACATTGTGAGTGAAATCTTATTTCAAAATAGTATTGGAACATGTGGGCATTTCTAGAATAGTTTAGCTGAAATGGTTTTGTAGTTTCGTATATATAAATTTAATATTTAGGAATCCTTTAATGTGGCTTTTCCTTACATTCTTATTTGAAAGCAAGTCTTTTATATAAGATTATCCTGTCAGGTTGAGGTTGCAATGAGTTAATACATAATTGTGCAGAATCAGTTCTGTTTGCATGTTTTGGTTTATTATTTCCTGATACTCTAATTTTAGACAAATTACTTGCCTATTTGTATGTTTCTTCAGTATTAAAATGATAATTAATTTGGCTTTATGAGAATAAATTTTTTTTGAGAAGAAATACTCCCTGGAATTTTTTTTTTTTTTTTAAATAAAATACCTTGTCTTACTCTACTTGGGTTGCCACAAACTGGGTGGTTTAAACAACAGAAACTTACTTCCCATAGTTCTGGAGGCTGGGAAGTCTAAGAGGCGCCAACTCATTGGTTTCTGGTGAGAGCTCTTCCTGGCTCTGTTGGCACATGGCCTTTCCTCTGATGGTGTGTGGGAGAAGTTTTCTGTTGTCTCTTACTGTAAGAACACTAATCCTATAGGATGAGGGCCTCACTCTTACTACCTTGTTTAACCCTAACTATTTCCTTACTCCAAATACAGCTGCACCGGGGTTAGAGCTTCAACATAAACATTTGGGAGGGTCATATAGGTTTAGTCCCTTACATACAATAACATTGCAGGTGTTTTCTTTTGATGGTTTTGTGACTTGGCATTTGGTAACAATGAGCTAAGTGCCAGGCATGTATTAGGTGTATTTTACTGCTCTCCAGAACTGCAGCTATATATGGATCATTTTAGTCCTGACTTTCTAGCCAATAAATAATGTTTATAATTGGTTGTAGAAGTGGCTTACAACCGAGTTAGTATAGAACTCAGAATATTATTGTGCTTAAGATGGTTCTAAAAATTGAATAGCCATTTTAATAGTATATTAAGCCTGTACCACTTCGTTTAATTTTTTTCTCTTTATCCAGGTCCAAATATAGTTTGATTCCCATAGGAAATGTATGTGTAATTCAGTGATGATTTTGAAAATTTTATCATTTATCTTAATTCACCCTCTTACTCCTTCAGAGAGCAGCCCTTTTAATGGTATGGTTTTCAAAAATAGCTGAATCAAACCTCAGATTGGTATAGCAGATTTGGGAACAAAGTAGACATCCTAACTAACCTTAAGGATGTAAACCTCCTTATTTTCTCTGTGAGTTTCAGTATAAATTATGGATTCCTTATAATAAGACCATGCATTTTAGGTTGTGACAGAAGATCTTTGTATCTGGTTTCCCAGAATGATCACATTTATGTTTTTCCTCACAGGCCAGCCCTCCAGATCTCTATATTGAAAGATTTAATATAGCTCTTGGACAATATATGGGAGCATTGCAGAGCATTGTGCCTCTTTTCATATATATGGTAAGTTAGAACTGTTTCCAGCTTCCAGATACCCAAGAGTACTGGGCTAAGCACAGATGGATGCAGAGAATTAAGTGTATTTTTCTCGTGCTGTGTATTATGTTAGAAGTGGAAGTCTATTTCAGTAATGTTTCATAGTGTTGACATAGTAGAACTATTTACCCTTTTTCTCTTTGAAAATTCCACCAGTAACATTGCTGACTAGGTAATTATTAGATAGTAACAATCAGCAGTCCCCCAGTGAACATTTATGTAATTTCTGCCATCTGTGCTTGGTCCTGTGCTTGGGAAAGAAAAGGTATGTTAAGAATGGTTTCTGGTCCTCAGAAAGTAGAACATTGAGACTTGTATCTAAAAATATGATGTATGACAAATGCCAGGTAAATCATTCCATAAAAATAAAGTATAAAACATGCTTTCATTCTAATGATTGATTTCATTTGGAGGCTTGTGCGCTGAGTATAGTTTGTGGACTTGATTTCATTGGAAGCCCCTCCCTTCACCCTTTTTAAATAGTATAAAGTCACAGAATCTAGGTTTCATTTGAATGGCGGGCCCTAGAAACCACTGTGCCATGTCTTTGTTTATTAGTTTAGGGAATGGGATATTTAGACTGATCCTGCTTCCTGTAGTAAACATATTATATGTAATACCAGTTTTCAAAATGACTTATTCCCCACAAGATACACTTTATTAAAAAAAATAGTCTTTTAAAAATTAGATTGAAGAAGACAAGAAACTGATTCATACTTTCCTGTAGAGCCTTTGTTAAATTTTATGGTAAGATCCTAAGGTTTAAAAATTTGCTTTCATTTAAAAATAAACTTCAGACTTATTTTTCCAGCAAAATTAAAGTAGGGCATCTTAGTTTGTAAAATGAAACTTAACTACATCTTCCAAAGATTTAAGAGCTTGAATCTCATTTCTAGTTATTTGTGAAAATTTGTTAAGTAAATTGTTCTCATTGTTCAGAAAATAGAAATGTCTTGAACTTTGACACTATTTTGTTGGAAAAGTTTATTTCTTAAAGAAATAGTTTGGAATGTTAACCTTATACTCAGCAAACTGTCCTTTGTAGTCACAGTAATAGAAGAATTTTTTCCCCCAAAAAGTAGCTGGGGAAAAATTGTAGTAAATTTGCAAAACACGACAAAGGTATGTTCTCCTTGGTAATTTGAAAAGATTAACAACCCTAATTTTGTTGAAAAGGTGGACAAAAAGTGTAGGTCACAGAAAAAATACAAATGGCTTATAAACATGACAATACATCCAACATCTTAAAGACCTACAAAATGGTTAACTTTTTTAACCTCTTTTGGTTGGTGAAATTGAAAGTTGATAAAATCACCAATTCTGGTGGCTCTAGAGAAACAAGCTCCTCACACTCTGTAGGGATCTGTAAGGAAATATAAGGGGGTGCCAACTGGTAAAACCTCTTTGGAAGACTTTCTGGCATTGTTCATTGTTAAAAATGTACAGACTTTTTGACTCAGAAATTCTACCTCTAGGAAGTTATGCAGATAAGCTCATAAATATATGTAAATATATGTGTACCAGAATTATGCCGCATTGTTTTTAATAGTAGACTATTGGGGAAAATCTGTATTATTAGCAAGGGACTAATTTAAATAATTTATGGAAGATACAGTAGGAAAATATGCAGTTAAAAATAATGACCGCTATATGCTATTAGAGAAAGAAGTCTTCTCTTCAAGATACAATATTGGGTAAAAAAGTAAGATGTAATACAATGTTATATTTCTTCATTAGCAAGTATTTTCTTCTTTATTGGAAAAAAAGCCTATCCACAGGTATTCAAGTCACATTTTAGAAGGAGCGCACAAATGTTCCCCAGCATGAACGGGGCCATGGGGCATGGGACTCCAGGTCTGCTGCGGGAGACTTGTGTGTGCATGGTTTTATTTTGTCATCTTGTGCATGTTATTTTTACGATTTTTTTTTAAAGGAAAAAAAAGGTATGTTAAAAATTGAGAGAATCAGCAACTTGTTAACCTCCCTCTGTGTTTTCCACTGGTACACATTGAGTTAACATCTAAACGTGAACAAATTCAGTCTTCTGACTTGGCAGTCATTCTAATCAAGATGCTCTTGCCTGCAAGAAACAGAAAATTTGATTTAAAGAGATTTAATAAAAAAGAAAAGTATTATCTCTTGTAATAAAACTCCAGGTATAAGGCAGGCTCCAGGATTGGGTGACTGTGGCTCCACAGTGTTACCAGGAACTCAGGTGCTTTTTTCCTTCTTTCTTTACTGTTCACAACATCTGTTCATCTTCATTATATATAAAGTGACTATAAAATGACTCAATCCTAGATTTTTTTCTGTCTGATTGGGCCACCTTGGATCACGTGTGTACCTTTGCACCTAAAGGTGGCCCCTAGGGAATGCCATCAGCTGAACGACTTCAACTAAGCATTCACGTGAGGGACTGTGTGCTGGGAATGAGCAGTGCCTGTCTGCTGCCTGCTTCCAGCCAGGACTTTGACAGATGGGGGTGCCTTCTGTAACTACTTCCTGTAAATGTGGTAGTGGTTTTTTTTTTTAATTTAAATTTTATTTTTATATTCCCCATACAATTACAACCCCCTTATTTTGACCCTAAGCCCTCCTTTCTCCGCCCCCCACCCCCAAAGAGTGTCTCTGGTTCATAGTTGTTTGTTGATTTTGATATTTTCTTTCTTATAGTTATTCTTTTTCCTGGTCCCTTATTTAAGTTTTTGTGGTAGTGTTTTTTTATTTAAAGATTTATTTTCTTTATTTATGCATACAAGAACTGGGGTGTAGGCTAGAGGGGGGGAATGGGATGGGAGGATTCACCAGAGACAGAATGGGGAGCAGAACAGGCAGATCTACTGAAATACACTGCTGAGGGGAGCAGCGGGGAGACAGGAGAGGCCTGCCGCACCATGAGGGTAGCTCCCTGGCCAGGGATGGAACTCATGTCGCAGTGGCTGGTGATAGCTTGATTAGTGCTGAGACTTTAACCCCTGCACCACCAGGGAGGCCCGATTCAGTAGTGTTTTTAAAGAGAGTATTAAGTGCCTGTAGACAGTGCAGCTCCTGTATTTGTACATCCCTGTATGGTTAATTCAATTTAAAATGATTTAATAAACAAAGCTGTTATCCCCTGTAGCAAATGAGGTGTCTTTCTGTGTTCTTCTGGAGGGGCGGGGTTCGTGGCATCTTATCTTTATGTGCTTTTTAATCCCACGCCAGAAGACCGACAGGGGCAGCATTTTCATTATTTGATGTGTAGGTTCTAATTGATGCCTTAATGTTTTCTTAAAATAATTTTTAGTGCTTCAGTTGATTAGACTTAATTTCCCCCAATTGATTCACTGAAAAACAATTTATTTTCTTTCAGAATAAGTTTTACATCGAAACCAAGCTTAATAGAGACTTAAAAGATGACCTTATAAAGCTGTTTACGGAACATGTTGCAGAAAAGCACATTTGCAGCCTGATGCGTAAGTGATCAGCCTCTTTCAGGGGTGAGAGGACATGAGGACACTAGCAGTGATTTTTTTTTTCCTTTTTTGGGGGGGGGTCACGGCATATTCGCATATAAACCCCAATGTTGACATCTCTTGATTCATACAGCAAGAAGAGTTGAGCCCAATTCTACAGAGACACTGAAGAATTGAAATGGGACTTGAAGGTTCCCCAGTGAACCGGGAGCAGCTTAGCTCCAGGGCATTGGACGCTGCATCCATACCTGGCCTGATGCTGGCCACCTTTTTTTTTTCTGAACATGGGGAAGATATTAGGAGTTCCTAGTATTAGTGGTTCCTCTCTTTGGATCCTAACTTTGCTACTGATATCTCTAGGATCTCAGGGTTCCCTATATGGAACTGTAATGTAGAATTCTCTCTAGTTTTCACTCTTTAGTGAAAAGACCCTTGTCTAGTCTGGCTCTGTCATTTACTGACTATCTTAGGTAAGCTTCTCAGCCCTGGCCTGCTGGCCCTGGACTTTGTGAAATGTTTACCATGCCAGTGTAGATTATTAAGTATGCAGAATAAAGTGTCAAGTTCAGTGTTTCCTCTTCTCTTCCTGGACTCCCTGCCTCCTCACAGTAGGTAGCATCTTAATTTTCCAAAATCCAATTAGTAATTTCCTTCTTGACTTCAGATCTCTTTGGAATGTTAGTGTTTCATTTATTATTGCTGTGTAACAAATCCCACCAAAGCATGGTGACTTAGAACAGCTGTTTATTTTATTTATTTGACCTCAGATATGCAAGTTTGAAATCAATTTTTACTATGCATTAAATATGCAGGGTTCAAGGGGTTCCTCTGCTTTACTAGCTTTGTGACTCGACTGGGATATGGGGGACTTTCACAATGGCTCATTCAAGATACAGCAAATGGAAACTGCTAGCCCAGAAGTTGGCACAGTGTTATTTTTGCTGTATCCTGTTGGGCAGACAGCCACAGAGACCAGATTCCAAGGGAGTAGACATGGGGGACACACTTCTCAGTGGGAGGTGTGTCAAAAGGTTCTTGAGGACGATGGGTTAAAACCAATACAGCAGGACAAAGTAGACACCCTCTCTGCTAATAACTAATTAGTGCTCAAAGGCCCCTTCTCACCAGTTGTTTCATGAATGAGGACAGTGACTTCTCACAGCAGATGAAATTAATTTTCTATTCTCTCCTTGATATACTTGTTTTCATACATTTATGATTTTACAATAAAGTAGATTCTACTTCTGGCTGTTAGTAAAGTTGTTTACTTTTGAAATCAGTATTTGCTATGCATTAAACTTTGAAAAACAGCGGAAGTATTAGAATCTGCATTTATCAAAGTATATGTAATACTGTATTGAGGATTCTGCACAAATATGACAAAATAGGTCAGTTAATGGTAGACATTTCCTGAGAAAATGTAACATGTCAGCTTGCTTGGAGGGTTTTCATGAGTCCTTTTCAGGTTTTAGCCTCAGGAGTTATCTTCTGCTTTTTACTTTATTTATTTTTGAAGATTTATTTATTTATTTATACAAGCATTGGGTACAGTCAGAAGCGCGGGAGGGTGAGAGAATTCACCAGAGCCAGAGTGGGGAGCAAAACAGACAGAAGGACTGAAGTACACTGCTGAGGGGAGCAGCGGGCGGCAGGAGAGGTCTGCGCGCCATGTGGGACACTTGCCCGGCAGCCAGGGATCTAACCGGCATTGCAGAGGCTGCGGGCAGCTTCTCAGCCCAGCGCTCAACCACTGCATCACCAGGGGAGACCCCGCTTTTTACTTTAGACCTTAATTTGAAATTTTTTTTTCTTTTTCTTTTTTTTTTATTTTAACATTAATCATTTTTTACAATTTGAATTTTTTTTTGAGTTGAGAGTTAATTTTAATATCAGTTTTGATTTTAAGAATCACTTTTTACATTAATAAAAGAGAGAAGGCCTGGATGTACCTGAGGAGTAGTTGAAAGAGCAGAGGAGCTTAGTTCCGGGCCTAGTCCCGCTATTAAAAAGCCAAGTGACTTTCAGCAAGGCACTGAACATCTCTAAACTTTCATTCATAATATGTAGAGAAAAAGGTGTACACTAGAAGTTCTCTAAGGTAAACAGCCTAGTTTTAAAACTACTGACTTATAATTAAGAGTGAGTGGAATTGTTGGAGGATCCTTGTTTCTTTATAGTTTTTGGAAGAGAACAAAATTACTGTTTTTGGAAGAAAACGGTTACTAAGGATAATGCTTTGTATCTGTTCACATGTAACATCAGCATTTTAGTGGTGGCTGGTGGACTAAAAAGAATACAGAATTTTGAGTGAAACACAAGTCCTTTGATCCCTTCTATACCTGCTGGGTCTGTGTTTTTGTTTTGTTTTGAGTTTCAGTTTCCTTACGTGAAAAACAGAAAGGTAAATAATAGTTTGCGAGAAAGTATATCTTAAGTAAAGCTTACGAGATGTAAACATATATATCTAGCCTAACACCTGTTAAATACTGAGTACATATTTTCTTTTTTCTCTCAAGCTCCATACCCCCAAATTCCCATTTCTTCTTCCTTAAAATAGGCCATCAATAAGAATCTCTTCAACATTGTTTTCCTAAAAAGGGTGGAGAAGATTTTAGTGAAATGTTACACCTTCTCAACTCTAGTAATCTTTTGCTATTGAGTGTAATTATTTTCAGCTAATTCATCCCAAACTAATATATATTTTTTGAATAATTCAATTTCTAAATTTAACTTAGGGGTTGTTTACAAATGTAAATACTTGATCACATAAAGATTTAGTGGAACAGATGTTCTGAAAAACAAATGAATGGCCAAAAAGCAGGAGGAGGGATTAGTGGAGAGAGCCTGGGTTTGGGGCATATGTTGAAATTAGAGAGAACCTTGAGAGAGACTCTCAGAAACTAACATTTAGAATTTCAATTTTTAAACACTGCATTTTAAAACATTATGATTATCTGAAATGCTTAACACTGATTGTTCTTAAAATTTTTGCCATTCAAAATGATAACCGTCTGCCAGTGATAAAATCCAAAGCAAAAACTTGAACGGTCCCCTCTGGCCTTTGTGGTATAAACTTAGGTGTAATTCACGTTGTATGTGTGAAAGTATAAAATCATTGTTGGTTACATGAGATGGTGTTACTGTTGTTAAAGACATTCACAGAAGAAAATCAGTTTGTTCAGTTTAAAAAACATAAAGACTTAGAGTTAAAATTATGCAGATTTTTGGTTCATAAAGTGCATACCTTAGAGAAATTAAAAATGGTTTTGTATCTGTTGTTATCTAGAATATGTTACCTACAAGAATTATTTGTACCCACTTAAAATATTTTATTAAATTTGTCGTGTGGCAGTCGATAACCTAAAAGAAACTGTTGTCGCTTTCAGTCAGTCACGTGGTCACCAGAGTGCTGGAGTGAGCCAGGTGAGCCCACGTGATCGCTGGTGTTTACCTTTAGTGAGAAGAAAAAGTATATGTATCCGTGGCATTTGGAAAAGTGCGTTTCTGACTGATCACAGTTACTAAAATTACTAATAATGGTGTCTTTCAGAAAAATCTGCCAGCATCAACTATGGTGTTTTAAGGGAAAGAGGGATGATTGAGGGAGTTTGTTTCAAATTCTAGAGAACACTTCATTCCCCAAATGAATTTCTTTTGAATCATAAACTTAATGGGAAGCATTTTTTGGCTCACTGACTAAGTCCATGAATACCATTGCTTTTAGGCAGCTTTACTTATTTTCAGATCCTCTGATATGAATCGTATCATTCCAGTAGTTTCAGCAGAACTGCACAGTTGCTTGTTTGATGGAGCTACTGCATTGAATTAAGGAAAAAAAACAACTTTTTATAGAGTATAAACTCTTAGTTTGTCCTCTTGGGCTGTTCTTTTCTTACACTTGCTTATCCGTCAGCCTTTGGGAGAAATAAAAATAGAGAACCTTGACAATAAATGTTAGATCATGTTTATAACCCATTTTCTCTTCATATTTCAGCTTTACTTTTAGAAGCCCAGTCAACACCATTTCAGGTCACACCTTCAACTATGGCAAATATTGTGAAAGGCCTGTACACGCTCAGACCAGGTAAACATTTTTCCTTTCTTTGGGGGTTAGACTTGTTTCTTTATGCAGTTCCAGCCTTATCCAAGAGGACAGTGTTTCCCTCTGTGTTTTCTGATGTGTAGTGGTATTTGGATTTGCTATAGCCATAAAATTGAGTAGATATTCATCATTGTGAAATGTAAACTCAGGGCTGCCTGCTTTTCTACTAGTGTAAACCAAGTCGTTTGGGAAATAGAAGAAATAATTTGTAGGGGCACTTTAGATAAAATTCAGGGTCATGTCTAACCCTTATCTCTCTTTATTCTGGAGTTTCTCCTTCACTTCTGCCCCACACTGCACCTGTTCCCTGGCGGACACATTTATAGCTTGATTTTTTAGGTTTGTGATGTAACTTGCATAGAATCTGGTCTTACAAATTTGACAAAAATACTTTGGAATAAAGACAATCCATCTTTGTCATGTCTGATACAGATCTTTTTCTTCGACTTCACTTAATGATAAATGAATGTTATTTTTTTTATAGATTACTCTTTGGATCTCTTCTCTTTTTCTTAAGAATTTGGTAACCATTCATTTATTTTTGTTGTTATACATTCTTAGTTTGCTGTACTTTAGCATGAGTGAAAATAGATTATTATTTCAAAAGTCCTTGCCAGTTAATCTCTGGTCCTTATATTAAACGTTTATTTCTTTTTCCCCCCTGCCCCCAGGTTTTTGTGGTATTTCTTTTCTTTTTTTTTTAGTTAAGTCTACTGGTAACTTTCTGTTCCGTTCTCTACTTTGATCATTAGATTGTTTTAATTAGTGCTTAGTAGGGCTGTATTTCCACAGATTCCCTTCCCTCCCACTGAGAGATCCTTGCTTATCTTGTTCGTGTCTTCCTCTATATTTACATTGTTCAATAAATAAATAAATCTTTTTTAAAAAAGATCTATTCAAAAATTCCCTAAGGACTTTAAATTTTGTTAAACCACTAAAATGTAAAATATCTGCTTTCTTTACACTCTACATTCTTTTCAGAAAAGAAATTTAGCTTTGTTGTCCTCTATCAGAATGGGATTGCACTCATTTTTCCCCCACTTATTTTCATTTGATGTATATTTTTGTTCTTTGGACAATAGAAAGCTTTCCCTTTCCATTTAATTTAGTTAGTCTGTATGACTTCCTTAATGAATCTTTTCCTTCCCTTACAGAGTGGGTTCAGATGGCTCCAACTCTATTTTCTAAATTTATTCCAAACATTCTCCCTCCGGCAGTGGAATCTGAACTTTCTGAATATGCTGCTCAAGATCAGAAACTTCAAAGAGAACTTATACAGAATGGGTTTACGAGGCAAGTGTTCTTCTTCCTCTGGCGACAGAATCTGTCCGTTTCCTCTGCCCATTTGGCTCTGGGAGGGTGCAGGGGGCTTAGTGACTGTCTCAGAGTAAGGGTACGCTGCGGGAGTGGCCTTGGCATCCTTCTGTGGAAGCTGGGTTTAGATTTTATGGGAGTTGCTCTTCACAAGTAGATATTAAAGAAGGGTTTCTTACTGAGGCATTTAGGCTGACCAGCCTCCAAGAGCTTTTCCAACTTTGATCCTCTCATATTAGCTCTGAACATTTGGGAAAACATAATGTACCACTTCTATGGTCAATTATAATGTGCTTTTATGACTACACTAGTAAATAACTAATTTTATGACTAAGCTAGTAAAGAGACTTAAGATTCTGTTTTTCATATTTTCACTTTTGCCTTAAATTCTAGTTTCCTCTTCTTTTTTTTTTTTTTTAAGATTTATTTATTTATTTATTTTTGCGAGCACTGGGTACAGTCAGAAGCGCAGGAGGGTGAGAGAATTCACCAGAGCCAGAGCAGGGAGCAGAACAGGCAGATGGATGAAGTACACTGCTGAGGGGAGAAGCAGGTGGCAGGAGAGGTCTATGCGCCATGTGGGATCCTCGCTAGTGGTTGGGGATCGAACCAGTGCTGCAGAGGCTGTGGGCAGCTTCGCAACCCAGTGCCCAACCGCTGCACCACTGGGGAGGCCCTAGTTTCCTCTTCTTAAAAAAGGAGGATAGCTCTATCCAGATAAATTTTCCATCCTTGGCTAATTTTTCTAAAACTTGCAATATAGTATGATGTCCATATCCCGGAGAATCTTGCGAAGTACATATTTTGTGAAGTATATATTTTCAGCTGATATAAATGATACAAAAATTTTGTGATTCCCAATGGGAATTAAATTAGCGACTTAAGCATTTACTATGAGAATTAAGTCTACTTCAAAAATTACTTTGATGGGCGCTTCGCACAGCGTGGGCCTCCTAAGGTGACTTTCTCATATTCCTTGGTCCACTGCTCAGCTGGTCCAGATTGGTCAGAAGGGGGCACTCACCCTAGTCTCAGCAGCAGAGAGAGCGTCTGCCTGTGCTGACTCCCGTGCATGGACTCTCGTCCAGCCTCTGGGCTGGATTGTTTTGGAAAAAACGTCCACCAATCCAGACAGAATTGAGAATGTAGTCCAGACTGTCTGACAGAGACTCTGTGACTGGCTGTGCTGCTGTGAGGAGTTCGTTTTATGGTTTGTACCTAATCAGTCATAGGATTGCTGTTCAGACTCACAAACTATTGTTTCATTTAAGGTTATGTTCTGTGTTCGTGCTGTAGGGAGCCCTGAATAGGCAACAGACAGCTTTAATGTGGATGTACAGAGTGAGTCTTTGACTGAAATGATGTGTGAATAATGTGAAATACCTGGTCTTGTACAGTTAATAGATTCTTGTTTGAGCTGAAGTTCATGTGAAACATCTTTAGGTGCATGGAAATATTCATGTAATGTGGGCTTGTTTCAAAGCTAGAATTAATATGTAAACTAAGAGCAACATTTTCTTATCTGTTCCCCTGCATGATTAAATGGACTATTGGGGGTGGGGGGTGGGGAGCGGTCAGCAGATTGGCTTCTGTCGCTGTCTAAGATCCCCTTCCTGAAGGTAAGCTTATTTGGGAACATCTAACATGTTTGCCCTCGAACCATCCCCGTTCAGACCAGCTGGGGGTCCTCTTCAGGGTGTGCCAAATCATTTTCAAATGTGTTTTTCTGAATAGTAGCTACCTAGGTTTCTGGAACAAAATAGAATCATGTAGGGGTATTGTTGCTCTTTTAGCTGAGAAGGGTCACTCTAGGATTGGTGCTTTTTGGTTTAGTACAAGGGTTTTGAGGTCAGTTTATAGTTTTTTAGACATGTGGCTTTAGCTGATTCCTGTAGCAACCTTACATATACATCACTTACTTTTTTTCTTCTTCCGTCCTGCTCTTTTCACATGTATGTTCTGTTCTTTTTGCACATTCAGTTTTTATTTAACCTTTGGGGGATAGGAATGAAGGTTGTCTATACAAGTTGAGGCCCCAGATATAAAATTCTGTATTTTCCCTTTTGATCTGCATTAACTGGTTTCTGAATGTTTGGTGAATGTCAATTCATGAGGATACTAGTATAAATAATAATATGAGTCATTCAGCTGGCTTTGCAGTTCAGTGAGAAAAAATAAAAGCGGCTTCAGGGCTGTTCCTTTTCCAGCACCTTAAGATGCCTGAGGCTGGTTGGTTCCTGGTAAATACACAGGTTTTTCTGTGAGTGCTCAGCCTAGAGAAACCCCTGAGAGGCCATTCAGTGAGTGTTCTTTCTGCCAGTCACTGAGACTTCTCGCCTCGCCCAGCAAGAGGTCTCTGTCCTTGTCATGAACATAACCAGAGAGGGAAAATGAGAAACTTTGGTAGTCTGAAAGATTATTCAGAAGTAGGAAGTAATTACTTGGGCTAGCATTTTAATAATCCAAATGTAGAGGCTGTTAGTCACTCACTTGTTAATGTAGCTAGTAATTACTGCCTACTGTGTACAAGACATAGTAGTAAGATGGGTAAAATTCCTGGTTTTTTAGGGAGTTTATGCTCCAGTGTCAGGAGATAAATGATAAACATATGGACATATAATTTCAAACAATACTGAGTGTTATGAGGAGAACAGCAGTCTGGAACAGAGAGTACCCAGGGCACGTGTTTGGGGATGCTCCCCGTGACCTGGTGATGGGATGCCTTCTGAGGCAGAGTCACTCCAGCACGGGTGTGGGTGCCGAGGAGATGTCCGTGTGGCTCTCTAAGTGAAGGGTGCTACAGGCAGAGAAGGTCGTAAGTGCAACAGTGATGACATGTCCGAGGGACAGACGGAAAACCAGAACAACTGATGTTCAGTGAACAAAAGTAGAAAATAAGGGTGGAGAAGTAGGCAGGAGGCATATCTCACAGACCTGGGAATAGAAATTTTAATTGATTTTTAACTGTAAAGAAAGCCACGAAAAACTTTAATCAGAGGCATGAAATAATCCTGTTTTTACGTAAGATCACCCAGGCTCTTGTCTGAACTAATCGTAGTAAAACTCATAGTTGTGGAGGGAGAGAGGAGAGTGACTTGGATCGAGACGGTAGGTATGGAGCTGATTATATTTGGGGACAGAATGCCCCAGAGTGAGGGAACAAGCGAAAATCAAAGATGAGCTAGGAGTTAACCTGGAGTTGTTGGGTGGGCAGTAGCGCCATTTATATAGGAAGACTGGGGAGAGTGGAGTGGAGTGGAGTCAGCGTTGTACTGGCCTTGGTGCATTTGCAGTACATTTAAATCATCCCTTGCGGTGGGGATGGGCAGCTGGCCCTACAGGTCAGAAGTGTGGGGGGAAAGCAGAGCTGGAAGTGGAAATCTGGGAGCCTCAGACACATGGACGATGTTTCAGGTCGCACACCTTGTGTGATCTGTGTCCTCGACTAAGGAGAATAATACACCTGGATAAGACAGGGTAGCTGAAGACAGAGTGTTGAGCAAAACCAGAAGTGTTTCAGGAAGGAAGAGATCAACCATGTAAATACTGGTAAGAGAACCAGGAAGAAAAAGATAGTGAGTTAGCATTTTAGTCACGTTACCTGCATTATTCTCTGAGAAACTGAATAGACAATAGTAGATTTTTCAGGTAGCCTAGGACCTGGTCAGACCTTGCTTGTCTCTAGAACCAGAACTTCTTTCTATGGCGTTGGAAGATGAGCTGGGTAGTATATGTAAAGGTTCATGTTCTTCTTCCTGCAAGACAGGTATTCATCTACGGCAAGAATCTGTGGTTTCTCAGAGACTTTATATAATTTCAGTCTCATATTAGGGCTTTAAGAGGAACATTTTGAATTTTCCTATTTGAATTTGCCCTGGTATGTGCAGGTTACCAGGTATGTTGGTAACAAAACCAGGTTTATCTATAAAGACATGTTAGTCTGAACCTATTTCTCCAAACCATATTTGTAGATAATCTCTCCTTCATTTAGTAACTTTCTCTATTAAAGAGACAGCATTCATTAGCATATTCAGGTTGTAACAGCACAGCCTACATTTACATTTGATGGATATTTAAAATAGATTGTTAGAATTGAAATACCTGCTATTATCTGCTATTATCTTCTGATTCGGTATGTGAAGATGTGAAGATGTCAGTCAGTTTTGTTGACTCTTTTTTTCTTATTCCTAGAGGTGACCAATCCCGGAAGAGAGCAGGGGAAGAGTTGGCTTACAGTAAGTAATGTTGTTCCTTGACATTTTTGGGTAGTTTTGTGACGTAAGCAATTACTGGTGGTGACTGTGCAAATGAGTGTGCTGGTGTCCCACTCTTCGCCGTGGTGTGCGTCCCCGGTGTTCACTGCTGTCGTGAAGCACTGTGTGTGAGGCGTGTCAGACAGCACTACGTGATGTGGCAGCTCTGATGTGGCGCTCAGGTTGTTGTCCAGAAGCTACTGGATTTTTTAGTCTCTACCAGAGTGGGATAGTAACCCAGTCTCAGTTCCTGATTTACCCCCTTTCATTTCACTTAAAATCACATGGTTTTGAGGATTTGCCCTTTTTTTTTTTTTTTTTTTTTTTTGGTATCTTTTGGGGGAGGAGGAGAGGGGTGAGAAATACGCGTTAAGTAAACAGATTCCTACCATTATCAGCTGCTGTCTGCTATTCATACTTTTTCTTGTTGCAATGTTTTTTTCAGACAGCTCATCAGCATGTGCAAGTTCCAGAGGGTACAGATAGTGAATGTGTTGAATGTACTTTCCTTCCTGAAGAGAGGACACACTGGAGCTGCAGAGACTGGGCAGAGCGCAGTGGGGTCCTACAGACGCTCAGGAGCTCTGCCACACGCTTTTCTTGGAAGAGGATGTTGGACTTCATACTTTGGTTTGTAATTTTAAAAAACAAAAAAACTAACAAAAAAAAAAAACAAAACTGTTGCTGCTAGACTTGGGGATGATTTTGAAACGGGACACTCTTTTAATGAGTTTATCTACAGATTCTGTGAGGAACAGACGTCTTGAAAAGTGACCGTGGCTAAGTGAGACCTGGCAGCCAAACTCAGCAGCTTCCTCCAAAAATATAACAGCAGAAGAATCTTTTTTTTTAAGCACTTGTTTTGTTCATTTGTGGACGTGGCACTTCGGCATATGGGTTCCACACATCAAGATACCTTTTGCTTTAAAATCAAGCCGATTGTTACAATACAGTATTTTTCACCCATAACCAAAACAAACCCATTTAAAAGAGTTGGTCTTTGTTTAGCATTAGCAAGTCTTGTTAAAAGAAAATGCTAGCTCTGCTTTCGCTCTAACCTTTCCCCCATCTGTTCACAACTTTTTTCTACTCTGTGCCTTGAGCTTTGTGCACTTTGCAACTCTGTGACCATGTTGTCAAACTCAAAGGCTTCCTGAGAAAGCTGATGGCATCACAGACTAGCCCGCCGCTGTGCCAGGTGTCTAGCAGCATGCCACATGGGAAAATGGAAACGTGTTGCATGTTGGTCAGATCCCTGCTTCACCGAGCCCTGTCCATGTTCACGCGGGGACCGTCGAGTCACAGGATGTGACTTCACCAGCCGCTGCCATAGCGCTGGTGTCAGGGGAGGTGGGGCCTGAGCGGTAGAGCTCCCTTTTAACCCTGTTGAGCACGGCCCAACAGCGAAGACTGGTTCCTGTGATGCTCCAGGAAGCAGATACGGTTATTAAATCCAAATATACTCAAGGGTGTGGGATTCCAGATCCATTTCATTTTAAATGGGTGAGATAAGTACTTAAAAAGAAAAGTCTGCAGTCTGCATCTTTTAAACATCTTATTTGAGATAATAGAAAAATAGCACTGCTGTTTTAAGTCTCCCTTCCAGCTGTGGCAAAGCTATATTTTCTGTTTTTGTACACCCACAGTGCTACTTGTTTTGTTCCTTATAAAAGACTCTGAATTTTATTCTAGTTGTTTTGAAAGGCAAAGAAAAATAGGAAGATGTGACAAGAGAAAAATATTTTTCTTCTCAATTTTGCTTGAATCTAAATTGGGCGTATGCTTGACTCTCTTTGGTAACGTCAGATTTTACTTACCTCTTCAGAGAACTCGGGGCTAAGAAGATAGACCAGGAGAACTGTGTCCTGCTTCTGCTTTGCTGTTCAGTTTGTCCTGTGGGGAGACTGGGGGTGGAGTGGGAGAGTTGGAAGTATGATATCGGGAGCAAGTAAGGCATCTAAGAACAGAATCCTCTATTTGTGAAATTATTATTCAGAGAAGTAAATGTAAAGGGTGTCAGATTTATTTTTTTAAGTACTTAACTAGAGTTGGTAGATTTTTGGAGGACTTTGAATTGTACTTCTTTAACTCAGCATCTTGGATTGTATTGATAAACACTTAATTACTGTAATAATCTATACAGGCTCTCACCTGCCCTGTATGTTTTGATTTGCTGCACCACTAGCATTCTAGTAACCAGGAAGAATTCCATTTTATCATGAAATCCAAATTTTACTTTTCTCAATGGAATGCTTGCTGCAGGCTTATAAATAGTATCTGCAACTGAAGTCTCTCCTTTGTGGTTTTAATATTTCCGAGAGGAATAAAATTGAAACATTTCTTTAAATATGGATGGATTTTTCAGTATCGTAATAATATATCCAAATGCTTTTTCTGGAAGAGAGTATTTTTTGGGCCAACACCAGAACTTTCCTTATAAAAGCACTGTATTATGTGAATTGGCATTAAAATTTTTGGATGCTTTTGCATTATTAACTTAATGGAGAAATATTTTACTTTTGTCTTATTATGTATGTGTTAACAAAAAGCAAGCAAAGTTAAGACTGCAAAATGGAGTTTCTCTAAATTTTTGCACAGTGACTATAGCCAGCATTGGGCCCGGGGTTGGTACTGTGAGGCTGTGGCTGGGAAGAACACGCATGCTCGCCCAGCACGTGTGCCCTGGTTGTCACTCATCCTGGCCCGGGAGGCACCTGGCGGTGTGGTGAAGATCTTTTTTTCAAGTTGAAGTTGACCGTGCCTATTTAATTAGAACGCACCAAAATTCTTAGTTTGCAGCATAAGAGAAGTAAGATTTGTCCTCCACTTCGTGTTGACTAAGTACTAGCCAGGAAGTATTTTTCTTCTCATGTTTGTTTGTATTCTACTTGCCAATACCTTGTATAGTTTCTCCACCCCAGTTAAATGTTGGCTTTTGAGGGGTCCAAATCATCCAAGACAGAAAATCATACATACTGCAGGTTGTGTGTCTCCTTAGTCACGAGGAGGTGATTGGGCCGACCCGACCGGAGTGGATGTGCAGCCTGTAACAAGCGCCTCCAAAGAAAGCCAGTCTGGGCATTTGAAAGAGTGACTTGAGAACGTGGCTGGGTGATTGTCTAGAGCAACGGTACTTCTTTTACAGTTTAGCCTTAAGCTTCAGTCACAGTGTCATTTCATGTCCTGTTGTCACAGCTGTGCCCTTACCTGACAGGAACTGCGTCTTTGTTTTCTGTGGGGCAGAAAGCCAAACCTGGGGTAGCAGCTAGCTAACCTGATAGCTCCTAGGTGGAGTTAGGAGCTCAAACCTGGATGAGTGAGTTGTGCATTATTAAATTTTGTGGGAAAGTTACTTTTTTCTCCTCCCTTTTACAAGTTTGAGGCAGTCCCCTCCCCTTCCTTCAGGGTTACCCATGAAAACTGATGTCTGAGTGAGATTGCAGAACGGGCGCCCTTGGTGAGCCCCGCCTGTGTGGAGCTGCCTCCCCCCTCTGCTGCAGGCCATGCTTTCTGTTGGATTGCAAATTTGCACACATTAAGAATTCCTCAGGAAGAGTTTGCACGTGCATCACCTCCAATATTCTGGACTGACCGAACAAGAGATTTGAAAGATTCTTAGCACAAGGAGAATGCCGCAACGGTGGTCTGAGCACAGGCTGGAGACTGGTCACTATGGCCTGTGGCCAGCAGGCCCCGCTGGCTTCTACGGTCCCGACTGTGCGGGCGCACGGCTGTCCCAGTGGTTGGCGCACCTGACCCCCCCCCACCCCCCAGCAAGCCTTTCGGAGTCGGTCATCTCAGTGAGGCTGGCTGTGTTTTCTTCTGTGTGTTTTGTTTTATTGCAGTTAATTGTTTCCATGATTATTATGCAAGCGGCATTGCCCTTGAGCTAAATCCAATTGTTTAATAAGCAGCTGTTATTAAAATAAGCGAACTTTGTTTTTTAAATATACACTAATCTGAGGTAATAAAAAACTTTACAACTATAAAGCAAAACTAAAAACCTATATTAGCTAACCAGTCATTGTTTGAATGTTTTGATTTTTTTTAAAATGATGTCGTGTTGAGCTTCTTAAGCTCAGGGTATTATGTTTACTTTAATCCAGGTCTAGGCTTCTTAAGGGAACGTTAAAATTTAAGATCAGAATGTGACTGACACCTGTAGGAGGTTTAGAGGACCTTTTTGTTGTGATTACTGTTGTTAGTAAGATTGTGTAACGGGAAGTTCACATTTATCAGAAGTTAAAATAGAGTTCATGGGGAACGACTCTGCCGTCACTTTCATTACCTTGGTGATTTGCCCGGTTTCTGGCCGCCAGAACATCAGACCCCTGTTCTCTCCCGACGGAAATGATTCCTCCTCTGTCCCCACTGTTTGTTAACTAAGTCACTGACGTTTTCCCTCCTCCACTGTCCACAGCCCTCATTTGAGCCTCTTTGAGCGCAGAGGGGCAGAGTGCACAGGCTGTTCCTGCTTATTGGCAGGGTGACTGGAGAGCAGTGAAGGGTGCGCTGCCCCGAGGTCCGTTCTCCCTGGCCTCTGGCGTACACTGCCCCCTGCTGGTCGGAAGGTGTCTTCATTTTTGGTTGGATGGCATTGTTGAGAAAAATGTTCATGGCTTACACTTTTGGGACATTCATAGTGTGGCTCTGGGCTGAATTCTGTGGTTTGAAAAAAATAAATATTTTGTATTGATTCTCACATGTCATTTCAATGTTGTGATATGTACTACATGTAATACGACTGGATGTTCTCTTAGAGGGTAGGTTTTGTTGAGACAGGTGGTAATTTCATTGCTCATTAGTCCTGTTTGTCAGCAGAACAGCCATGCTATTCAGGAGAAATACTCAAATGTGAAGTCACGGGAAGTGATGGCTAGAAGCAGGAATGTTCACGAAAATGGGAGTCCAGAGAGGCTTGCCACCCACCAGCACAGCCAGGCTAAGGATGCAGCAACGAAGTCTAGCCCTGGTGTGCTTGTTCACTGGACAGCACGGTGGCGCTTAGAACAGGGTGTTCTATACGTCAGCGCTTTTATTAGCCCAAGAAAACAAAGTGGTGGATGAGACTCTTACTGACCTGGGATTCAAAAACCACTGACTTTATCTCTGACCTTGAACTCCTGATGGATTTTGAATCACTCCTTCTGTATTAGGGTATATACCATCACTTTAAAACGTTGTGGTTAATGAAATAAATCTTGTACAGATGTCCTTGGCCTTGTTATGTTCATACCTGATTCACTGGAATTTTGCTGTAATACAGAACATAGGCTTCTGTTCCCAGTACATTCACAGCACTCCCTGAAGGACAGCCGCTCTCCGCGCGGCCTCGTCTGCTGGGGTTAACTAGCCCTCGGTGCGTGTACGTCTCCACCCCTGTCCCAGCGACTGAAAAGCAGACATGTTCCATATACATAGATGTACATTTCTACGTACACAGTTTCTTTTATATACCCTGGTGCGTTGTGGGCCTTTACTCAAAACTTCCGTAGTTTTTTTCTTTTTCTTATTTTTCCTCAGTTGACCCTGCTTTAAAAAAATAGCCCTTCATGTTTCCTTGCTATGAAATTAGTAAAGGCCCCTAGGTGTTTTGTAATCTTACTCGATAATTTTAGTTTCTCTAGCTGTGTCTTTATAAGTGTCCTCTTTGACAGTGTTCTCAGAATGCCGTTTCTTTTTTCGTTGCCTAAGTTGTCTTGTAGCGATGTCTACTCTTTCATTACCGCACACAGCAGGACTCGGCAGCTTTATCTTTTCTTTTTCTCTGCATTTAAACCACCTGACCGTTTCCTTCAACTTTGAATTTTTTTTAAGCCAAGTAGGAGCTATTTAAGCTCTCTCCCTTCTCTTAGCAAAATTATTTTACTGAGTACAAAACTTTTCTACTAGAGCCAGTTCTTTTTTGTGTACTCTTCTGTGTGTGTTTCTTCTGTTAGCTTGTTTCTCGACCCGAAATTCCAAAACATTACGATTTTTTAAAAACATGTAGTAGAAAGAATATCACACGTAAAATCAGAGAGCAAAAGTGTGACTCTTGGCTTAATTAGTGTGCTCCTGGGTAGGTTATTTTTCTGAAGCTCTGAGTCCCTGTATTAATATGGAGCCCACCCTCTCCTCCCTTTCCCCCAACTACTAGTGATGGAGGACCTCTACATAGGACAAGAGGCTTAGTTTACCAAAAGAATATAACAATTCTAAACTTCTTATATTCTTAGTCACGCGCCAAAGTGACTGATATACCTCAAAAATAAAAGGCCACAACTACAAGGGGAAATAGTCTACCAGGGTGATGGACAATTTCAACACACCTCCTTCATTAATAGGTCATGCAGAAGACAAAATCATTATTAGAGGCATGGAAGATTTAAATAGAAGAACTAATAAATTTGATCTCATGGAGAAATATATCACATTAGCATATATAAGGTATGCTGTCATACACAGAGATAACATTGCACCCTTCAATAAGAAAATAAGCATCTTCTTGCAAGCCAAATCTAACAAAGTATAAAAATGATGACCAAATTGGATTTATCCAGGAATGCAAATTGGCCAGTAGTAGAAAATCAGTTGTTTTTGATGGGTGCCTATGTTTATGGGTTAATGTATGATCAGATTGTCTACAAAAATCCAGAGAATCTTCAAGTTACAAGACTTAAGAGTTTATAAAGTTGGGGCCTCCCCGGTGGCGCAGCGGATTGAGCACAGCTCTGTGAAGCTGCCTGCAGCCTCTGCAGTACCGGTTCGATTCCTGGCCAGCCAGGGAGATTCCCACATGGCACGGCAGACCTCTCCTGTCTCGTCCGCTGCTCCCCTCAGCAGTGCCTTTGGTCCATCTGCCTGTTCTGCTCCCTGCTCTGTCTCTGGTGAATCCTCTCACTCTCCTGTGCCTCTGACCTGTACCCCAGTTCTTGTATAAAATAAATAAATCTTTAAAAAAAAGTTTATAAAGTTTGCTGGAACAAATCAGCGTGTAAATACCAATTACATTTTTATGCACCAGTTACAAGCAGTAATAGTTTAAAAATTTTTTAAATGTAATTAAGAAATACAATTTACTGTAGAAATGAAATAAAGTACCTAAGAATAATTCTTACTAAAAGATGTATGAACCTTTTAATGAGAAAGTTTTAATTAAAAAAAATTATTGACCTAAATAAATGGAGAGACTACGATGGACAAGAAGACTCACTGTTACCTAGGTCTCAGCTCTTTCTCTGAATTGGTTAAAGGGTTGATACAGTTCCAACACAAAATCCTGTGGTTACTTGACCAATTAAGCCTAAAATGTAAATGGAAGAACAAAGGGCCAAGGATTCCAGCACATTCCTAAAGAATGAAGTGTGAAGGAGACTAGCACATCCAGATTATAAAGCTCACTATAAAGTATAGTGATTAAAACAATGTGGAATTGGTACAGAGATGACAATTGGATAAATAAAAAGGACTCAAGAACTTGGGACTGACCAATTCATGTACATAAAGTTGATTTTTAAAAGGGCAGTCATTGCAGATCAGTGGGGAAGAGAATGAATTATTTAATAAATGGGGTTTCTGTAATTGACAAAAGGGGAAAAAAAATGAATTGAACTTCTACCTTGCACCAGACACAAAAGCCAATTAAAGTTACATAGGAAAGTTAACATTTTAAAAACTCTTAAGACTGTGTCAAAGAATATGTTTGTGACTGGGCAAGGGAAGACTTCTGTGAACAAAATAGGCAGTGCGAGACATTCACTTAGAGATGACCTGACTACTCAGTAAGCACTAATTCTTACCATAAGGTGTAATAATAACAATGTGTATGTTAATTGAATACAAATCAATAATAAGAACAACTCAGGGGAGAAATGGACAGAAAATGAGCAGGCAAGTCACAGAGGAAGAAACCGGAATGGCCCATGACCATGGGAAGAGGTCTGCCCTTACCAGGAGATGCACAGTGGAAAGAAACACTATTTAGTCTTCATCATTTCACAGCCACCAAAATGTCAGCAGCCAAAGAGAAAACAGCAACAATTGAAGAGATCATGACAAGAATGTCTTCTGCTACTGTTCGGCGCTACCACTTTGGAAAACAGTATTGTTTAGTGACGTTGAACACAGCTAAGTCTCTTAGGCGGGATTTATGCTTTTCGAGAAACATGTGCTGGATGGTGACACCCAGGAGGCGAGCATAGGAGTGGTCACATGGCATTATTTATTCCAGCTTTCTGGTTTTTTTTTTTTTAATCTTTTAAATTTATATGTATTTTAAATCATTGTTCATTTTTGTACAACATTGGCTTTCTCTTCACAAGGGCGTTATTTATAACAACCAGACAGGAGGCAAGGAGAGAGTCATCTACTGGGTGAGGGACACGAAGGCCACGGGGCGTGGGGCTCTGTAGCCCAGTCAGTGGCGTGTGGAGCTTTGCACATCACAGATCCTGTTGAGTGAGAAGCAAGTCAGGAGAATAATAGCCTCTTGGGTACCTTTATAGAAAGTTCAAACACAAAAACTCAGGATGTTCGTCAGTAGTAAAGCTGTGAAGCTGCTAGAGAATGAACACTCCGAATCCTGGCCTCCTGGAGGGTGGGGGGCTGAGGGCCGGGGAGTGGATCGGGAGCACTTGGTAACAGGAACATTTTGCCCATTGTAGCCAGGTCGGTTCTTGAGTTCATATGTAAATTCACTGCAAAGCCAATTCAAATGCCAAAGGGTATTTTTAAATATAAATGAAAAATACATATGGAGGCAAAAACATGAAAATAAGAAAAATCTTCATTGAAAGGAGAAAAAGGAACTTGCTGTACCAACAAACAAGTAGCATTTTTTTTTAAGTGCAATAAATTACATTTTCACATTGGTGTAAAAAGAGACACATTGATGGAAAATAGTTTAGAAAACAACTGAAATACTTTCAAGAATTGAGAATATGATAAAGATGACTTAAAAGTCATTCTGGCCTTGATGGGTTATTCAGGAGGCGGCGCTGGTGTAACTGGAGAAAATGATAATGGATTCTGTCTACGGTGCACCAAAAGTCACTCTAGATGGACTCACAATTTACAGGGAAGTTTCAAAAGCTGGACATCATTAACGTGTTCTTGGGGGTGGAGAAATGTCTTCTACAGGCAGGGCAATAGCCTGATGGTTTTTTCCTCCTTTGCATTTTCTTCCTAGAAAGGGAGCCGTCTCCCTCGATCCCAACCCCCAGGCCCCAGGATACCACGCCCCGGGGTCCCTAAGCCTCCGGCCCTGGGGCCTCCATGCCCACCCCCCCTCAGCAGCCCTGCCCATCGCGTGCCCGCAGACACCCCTCCCGGAGCCCGGGTCAACACCGTGTAATGAACTGCAAAACACTTGCGTCGCGTTTCTCCTCCAGCTGACCATTTGTAAATTGCTTTTGCCTGGTGCCTGACAGAGTGAAAAATGCATTTCCCATCTCCAGGGAGCAGGTGTACTTCGGTCACGGCCAGCAGGGTGAGAGCCAGGCTGCCTGGGTGGCCGTGGCAGCGATGGCCCCGCGAGGGGCTCTGTGCGCACGCGGCGGCTCTAGGCTGGGGTGCACAGGGATGAGGGTGACCCTCACCAGCTGCGCGGATCTGGAAGGGGCCCGCCCCCGCCCCCCCTCACTGTCCTGAGCAGGACCTGAGTCGCGGGTGTCATTTCTGTACTTAGGCATGACAGGCTCTAGCTAGCCCTGGTGACAAGCGCTGTGTCACCTCCTCCCGGCCGTGGGGGGCGCCCACCCACTCTGCTTTCTAGGCGAGGACCCCACCGGGGCTGTCGGCCTCCAGAGGGGCTTCTGAGACACTGGGAGGGGGCAGCAGGCCACACGTCCAGCACTCCCAGGGCTCCCTGGGACGTCGCCCCCTGTCCCTGCACCTGGGATGGTGGCACCATGGGGTCTCCTTGGGGCTTCACCCTCTAAATCCCCTTCCTTTCTCCACACCTCCCCCCACTGGCACAGGGAAATGTGAGGCCGGTGCTGTGTCTGGGGGTGCAGGGATCTCTCTGACCTTGAGCATGGGAGCTGGTTAGGGCGGTTCTTGGGGGCAAGCAGGTCTCAGTGTGCCATTGACAGCAGCGTGACGCCCCACCCACCTCCCCACCCAGACGCTGGCACCTGCAACGTGATGACTGAAGTGAGTTTAAGTGCCTTTTTTTTTCTTTAAAGGTAAGCAGCGCTAATCACGTCGTAAAGGCTGCAGAACGGCAGCCCTGTCAGCCCATCTTCTAGCCCAAGTCCCTTATTCAAGTTGCCTTTTAACTTTCTCATCTTTGGGCTAAAATTAGATTCCTGTTTTCTCTAAATGCAATAAACGGCCCCTGAGCAGCCTCCACGGAGGAGATCAGCCCATCTCCATGGTAATCAGAAGTGTCTGCGTCTCTGTCTCCGGAGAGCCCTGCCTCGCCCGGACGGAACCCCTGGGAGCAGCCGGTGGCCTCAGTGCCCGCTGTCAGCTGTGTGCTGGCTCTTCCTAGACGCATCCCACGAGGGAGCTGCGAACGTTTTCAATCCCATTTTACAGATGGTTAAGAGGGCGCAGAGAAATTCAGTGTCTTGTCTATAGTCCCTGAGCTGCCAGGGGATGGAGCTGAGTGCACCCCGGGTCTGTCCCCAAAGGCTGGGAGCTGAGGCCTGGGCAACGCTGCGGACCCGGGAGTGGCACCAGGAAAGGCGATGCCACGTCCCTGACATCTCAGGACACTATCCAGGCGCCAATCGTCTACCCCCCAAATGCTGCTCAGACAGGCTCCCTGGCAGCTTCCCCTGATTCCAGCCGAAAAGCTACTGCCTCTTCCTGGCGACCCTGGAAGTCTTGTTCTGGCCGATGGCTCTGGCAGGCGGGCAAAGATGTGATTTATAACACAGAGGATGAGTTAGCACTTCACTGGGAAGTGTGGGCAGCAGCCTCTTCTCAGCAGGAGGCCAGTGCGGTGGGCAGGCAGGGAGGGAAGTTCTCTGAGAGGAGGCTTGGGATGCTCGGTCTTTCAGGGAACGCAGGGCCTGTTTTCTGGACTCACGGAGCTCTCAGGCTCCCGAGACAGGGATCTGGCATCTTGGTGGCTGCTCAACCCTGGGGAACCTATTGTCTGCTGACCCCAGTTAACTGGGGATGGAGTTGGAGCCCCCAGCCCTCTGCAGTCAGGGCTAATCAATATAGGTTAATGGGTATAGACAGGGATTCTTGATTTCCTCAAATATGGAATATGAGTGGTTGCTCTGGCAACCAAGTCTGGCTCCATTCAGCATCCAGGGGGCGGGGACCGGGCGCGAGAGGAACTTGGTATTATAGGCCGAGTTTGGGGACTAGGAGCGCAGACACCAGGCCACGCCTGTGTGGGCTCAGGGCCTGAACTCCCGGCCAGCGGGTGGGATGGGAGAATGGGCTCATACAGGGGACTTGGAGGTGGAAAGCTGGGGTTGTCATTCGAGGGTGGTGTGGGGGCTGCCTGTGGAGCCCAGGATGTGTCCTGCTGAGAGTTGAGGGACCTCCTGGCGTGGGAGGGGGGCACTGACTAGAGTCGGGAGGCAATGGGCAGAGTCTCCCTTTTGCTCCCTCCACCCTTTGTACTCGTGGGGCACAGGAGAGGTGTGTCTAGCAAGCCCTCTCCGTAGATGTTAGGGGGGGACCCCAGAGCATGGGGACAGGAGCCTCTGGCAGGCGGAGCGAGTAGGCACCAAGGCATATCACCAGCTGCTGGAATCTCTGCAGACACAGTGCTGACTCCACATGGACAGTGAGACGCCACCGATGCCAAAGGCCTAGTCTTCCAGAGCCAGGGGAGCCCTCCTGCTCCTGATAGCAACCCCCCATTTCTGGAGCACGATGTTTCGCTCTTTCTGTGTAGGTGCCATTCTGTTTCTCCCCCTCCCCAGGTAGCTCGACGTGGCTCAGGCGAAGCACGGGTCCAGGCTGGCACGGCCAGCAAGCGTGCCAAGTCCACGCGGCCTGGCTCCAGAACCTGCACCCTCGGCCAGTTCTTTGTTGAGCATCTATTTTGTGCCACGCGCTGTTCTTGGAACCAGTGTGGGTGCTACAGCTTCAGGCCTGGGGCTCTAAGGTCGGCCCACCCCACCCCTCCAACCCCCTCTCTGGGGAGGTGGACAGGTCCTTGTCGGCCCCCTCCCCCAGCACAGAGGAGTAAGTGCCGCCACTTGGGCTTGTGGAAAAGTACAGATGATCAGCCTTCAAAAGCCTCCTGTCAGGCTGAGACAGAATAATTGCAGGGACGAGCACGACACTCCCAGTGCCCACCCCCCCCCCCCGGCCCTCCCCTGCACCAAGCTTGCCAGGCGGCCAGGAGAAGCAGCGGCCCAGGTCTGGCCCGCAGAGGGGTGGGTGGGCTCTGGCCCAGGCCAGTGGAGATGCTGAGTCTCCCCAGGGGGGCGCTGGGCTCTGGCAGTGGGGCTGTGGGGGATGGTGTGGTCTTGACTGACCTTAACCCTCCCCGGAGCCACCTCCGAGCCCACAAGGAGGTAAGAAATGCCTGTCCCACGTGTGTGTGTGTGTGTGTGCGCGTGCGTGCATGTGTGCGTGTGTGTGTGTATGTAAGTAACAGGCTCCCCCCCCCCCCGCTCCTCCCTCCCGTCCCCATTCTTTATTAAGTACAGCCGCCATCGCGCAGAGGCAGCTTCCCTTCTAAGCCCACCTGAGCCCTGTGGGCGTCCTCGCTCTGCAACCTGCAGGTGAAGCTCCTCCCCGTCCAGCCCTACAGAGCCTGGTGTGGACGGGGCTGCTGGTTTGTGGCTGTCAGCCTCCCATGATGGAAATCAGTCCCAAGTGACAGCATCTGTCTCAGCTTGGAGCTCCCGGGTCCCCCAGAGAAGGAAAAGGGAGAAGAAGATGGAGAGATGGAAGCCCCAGGCAGGCCAGAGAGCCGCAGGGCATGCTGGGCCCTGCCCAGTCGCCATTGCCCGGGAGCCGCACGCAGAGAGCTCACCCCAGGCCCGAAACCAAGCTCCTTAAGAGCTCCTGGGGGGATTCCTTCTCCCTCCAGTTATAGAAATGTAGCTGGCATGGGCCCTGGTCAGTGGTGCTCCCCTGCGCCTACGCGCCTCCTGTCACAGCCACCGTTGTTCTGGCTGCGAGGGCGTGACGACATGTAGGACCTGCTCTCCCGGCGAGTTTCCAGTGCACGGCCCAGTGATGTCAATGTGGTCACCACGCTGGACACCAGGTCCCCAGAAGCCAGGCGTCTTCTCACTGGACGCGTCTGCCCTTTGACGGACACATGCTCCTGGGCCCACCCCTGGGGCCCTGGCGCCCGTCATCCTATAGTCTGCTCCACGAGCTTGCAGGTTTTAGATTCCACATGCGGCATGTAAGGGACGTCGTACGGTTTGTCTTTCTCTGACTTATTTCACTTAGGATAATTCCCTCAAGTCTATGCATGTTGTTCCCCAAAACGGGATTTCCTGCTCTGTGTGTGTGTGTGTGTGTGTGTGTGTGTGTGTGAGTGTCTACCCTATATAGACATTACACATGTCACGTTGTTTGTCCATTCCGCTACTCAGGTCATCCCCAGCGCTGGGCTGCAGTGAAGATGCGCAGTGAACACAAAGGAGCAGGTGCCACTTCAAGACAGCGATTTCGTGGCTTGAACCTGTGCCCCAGGCTGGAAGCCGTGGCTCTGCACTAGCACGTCTCCAACAAAGAGCAGTAGGAAGACCCTGGGGACCTCATTTACGGTGCAGATCCCGATTCGGTGAGTTTGGGGTGGAACTCAAGAATCTGAACTCTACGGAAGTTCACCAGCCAATTTGCCAAGGGACCACTTTATCTACAGAATCAGATTTCCTGTCTGCTTGGGGGGAGGCGATGCTTCATAGTTCATTAAGGGAACCTTCACGTTGGCTTCAGATGTTTCATCAACAGAAACTCAATTATTAGCTTTTCCTTTCAGAAGTTTAGCATTTAGGTTCATGTGAGACATTTTCAATTCCTTTAGATAATTTGCTGTTTGGCGAAATGATTCTCGGTGAGTGGGCTGCTGGGCTGCTCTCGGCGTTCCTGGAGGGGTCTCTTGGCTGGGCTGGGGCAGAGGAGCCACACAGATGGTCTTGGGTGAGCCCCCTAACTGGCCCAGAGTCCCCCAAACTTACCAAGCTCTGCCTTTACTTCTTTTACATGTGGGACATCTACTGCTAACTGTTTAAAACTGAATATTTTTACCTAAATGCTGCATCGGACAGTTGAGAAACATGACGCGCAGAGAAGTTAAGCTACTTATGCAAGGTTGCACAGTCAGGCCCTCAGACTAGACAGACATTGCAGGTCTTACAGTGTCAACTCCCTGGCAGAGCCCAGTCCCTGGCCGAGCCACCCCAATGCTCCGGGTTCACCTGACCCGCTGCCCGGGACTACGGCGTCCCCTGGCGAGCTGGTCCAGAGCCCACGCCACCGCTGCCTAGCTGCCAATTCCTTCTGCACCTTGTGCCTGCCTTCCTCGCCTGGGGAGAATAGCATCAGGACTGGCCAGAGATACACCCAACATTAATCGGGGTGGTTGTGGGGGCTGGGGAGCGGTGGGGGTGCCTGGCACACAGTGGCTGCTTGGTGCGCTGTTCTTTGTGCTTTCTGGGAACGGGCAAGAAGGGGAGCTGGTAGAGGCAGCCCCTGCGCAGCAAGAAGGGGCCACAGCCCAGGACATCACAGAACGGAAGGACTAAGCTGGAGTGGTGGTGCCGGCAAGTGGCAGGGGCCAGTACCCTGTTTTCCAGGCTGGCCCTGCCCTCCTGTCTTGGGCATGCCCGGGGTGGGGGCTGCAGGGCCCCGTTTCAAAGCCCTATGACTTTGAAGGCACCAGGGCAGGGAGCTCAAGCTGCCTCGCACCCCCAGCCTTGTCAGTGGCTGCAGTGCATGGGGCTGGGCCGCTCGAGCCCCTGAGTGGACGTGGGCTTTTCTATTTCTGAGATGCCTGTGCCAGGGAGGAGGCAGCGAGGGCCACTTGCCTCACCATGATTTGAAAAATCAGCTGGAAAACAGTCAGAGCTCCCGGCTGACTCAGCGCCATTATCCCTAATCATATTGAAAAGCACTAACCTGGGCCAGTTTCCCATGGCAGTGCCCGAGAGAATGGGCCGCCTGGAGGGAGGGGGCACAGTGGGCTCCCTGCACGCCTGCTGGCCCCCAGCCCTGGACAGGGAGGCTCCTGGCCCGGTGGGACGCGTGGGACAGGAGGGTGGGGTGGGGAGCAGGGTCTGCCTGCATTCCTCAGGGTGTGGACTCGGCACTCAGGCTGCTCCCGGCCACTCCCCGGGCCTCACCTCAGCCAGGCTGGGATTTGATTCTCAGGGCGTCCCTGCTCCAAGATGTGAGAGGCCCCTTTGCACATCAGCAAGTCAACTTCAGAACCATTTAGAATGCGCTAGCCGTAGGCGTGGCAAGTGATGAGGGAGCCCCAGAGACGTTCTCTACACTTGACTGAAAAAAGCAGGCTGTGGCCTCCCTGGTGGCACAAGGAGTTAGTCTCAGCACTGTGAAGCTGTCTGCAGCCTCTGCAGCACAATTTCGATCCCCGGCCAGGGAGCTACCCACATGGCGCAGCAGACCTCTCCTGTCTCCCCGCTGCTCCCCTCAGCAGTGTTTCTGTCAATTTTCCTGTTCTGTTCCCCACTCTGTCTCTGGTGAATCTTCTCACCCCCCACACCTCTGGCCTGCACCCCAGTTCTTGTATATATAAATAAGTAAAAATGTATCTTTAAAAAAAAAAGCAGGTTGTGAAACAGTGTGCAGAGTGTGTCGTAGCCGGGCGGCTGTGACACCCCCACACGCGGGGCGTAGACAACAGGTAGTTATTGTCTCAGTTCTGGGGACTGGAAGCCACAGGTCGAGGTGCTGGGCCGGTCCTGGCTGCAGCTGGTCACCACTCCGTGTCCTCACATGTCCTCTCTCTGCAAGCTCCTGGGGTGACCTCATTCACCCCGACTACTTCCTCAGGGGCCCTGTCTCAAGTACATCCACCCTGGGGCTGGGGCTGGGGCCAATCCACCGTGGGGGACACGGACATTTGGTCGATGGCACAGAGCGAACCCTGGACCAGCTGCCCAGTGCTCTGTTAACCTGTTGGGTCACTTGGGTGAAGAGAGGGGCCTTCCTCGAGTTCCTGTTTCCCTTCCTGTATTCTGGGGCGATCATACTTCTGCCGCCCACCTTCTGGGCCCATTATAAAGATGAAGAGAGCGCGCGAGAACCTGGTAAACGGTGAGGGGCCCCAAAATGAGAGGCCCGCTGTGAGAAGGGATGGCTGGGAAGGTCGGGGACCCGCGGGGAGTCCCTCCCTCTCAGGCTCACCTCAGGGTGGGGGCGGTTACGGAGACCCCTGCAGGCCAGCCTGCTCCTTCAGGACAGTCAGTGTTCCCGGCTTTCTGACCAGCCGGCCTCTTCCACTGAGAAACCAGCAAGATCATTTCATTTATGCTGAAGACTTCCCAGTTGGTACCAGCGCCCCAGGCCCACCCGGACGGGGCGCCGCCTCACTCGGAGTGGGAGGCCACAAAGGCCGTGCTCAGAGTCCCTGGCAGCTTCCGCGGCCCCTTCGCCACGAGCCAGCGCGCCTGGAGTGTGCCTGCCTTTGCTAGTTGGTTTGTCTCTCCAAGGGCTTCTTAATTTCTCCTTCCCAGGCACGTTCTCGGCCAGACGGTTTGAGAAATGACGTCTCCGGGCCTGCCATAAGAAGACAATTATTCCAGCAGTGGCCCACAGCACAGCGCTGAGTCCCGAGCTTGGTCACGGCCTTAATTTCCATCTGGGCTGAGAATGCCCAGAAACTGAGAGAAGCCACGGCTTCCAGATGACGGAGGAGAGACTCGGGCAGGGCCTGCCTCTGGGGTGATGTTTGTTCCCTTGGCCGCCATTGTGGTCTCTGGGGTCCTGGGAACAGAGGGTGAAGCACATGGGCCTCAGCGTCCAAAGCTCAAGTGCAGTCCCAGGGGTGGGCTGGGTGACCCTGGGGAGGAGAGTTAGACTCTCCGGGACTCGGATTCCCCATCTGCAAACTGGGCGAGGTTATAACTGACCTTTAGGACACTGGCTGTTTATTGGCTGCTCAACACCGCTTTTCCCTCCTTTGGAAACAGTCCCTTGATTTCCTTTTGGGGAATTACCTCCCCGCCAGGCACAATCTCAGAGGCACATAGATCAAGGTACCCCACCCTCCCTTGGCCAGGTGGTCACATGACCAGACCAGGCCAGAGTGACTTCAGGTGGGGACGCTGCTCAGTCTTGCAGCCCAGCCCTGAGGCTCCTGAGACCCCAGATGGACCCGGTTTCCTCTTGTGATCCCCTTTTTCCAGCCTCTCGCCACTTTCACAAGCTGACCACCATCCTTCCGGTGACCACCAGCCTTCTGGTGACCAACAACCTTCCAGGGGACTCCTTTTTGCTTACATTCTCCAGGATTAGTTTCTCCTGTTGCTGCCAAAGGCCCTCAGTCACCCGCAGGCTGGGGGTTTGGAGGGAGCGAAGCTCTGGTATCACCAGGAGCCCGCCTCCGAGCCTGGCACACAGGGCCGCCCTCCCTGTCTCTGTCCAGGAGAGCGGAGTTTGTGGACATGGGCAGACAGCCCGAGATGGCAGGGGCGCACCCAGGGGGCTGAGGCTCTGTGCCGGGAGACTCTCCATTTTCAGAGAGAACCATGACCTTTCTCTCGCCCTCCTGCTGTGCAGACAGAGGCAGGCTGGGGTGCTCCTCCATCTCCCCCTAGGCAGCTGAGTCTGCCCAGCTGCACCCCCTCTTGCCCCTGGAGGGGACAGATGTAGGAGCAGGAGCAGAACCGTGATGATTTTAAATTGCATCTCCATATGCGGGGACAGATGAGCTGCCTGAAGCCTCGTCAATTTGCCTAACCCTCAGGAGAGGCAGGATTTGCTGGGCCCCCCCGGACGGGATCATTCCATCCAGACGTGTCAGCGAGAAACAAATGCTCATTGGGGTACCTCGATGTGCCAAACCACTTCGGTTCCCCAGCTTATTTTCTTTAAAAAATCTATTTCATGAGAAATTAAATTGCACAGAGAAGTACGAAAAGAATGTCCCTACACCCAGACTGTCGCCACTTAAATTAACAGCCGTTAACATCGATTCCTGTTCTCTCCCACACTTGAGAAATAGTAAACATTGGGAGTGGGGCTAGGGTTGGTTAGCTTGCCCCCTCCAGCGTGCTCCCCATGCTCATCCGAAAGGAGCACACACGGCAGAGTCCCTAAGAGGATTCGTGCATCTTCTTGTGCGCGTTTTTAGAAAAATGTTGTGAATGGTCTTCTCTGTAAACATCGACCGGCTGTGTTGCTTTTCGCATCCAGCACTCCTTTTGAAACCAGTGTGGACAAGTGTCACAGAGATAACACACACTGCACTGAAACTTCTCGGAGGTCATCACTGCATGAGTAGCCACTCGTGCTGGGCCTCTGACAGGTGAAACCCCCCCGAATTCTATGTGGCTGTATGTATACCTGTTTCCCCGTGTGTGTGTGTGTGTGTGTGTGTGTGTGTGTGTTTCCCTCAGCAGGGCTTGGGGTGTGCATTTCCAGCTTTGCTAGATCCTGCTGAATGACCACTGCTGTTTACCACTTCTTTTAATTTTGTGTAGAACTGAGGTGCAGGCCAAAGGTGTGGGGAGTGAGAGGATTCACCACAGACAGAGTGGGTAGCAGAACAGGCAGACTGACTGAAATCCACTGCTGAGGGGAGCAGCGGGAGACAGGAGAGGTCTGCTGCGCCGTGTGGGTAGCTCCCTGTCTGGGGATGTAACTCAGGCTGTAGTAGTAATAGAACTGAGACTTAACCCCTTGGCCACCAGGGAAGCCCCACCCCTTCTGGATTCTCTCCCAGCTTCTCCCTTCTTGAAACTCACAGGGGGCTTTTACAGAGACCACGTCCTGCCATGCCCACCTTCTTGCTTTCATGCTGGCTTTTCCTTTACTGACTTCTTCCCTCCCCTCACTCATCTCTCCCGTCTCCCCAAGGCTCTGCTAGTCTCTCCATTATGCGTTGGTGCCACTTGTCTCAGCTTGCCCAGCAAGGCAGGTGTGGCTGAGATGCCCGTGTCTGGCTAGCACAATGTTCTTGGAGTGTTTTTAATCTGAACCCCACCTCCCAGGCACCCCACTGTCTTACACCAACCACACTGCAGGTACCCACTCAGTGCCCGTGGGAGATGGTAGGCAGCTCGCTCAGCTTCTCTTCAGCCTTCTAGGACAATGTCCTCCCTGGAAAGCTAACATCTGCATTTCCCACAATCTGCGCAGGGACGGCTCCAGATGTGACTCAGATCCACCAGTCTAATGCACTTTCTTGGGACTTGGATTCAGAATCAGGTACAGTGGGGGAGCATTGCAGGGTCTGTTTTGCTGCCCGGGAGCCCGCAGCTTTAGGGGCCGCTCTCTGCCCTGACCACCAGAGCTCTAGACCTGATCAGCAGGGCTTCCTGACTCTGACAGGAGCAGCATTGCCCTTCCTGCTCATCCGATTCTGTGGGTCTTTCTGGAATTCATCTCAGCTTGGAAATTGTTGCATCCCTGCTAGTGACTCTGTCAGTGCCTGATTCCCACAATTAAATTCATCCCTGCTTGACCTGTCTGGGGGGGTTCTGGTTTCCACAATTGAACCCTGACTCATAGGCTCAAAGAAAAGGAGTTTCTGACCCTGATTTGTTTTCTCTGAGAGCACATTCTGGTTTCAGTCTTATTCATTTATTTATTAAATCATCTAAAAGCATGCATTAAGTACCAACTAGGTGTTTATCACTATGCCGAGTGTGGGGGATTCAATAGTGGAAACGCTACTCTTCCTGTCTTCTAAGCCAGAAACCACACACACGCCTTTGATTATTTTTTTTTAAGGTTAATTCATTTATGCATACAAGAGCTGGGGTACAGGCCAGAGGTGTGGGGGTTGAGAGAATTCACCAGAGACAGAGTGAGGAACAGAACAGGAAGATTGACCGAAGCACGCTGCTGAGGGGAGCAGCAGGCGAGGCAGGAGAGGTCTGCTGCGCCATGTGGGTCAGTTCCCTGGCTGGCCGGGGATCGAACTTGTAACGTAGAGTTTGCAGATTGCTTCATAGTGCGGTGCTCAACCCCTTGCGCCACCAGGGAGGCCTGCCTTTGATTCTTCTCTTTCCACCCCTCGCATACCTCCATGGCCCTTTTTGGAATCATGGGGGCTATCCTGGGGTCATAGTGAGCTTCCATAAATCATTGATTTGATTCTGCATGTTCAGGAAGCCCAAGATCCTACCCTATCCAAGCTAGTTCCTGCAAGATGAAATAGACAGACATCACGAGGCAGAAGACTGTTACCTGAGAAGGTCATCTGTGTTCCTGAGGCTTCCAAAGGGCAGCATTATCATCTGTCCCAGCAAGCTCTTGATCTTAGTCTGAGAAGGCTGGTAAAATGCCCCTTTTCTGAAGACAAAGGACCTTATCAGCCCAGCTGACAGAAACAGCTGCTTTCCCTGCAGCCACACTGGAATCACATCTGGGAAGGTTTAAACCAAACAAAGCATTTCTTATTCTATTAGGGGGATACTTTAAATGTTGAGATCAGTTGTGCTCCAAGAAAGGAGGTGAGAAAACACAGAATATTTTTGCCTTTAAAATGAGTCATGGCTGCTGCAGGCACAGCGATATTTTCTTATTTTTTTTCTTTTTTAGAATCTGATGGAAACTTATGAATTACTTAAGTTAGCACTCAAGAATATTGCCAGAGATAAGGAGAGACCTTTGATCATGGTGAAAAAGTCTGGCCCATCAGCAGATATAACAATCCCCAATGTATATGCACCCAATAACAGAGCTACAAAACACAAGAAGCAAGCCTGACAGAACTAAAGTGAGAAGCAGACAAACCTGCTATCATCATAATGGGATATTTTATAAGCCTCTCAGTAATTGGCAGAGCAGGTAGGCAAAGGATATAGAAGATCTGAGCAAAACTATCTACAGATTTGGCCCAGTTGACACTTAAGTCCCCTACCTAACAACAGCGGAACACAAGTTCTTTTCCCTTCAAATGGCAGAGAAAGATAAACCATATGCTGAGCCACAAACCTAGTCTCAGTAAACTTCAAAAGGTTAAAATCATGGAAAGAATGCTCCTAACCAAAATGGAATTACACTTGAAATTTAAAAAACAAGATGTCTAGAAAATCGCCAAATTGCTTAATCCATCGGGCAAAGAAGAAGTCACAAGGAAAATTTTTGTTTCTGTTGCCTGTTCTTTTGGTGACAAATCCAAAAAGTTATATGTTTTCTTCTAGAAGTTTTATGGTTTCAGGTAGATGTTTAAGTCTGGAACCCATTTTGTGTTCATTTTTGTATATGATATAAGGGTCCAATTCATTCTTTTGCTTGTGGATACTCAATCTTCCCAATGCCGTTTATTGAAGAGACTCTCCTTCCCCCATCGTGTGTTCTGGAACCCTAGTTGAAGCTCAGCTGGCCATCATCTGTACTGATTTCTAGATTCCCAGTTCTGTTCCATTTATCTGTTTTTACACCAGTATCAAACTGTTATGATAGGACTTCCCTCTTTCACAGAGGTGTTTTCGGTGGTATAAGGAAAGGATTTGGCTCCATCCGAAGCCCTGCTGCTTATTAACTGTGTAACCTGGGGTGGGTTGCTTTACCTCTCAGTCGTCAGTTTTATCATCTTCCAAATAGGGGCTGATTCCTACTTTTCAAGGAGTTTATGAGAAGCGAATGAAATGCTCTGACACAGAGGTGCTTAGTAGACAGTGTCTGTGGGTATCACATCGGCTATTAGAAATGGACTTTTCTTGCTCAGTGACAAAGCAGGAAGAGCCCTGGAGATGGGTCATTTAGTCCAAACCCATTTAGTGTCATCATTAACATCACCATAAAAAGAGCTGATACTCAGGGGGGTTGCCATGGCCCTCTCACTGTGCTAACTGCCTTATGTGCTCTTGGGAGGAAAGCCAGTCCCGGAGAAGGGCAGCCCTCCCTAGCTGCCCTCTCCCGCCTCCCCTGCTGTGCGGCTGTGTGTTGGGGAATGGCTGCGAGTTCAGGAATGGCTGGCCTGGCGGCTGTTTCTGCCTCGTTCTGCCATAGCCTGGGAGGCCCAGGGAACGAGAGGGGCCCCATAGGTCATGGGATTTGCTGTCACCAGCAGGAAACTCTTCTCTGTTCCCTGGTTCAGTGCAGCTGGTATGAGCCAGCTCAGTGCCAGCTACTCTGAGCGGTGGGCCTGCCACTCAGTTTCCTTCCTGCTACTATGAGGGCAGCAGGCACCGGCCCACAGCCTCCGGCAGGCCCTCTTGTAACTGCTTCCTCCCATCTGAGATTCCACCAGGTCTCCCTGCAGCTGACTTGGCCCAAACCCATTGCTGGCTCTGGAAGACAATTATGTTCGAGTCCTTACTGCAGGGATGGGGGTGCGGGTGGGGGGACATGGGTGAGCCCAGGAGGCAGAGGAGGTGGCTCTGGTTTTCTGGTTTTCCACTTGGACTGTCTCACTGAAAGGCCAGCAGTGTTCGATGCAGGGCTCGTGAAAATATGGCAGTTCCCCCCACCCGCACCCCCATCCCTGCAGTAAGGACTCGGACATAATTGTCTTCCAGAGCCAGCGCTGAGTTTGGGCCAAGTCAGCTGCAGGGAGACCTGGTGGAATCTCAGAAGGAAGGAAGCAGTTACAAGAGGGCCTGCCGGAGGCCGTGGGCCGGTGCCTGCTGCCCTCAGAGTAGGGCAGTTGCTTCGCTGGATGGCAAAGCTCCTCTTCAGCTTGTGGACCTGGTGGGGCCCTGAGGCTCAGGTGCGTCAGCGGGTCCCTGCTGCAGAAGCCCCGTTGACAGCTTGCTTGGCAGAGGGCCCACGCCCACTGCTGTGTCTTCCACCTGCCCGGGGAAGCTCCTAATTCCAAAGGGCATCTCCTCCTGGCTGCATGACAACACCCGAAAGAAAACCAGCTCCAGAGGGAGCCACACTAGGGAATCATCAGCCCCCCGCCAGGGTCTTGGGGACCTCCGATTCGCAGCCAGCTGCTCAGAAGGTGATGATCTGGGTTGGTGGTGGGTGTCTTGGGTGGGGGTGTCCGCCTTGCGGGCGGGGGTGCAGCACCAGACTTGGGGTAGAGTGTAGTCACCCTGCTGGTGTCAGGGAATCGCTCGGTGTGGGGGAAACCCCACCCAGACGTGTGAGTGGGTGAAAGCTGAGCCTGAGAGTAAGAGAGAGACAGAATCTTTCCCATTCAAGACCAGATTTTCACATGGAGTTCAAGCGGGGAAAATGAGAGGAGGATTTTATTTATTTTTTATAGCAGAATTTTTAGAGCAGAATTTTTATTTTAAATTTATTTTTAGAGCAGAATTTTCAACAACCTCAAGGGCCTGTGATTTCCTTTCTTCTCTCTCTCACTTCCGCTTTCATCCTTTGTCAAATGCATGGGAGATATTTCTTTCTTTTTTTTTTAAATTTTTTATTTTTTTATAGAGGCATGTTTTATTTATTTATTTGTTTATTTGTTTGTTTGTTTTGTTTATACATGCACTGGGCACAGTCAGAAGCGCGGGAGGGTGAGAGAATTCACCAGAGCCAGAGCGGGGAGCAGAGCAGGCAGAAGGACCGAAGTACACTGCTGAGGGGAGCAGCGGGCGGCAGGAGAGGTCTGCGCGCCATGTGGGACCCTCCTCCGGTGGCCGGGGAGCAGCAGGGGATCGAACCGGCGCCGCAGAGGCCGCGGGCAGCTTCGCAACCCAGCGCTCAACCGCTGCGCCCCCGGGGAGGCCTGGGAGATATTTCTTAATGACACTGGGCAGCTTGCTGGGACCGTAAGGCCTGGGAGATCTCACTGGGTCGGAGGACATTGGAGTTTTCTTCTTAGCACTTCATCTTCCCCAGTAACCCCTCAATAAAATGGTTTGCGCCCCCAGCCCCCCAAATGACCCCAGGGACTTCTGGGGTTTTCCTGGGAGAGGTTACGCTGGATAGCGGGTCCTCAGGTGATGCTCTAAGGCAGGTAATGTAGAGACCTCTGCGCTCGGAAGTGATTGCAGAAATCTCAGCCCAGAGTTGGAAACAGGGGGAAACGGAACTTTGTTAGCCCCGGGCTGCAGAGTCAGCACCTCAAAAGCCCATTTGTTTAGCCAGGAGATGAAGGGACAGTCCTAGCCGGCACGCGGACCCTGGTCAATGGCGAGACCACGCAGGACGTGTGAAAGCCGGACGGTCGCTGAGCCGCAAGCCTGGCTGTGCGCTTGTTGGCGGCCGGTGCGGGGGACCCCTGAGGCTGATCAAGTGGTAGGATGTCAGCAGCTCCTATGGGTGCCCCCCAAAAGTCAGGGGTGTTAGGGGAGCCAGGAGCCAGAAGTGGGTGTGGGCTGGGTCCCGCTCAGCTCTGAGCAGGACTGTGGGCGAGCAGGGTGTGTCCCAAGTCCTTGCTGAGGAAGAGGAAGGTGGTTTTGATTCTCCATCAGGCCTGAGCGGGGGCCCCTGGAGACTGAGCTCGGATCCCTTCCTAGGACGCGGCTGGCGTGTCTGCAAGAAGCTGCCTGGGAGCCACTGGGGCCCTGGCTCTGCTGTCCCGCACCTGCACCTCCTCTGGGGCAGCACTGGAGGGGCCCCGTAGACACTCAGGTAGGGGACAGTTCCGTGGAATGTTCCCACAGCAGGTTGTCCCTGTTCCACCCAGGAGCAGGTGCCTTTCAGGATTTCAAAGCCTCAGAAGGCCCCGCCGAGCTGCGGCAAAAGGGGAATTTGCCTCCTGGAGGAAACAGCTTCCTTTTAAGACAGCCGCAGAGTGTTTACAGACTCTGCGAGGAATAGCCAGAGCCACACGGAACAAAGGGGCCAAGAAGCAAGTGAATCCTCACGCTCAGATGATAAAAAAAAGCAGTGGGCCTAGGTGGGCGGTGCCCCCTGCAAAGGGCTGCCAGGCGACTCTACCAAGTAATGAAGGAAGTTATGCAAATGGGGCCAGTGTGATTATTTTATGGATATTATGTCTTGGTGCAGAGCAATTAGGGGGAAATGAAATGGAAAGGGCAGACGGGAGAAGTAACCACATCCGAGCTTTATTAGACAGATGGAAAGTTTCGGTGCAAGGACACGTGGGTCAGAGGGGCCTCGCTGACTGAGGAGGAGCGATGAGGTTCTGCCTGTGGACAGAGGAGCTGGATTTGCAAACTAGGGACGAAAGTGCTGGCGCACCAGGCCTTGAGGACAGGAAGAGAGGGGACTTGGAGGGAGAGCGTGGGAGGGGTTGGGGACGGCAGTGGCGTGCGCGATGCCGGCAGCTGAGGACGTGGTAGAAGTCAGATGGCGGCAGCCTTCTTGGCCCAGTCCAGCCTGCCCTGGACACAGGGCCTTTGCCCTGGAGCAGGACTTCATTGTCTCATCTGGCATCAAAGCAAGGGTCTGGGAAATATGTGGGAAGTCATCTGCAGTTGGGGCCAGCATCCCATGGGGGGTGGCTCCACTTTGAGGGGACTGCCAGGGCGCAGGAGTTTGGGATGGTTTGTGCTGTAGATAAAGAGTGAGTCATAAAGGGGTGTCACAGGTTACGAGCCATGTGTGCAGAAGACAGCGAACACAGCTCCCCTTCTGCCCTCCTCTGGCAGGGACCCTGGGGTAATATCCCGGCCACCTGGCCATACCTACTACCTTGTGGTGCTTGGAAGAAAACCTAGCATTTGAGGAACCCAGGACTCAGGGCAGGCAAAGGCGGCGTGTCTCTGTGTGTGTGTGTGTGTGTGTGTGTGTGTGCCTCTGCTGCTGCTAAGGTAGTCTGGACCGCTCATGGAACAATCCAGAAGGCTGCTGTTTTTGTGCATTTCCCTTCCCTTGAGTCCCCCTCTCCCCAGGGGGAGGACCTGAGGGTAGGGGAGAGGTGCTCCAGGCTTCTCCCTGCCATCCCCATGCTCTCTACACCCCTCACCTTTTGGCACCTCCTAGTGGTGCCCCAGCTCCTGCCCTTCCCCTCCAGCCCTCCCTCCAAATTCCCACCAGAATGAGCTTCATTCCCCTAAGGAAGTCTCGTCAGTGGGTCCCCGTTCTTGGAGAATAAAGCTCCAGCTCCTTACTGGTTCCTTCTAGGTCTGACCCTGCCCCAGCTGCCTTCCGAGTGCCGAACTCCCCAGGCGACCTGCCCTGCGGCATTTTGGGGCTGGGCTGCTCTTCCAGGGCGGGACTTTGTGTTTCCTTTTCCATCTCACTGTCTCCAAGGCTCCTTCCAGGTGTGTCCCGCCCCTCCCTTCAGTTTGGAAGGAGCTACTGTGCTGGGGGGTGAGGAGGGGGTTCCGGAGAGTGGGGTCCTGGTGTCTGGATGCTGTCAGCACCCCCTCTGCTCCATGGTCATTGCTACCCTCTGCCTGTCGCGCCATCCGTCCCTGTAGCTGGGGTTTATTTCCTTGATGGGAAGTTGCCGTGGTTTTCCCTGTCTCACTCCTCAGGGATGCGGTCTGAGGGAGGCTCATTTTTTTTATTTCGAGAAAAAGCTGATCGGCTGCGCTTGGGTCAACCGGCCATGATCAGCCATATTCCTGTGGAAGAGACGTTGCTATTAAGTTGTCTAAGTATATGCTAGCATCTTATTAAGCTGATTGTAGGAATTTATCTCGAACTACCTCGCTAGCAGCTAACACAGAGATGGTACTGGAGCTGCGCCCGACTGGCTTCACGCCCTCCCGCCTCTTCCACGAAACCTGCCACCAGCTTAATTCACAGACGTTCAACTTGCCGAGTGCCCACGGTCAATTCACCACATTGACAAATTTTAAAAAAAAATGGGTAGTTTTAATTTTCTGATTTTCCCTTTGTCTTCCTAGAAGGATTTGGAAAGATGTTCAATTTTGTCTGTCTTCCCTCTGTCTCTGAGCCAGAGGCTGAAGAACAGAGATAGATGATGAGAGGCCGAGAGAGCGTCCCCGGGGAGAGGGAGAAAGCCGAGCCGACATGAATATATTTATAACAGCATCCGTAAGACTATTGCCTTAAGATGATCTAGTCATTGGATAGAACTAATTCATCTGGAAATAAATCCAAGAAAATATATGCATCAAGAATATTCTTGAATATAAAGAATCCTGCTCACTCTGTTGTTATAAATAATAATGTGAAAGAAGAGGGTATTTGTAGAAAGCCCCCTAGTCAAGATAATCTTATTAATATCCCTTCTGGGTCCCCTCAACCCCCCCTTTTTTTGCCCCAAAGTCTTGTTTATTACTGTTCTTGTGTTTTTTAACCTAGACAGCCTGGGTGCTTTCAACTTTTCCTCCTGGATGTGGCTTTGAGGACTTATCGGTTGGGATGTCTTCTTGTTCCATATACATGAATTTTCCTGATCTCTTTCGGGCTGACAGCAGGTCAGCATGAGGCTCACTTGAATAGGTGAGCTGATGGGACAATCATCTCCTTAAATTCACATCTTTTACTAATTGTCTTCCCCTTCATCATCTTCATCATCATCATCATCATCATCATCATCATCGTCGTCATCATCGGGGCATTCTGACTATGTGTTCATTTCCTTAATAGCCACCCTCACAGCGAGTGCAGCCAGGGAAACCCCCTCACACCTTTGCCCCCAGCCTGGGGAAAATATTCTCATGCTAGATCTGGAACCTGTGAAAAATAAAAATAAAATAACATAAAAAATAACATAAAATAACATAAAAAACAAAATCCATCTTTGTATTCCAGATCCTTACATTCCTTTACCCCCCGGTTTTATTGAGAAATTAATAATCAACAGACCTTACCATGTAAGTTTCAGGTGTACAACAGGATGGTTGGATTTATGGATGCTGTGACGTGGGGCCCACAGCAGGTCCAGCCGAGGTCCATCTTTTCATGCAGGTACAGTCGGACGAAAAGAAGAGGAAAGGGAGAAATTCTCTGTGATAAGAATGGTTAGGATTTGCTCTCTCTCTTTTTAAAGATTTATTTATTTATGCTGGGGTGTAGGCCAGAGGTGCATGGGGTGGGTGGGGGAGGGTGAGAGGATTCACCAGAGCCAGAGTGGGGAGCAGAACAGGCAGATTGACTGAAATAGACTGCTGAGGGGAGCAGCGGGCCAGACAGGAGAGGTCTGCCGTGCCATGTGGGTTGCTCCCTGGCTAGAATCTAATTCATGCTGTAGTCAGTGGCTGCTGATAGCTTCATAGTGCTGAGACTTAACCCCTTGTGCCTCCAGGGAGGTCCCAGGATTTGCTCTCTCAACAACTTTTCTCCATGTCAACTTTTCCTATATACCTCTGAGTTGGAAGGAAGCCCTGACATCATCAGAAAGCGTTTGTACTACCCATATTTAAAAAGGTTTTGGAGAGTGTGGTACTTTGACCCAGTCGGACAGCAGTTCTGATGGGTGTAGACTGTGGCTGCTCCCAGATTTATGTTAACACTGGCTTGAGTCCTTGTGCACTCCCCAACCCAGTGCATTTCTCTGTTTCTTAAATCACACCAAGAGGGCCTCCCCAGTGGCGCAGCGGTTGAGCGCTGGGCTGCGAGGCTGCTGCGAGGCTGCCCGCAGCCTCTGCAGCGCTGGTTCAATCCCCAAACACCGGCGAGGTTCCCACATGGTGCAGCAGACCTCTCCTGCCGCCCACTGCTCCCCTCAGCAGTGTACCTCGTCGGTCTGCCTGTTCTGTTCCCCACTCTGTCTCTGGTGAATCCTCTCACCCTCCTGCGCTTCTGACTGTACCCAGTGCTTGTATAAATAAAAAAAAAAAATCTTAAATCACACCAAGAACTTATTGGGGTCCTATGGAATGTCTGTGACCTCATTAGATTTGTGTTTAGCTGTGGCAAGGGAAAGCATATTATTTTTCTGGCCAGCGTTTTCACCTGGACCTTCTAGAGGCGGAATGTGGTTTCACCAACCCCCCAAATTGCCTGTTCCCTCCTGACTTTTCTTGCTCAAGACAACATCAAAATGAGCCTTTAAATAGTGACTTGATGTCTGTCATAATCACATCACTCTTCATCCCTGAGGCTTTCATGCTTCATTGTCTACTAAAAAGTGACAAAGTTGCAGGAAATAAAAAATACATCCATTTAATTTTTTTTAAAGAATTGTCTTTTTTTTTTTTTTCTGGGGTACAGGCCAGAGGTGTGGGGGTGAGAGGATTCACCAGAGACAGAGCAGGGAACAGAACAGGCAGACGGACCGAAGTACACTGTTGAGGGGAGCAGCGGGTGAGACAGGAGAGATCTGCCCTTCTGCCCTGCTATGAGGGAATCTCCCTGGCCAGCTGGGAATTGAACCAGTGCTGCAGAGGCTGCAGACAGCTTCACAGCACTGTGCTCAACCCACTGCGCCACCGGGGAGGCCCCATTTAATATTTTAAAAAGCATGCCGTGTTGGTGGAATCCTTATTCCTGGATTGAGTTAAAGCTGGCGGCTGACTCAGAACCGAGATGCCCCCACCCCGAAGATCTGGTCTCCGACTTGTGGGCCTGACTCTTCTGGGAGGATGGGAAGCATCTAGAAACCCAGGGGCCTGAGCCTCTTCCTTCAAGCACTCAGGTTCTTCCTTTGTAAAATGTGCAGAATAACCTCAGCACTGTTTTCTGAGCGCCCCCTCTGTGCCAGCTGCTGTTCCAAGTCCTTTGTTCATGTGTCCATCCTAGAAGTAGGAAAACTGCGACCCCCGGCCTGGAGGATGGGTAGGGGCCGCAGCCATATATCCAGCTGGTGATGCAGCCTGCATTTGGCCCCGGCCACCTGGCTCCATCACCCACACTGAACCCGAGGCACAGAGCTAGGATGTTTGGAGTTTGTGATCTTGAGGCGCTGAGCTTGGGGAGGGCTGCTGGGGATGTCGGGCCACTCGGGCACATGGGGTGATTAACCAGGGCAGGCCCAAGGTTTACTTGGCAGAAAACAAGGGTCACACTCGGGGAGTTAACTCAGGGAGCGCGATGTTTGAATCACACCAGCCCACACCTCAAGACTCCTGGGTTGGCGGGATAGAGGGGTGGTGGGTGAGGGGTCGGGGCGTGGGGAGGGGCCCTGAACACAGCAGCAATGACCTGTCAAGCACACGCCCACTTCCGGCTCTTGAGGACGGTCTACTTTCTAGTGTCTGGGAGCCCGAAGCCCACTCGCTCTCTTCAGCAAGCCGGGCAGAGCCCCAGGGGCATCTGCTTGGCTCAAAGGCCATTTTGAGCGAAAAGAAGCAGATGAATTGACATCGTACAAATCAATTCCTTCTCCTGTAAAATCAATGCTCTGCCTTCAAGGAACCTCAGGGAAAAGAGCAAAGTCTGAATTTCCACAGCAGACACGAGCCAGGCTCGCTCTCCAGGGACAACTTTTTTCTTGTCTCCTCCCAACTGGCTGGAAAGAACATCGCGTCTTGAGGGGATGCGCTTGCTCACGGCTGTTTCGATGAAATCTGGAAGTTGTCAAATCTCCTTCCTCTAGATTTAATTTAAGCAGAATCGCAGAATGCTGTGGGGAACAGGAGGAAGACAAATCAACATTTAAGATGAGTCTCCTGGGAGGCAATTAGTCACACGCAGGAAACTCAGGGGGAGAAAGCACCCGAAAGTGAGAGGTTCCTGAAGCAAGCAGGGGGCAGCGTTGAGGGGTTGGGGCTCAGGGAGAGCGCTCAAAGGGGAGAGGGCTTCATTTTTTCTTGCTTTTCTAAGATAAATGGGGTTTGAAGGAAGACCCAGGGGGCCGGGGGGCCAGACTCAGTGCTCCTTGAAGTCAGCCCTCGCTCCCACCACATCCAAGCCATGTGTCCTGGCGAGACGCCCCAGTTTTACCAAAGCATGGCAGGAGATGGGGGGCGGATGGCTCCTACAGTGCGGCCTCCAAGTCCCTCTAGATGTTTGTTCTCCCCAAGACTACCTTGTCCCCCTCCCCTGTAACCCTCCTGTTCCCCCTTTGGGGTGATTTTTCCTCCACTCTCTAAATTTCCCCTCCTGCGTCTCTTTCTCTCAATTTCTCTTTCTTGGTTCTTCTCTCTCCCCCTTTTTCCTCCCTTCCCACTGAGCAAACCAGGGATTCTCCTGGGGGATTCTAAACAACAATTGTTCCCCCTTCATAGAAATTAATAAGCACACCAGAGACACAGCACGAGACCAGGGTGCCTCTTGCACCAGGCGTGAGCCACGCGGCCCTGGCATGCACCTGGGTGGGACCTTGGCGTCCTGGGCGCTGAGCGGGGCTTGCAGCGGCTGTGGGGTGCACAGCCCACCAACAACTTGGGGGAGAAGGAGGAAGCATTGTCACGGGCTGTCAGCTGTCCCAGGGCCCTCCTCCAGGGACGAGAATTCCAGCGGGTGGGGGCTACAAGTCTGGGCTCCCTTGCCAGGAGTGAGGACAGTGTGACTTGCAGGCAGAAATGTTTGTCTTCCTGTTGAGTCAGCACAGAAAGAGCGGGCATGTGCTCCTCTGGCCATGAGAGCTGTGTGTTGGATGGACCAAGTGTTGAATGGCAGAGTCCCTGCCAGGCCTGGGCAGCTACCTTGGCCTGTTTCTTGAAGCTTCTTTGTTGAAATTGGTCTATCTTGGAGATTCTCAGAAAAGCAGGGTCCAGACATGTGAACTGCTCCACACCTGAAGCGGAGGGGGCTCTCTAGCTGATCCATCCTTTCCACACTGAAGAGTCACCATCGGCCAGGCAATGCTGTCTTCCCTGGAAAGCAAAGCATGAGGTGGAAGCAATGAACTACAAATGCAGATTGCAAAGTGGGTGGACTTGAAAAACATTGTACTGAATATAAAAGTGATTACCCCCCACAAGATTTATTGCACAATAACAGTTATGTAAATAAGCCTTCCTCAGAGTCCATGGTCCTTTATTTCAGGGTGTGCATGCATATTCAAGGACATATCCGATGGCATTAGTGTGAGTGACTAAAAGGGGAGCGGGGAAATAAACATTTACAAGAGCGGGGCCTTGTGCAGACAGATGATGATTAACATGGATGAGGAGGACGGCTAAGTGCCCACTGAAATTCTCTCTGTCTCTCTCTGAGACACACACACACACACACACACACACAGAGGCATGCATGCCTGTCCTGTGGAGATCAGAAATAAGGGGGATTTGGGTGGACAAAATATCTGGGATATGTGGGGAGGAGGTGAGATATTTGCTTTAGAGAGACCAGGATGGGGTTGGGATACACTTGTCGTAGAAATAAATTCTAGCCTTTTACCCAGGCAGAGGAAGAATAAGCGGTGCTTCAGGAATGGTGAGGTCAGGAGAAGATTCATTACTCATGCATGAGGTCCCAGACCTGGGGAGCCCCGAAGGTCTGAGCACCAGTTTAAAGACCAAGGGTTCCTTTTATACACAACTGTGTCCGTATCTGTTACATGGATAACATCGTTTTTCAACAGGCACTACCATTGCTGCAAAGTCCCCAGACAAGGGGGGCAACGCAAGGGGGGAAAGATGCAGGCATTTGGGAATGGACTTGGAAAGAGAGACCATCTTGGCCGGCTGCCCGACCTTGTAGATAAGAGTGCTGAGGCCCTGGCCATGAATCTTGAAAGGGAAGGCGCTGTAAGTAAGCAAACTTGTTGATGATGCCTGCGTTGGAGTGTTCATTGCACCAGGCTGGAAGTTCTGCTGGAATCTTTACTATATTCATTTGCTCAATAATATATTTTTGCTTCACACTCTAAACATTTTTCAAGTCTTTTCAGGGGCTGACTTTTAAGGGGTTTGCTTAAACGATCCTGGTGTGTTTTTTCTGACGTGAGTGAGGGCTGAGCTCCTGGGGCAAGATGGGACAGCACTTCCAGGACTGGGATGCAACACACAGACGCCTGGGGTCTTGTCAAAATGTAGATTCTGACTCTGGAGGTCTAGGGTCAGGCCTGAGGTTCTAATTTCTAACAAACTCCCCATAGGTGCTGCTGATCCACGGGACATATTTTGAGTTGTAAGCCCCTCAAGTATTGGAACCTGATTTTGGTAGGTCAGTAAATAGAATTAAAAAAATAAAGAAACGAAGGCAAGGCAGTCTCACCCTGATGGTTCCCTGCATGGCCAGCTGCTTAAACTGGGGATCTGTGACCACACAGTTCTAGAGAAGCACCTTCCTGTCCTGGGTCCTGTGGGTGGGTTCCTTTGTGGTGGTGGTTATTGATGTTAATGAAGATATTTGCATAAGAAACAGCTCAGGGCTCTCTCACTAAGTTTAATTGTGTGGGTTTGATGGAAGGAAAAAAATCCCTTTGCATCTTTTAATTGTGTTATTGAAATTTGTGATGTGAAAGGAAGTGCAGACAGACTGTTATGTTTTCAAAACATTGATCGCAAGCAATAGCATTGCCACAACCCGCAGAGCCTTCCCGTGGCTGGGACACGTCTTAAGCGTGTGAGTGAGTAATTGCTTGACTGGGTCTCATGAGTCACAGGCATGGAAGGAAACAGGACTTGCAGAACTCCGAAGACTGCCAGCAGTTGCACGCAGCCTGGTCTTGGTGCTTAAAGCTAGAGCTGTCCTGGGGTGAGGAGCACCCCTGAGCGATTTCTAACAAGGTTAGAAATCCTGTGGGGATTATTTCCTCAATGAGCTGTGAATCCAAGGACCCAAGGTTATTTCCTTGACATGGAGCAGGGGCAGACCTTCAGAGAAAAACAAACAAACCGAGAGTGAGACCATGAAGTACTAAAGCATGTCTAGGGGCACTGGTAGGAGGTGGAGTGCAGCCAGCCTTCCTCCCCCAGGTGTGCCGACAGTTGTCATGACTGTCTCGGGCCATGGTCTGGGACACCTGGACTGTTAGAGGTGGTGGAAACCTTCTGCCCAGTTCTTCCTCCCCCCACAACACCCCAACCTGCTTTACCGACGAGGACGTGGAGCCATGGAGCTCCCCAGTTGGGTGGGGCTTTCTGGGGTGATTGGGGGAATTCGTGTCAGGGTGGGAATTCACATCCAGCATCCAGACTCACAGACCTGGATGTTAATGTTTCTCCTCAGAGCCCTTCAAGCTGTCCTCTCCTGCTCGTCCCAGCTCCCTGTGAGAGCCTGGTTGGTGATGGTGCCAGCCGATGCTCACCCAGGGATCCAGTGGCTTAGATTTTGCCCTCAGATATTTTATTAACCCTGGGGTTATTTAAGTGAAATTTCCCACGGACCTAACTGTAAGGACAGAGTAACCCAGGGGCCGGAGCCAGGCGGAGAGCAGTGCTCACGGGGACACACGGACTTCACACGGGCCCTGCGGCGCAGTGTCCCTCCCAGGAGAATTCATCCTTGCCAGTCGCCACCCGAAGGCCCCAGATGTCCGTGGATCGCGTAAGGATAAGGGCAGATTGCTGCACCTGGGGGAGCTCTGGACAGGCGTGGGGGCTCAGCAGGAAGAAGGACAACGGCAGGGAAGGCCCCGTGGGGGGACAGGCAGCTCGTGCCCAACATCCCAGGAGGATGCTGCTTGCTTCAATGGCAGCCTCTTTCCCACACTCCCCGGCCGCTGTCAGAGCTCACGCCGTGTGCAACGAGCCCCCAGGATTCATTAAGCGAGAGCGAATGCCCTGCTCTCCCGTGAGAGTCAACTGGACCTGTTTTGTGGCTTGTAAATCTGTAAGAGGCTTATAGGAATATAGTTTTCTTTTCTTTTATTTACTCTGAGTTTCAATCTTGAATTTTTATAAATCAAATCATGAACACAGGGCAGTATAAGAATATTTTAGTAGCTAGAAAACATCGTCATGGATAATATGATTTGCTCTCAATCCAAATATCAATATCTGGAATTTTCCCAGCTTTCTTGAGACATAATTGACATAGAAGATGTGGACGTTAAAGGGGGACAATGGGGTGGCCAGACATACATATTGCAAAATGACCAGCACCGCAGGGCTAACACCTCTGCCACGGCATGTATTTACCATTCTTTTTTCGTTGTGAGAACCCTTAACACCTACTCGCTTGCAAATTTGAAGTGTACGATACAGTTCTATTCACTAGAATCACCATGCTGTGCATTGGAGTCCCAGAATTTGTTCATTTTAGAGCTAGAAGTTTATATTCCTTGACCAACATCTAGAGCCTCTTGATTTATATCAAAGTTTATAATAGCAAAATGTTGCAAACGACCTCACTATGACTTCATATCTATGGGTTCAGCTATAGGTCTGTAAATGCACAGGGAAAGGTCTAGAAGGACAAGTATAAGCTCTGAAGGAGGGGCCGGGATTTAGGGCCCAGGTCAAAGGGGAGTGTAAGTCATCTGCTTCCTTTCTACAAAACAGGGAACTGTTCATGCGAACTCGACATTAGGGAGTGCGTAGGAAGAGCTGGCACACCACGACTGTCTTGCGGTGTCTGTCACGTGAGGAGAGAGGGAGGCTGCAGTCCAGGGCCGGGCTTCCTGGTAGGAGGCCAGCTGGGCTAGGCGGCCTTTTGGGCCTCCTGGCTGGCACAAAGGGTCAGGGGGAGCCGGGACCTCCCTCCACCATGGCGGCCACTGGGACACGTCCTCACACGTGAGTGCACCCGAGTAACCCGTGATGCCCGTGACGCAGGCCCTTCCCAGGTCTCATCATGTCTGGTTTGGAGGTAACGGGTCTGCCTGCGGCCGGCCGTCTGCACTTCTAATAAGCACCAGAATTGATTCCCACAAAGACATCTCTGGGCCCCACCCGGAGAAGCACACACTCCCCTCATTCACCTTTTGCAGAGACACCGCCTCGTGGTTTCACAAGGATGAAAGTCAGGCTGTTGCCCTGGTGACCAAGACCTGCTTGCTCAGATAAACCAGGGCGGACCGGCCACCCAGGACGTCCGAGCCGCCCGCGGTCCCCGTGAACACTGTGCGTGTGTGTGTGCATGGCTGAGTGCTGCGCTTGAGAACACCGAGTGCCGTTTCAGGCCTACATTTTGTCTAAAAAAATATATATAGGAAAAAAAGGGCCCCTCACATTAGACAGTAAGACCAGCATGAACTTTGATGTGTCTAGATAATAACTCGGGGTGGGCATGATGAGATGTGTGTTGCCAGGAGACACATATTGATGGAAACCCAAATGAGGGGCTACGCAAGGTTAAGGCTCCTCTGGAAATGTGGCCACAAGAGCCCTTCTCCACTAAATGCCACGATGCAGATGCGGTGTAATTTTTACCATCCATAAAAGCCATTTCCAGCTGATAATGAAGCTGGGTTGGAATTAAAGTGAAAGCAGATTGCCTTGTCCCTGCCTTTGGGAAAGAATGTAGTAGAAATGCTTTCAAGGGCTTTGTTTTGGTTTGTTTATTATTATTTGTGCATATTTTCTACTCTTAAGGGCCGGAGATACACCATCCCTGCTGCTAGTGTCTGAGTATTGATACAAATCTGATCCAAAGTTAAAAATTAAAGTGTGCCGAGCCCCTGAATTGGGCAGGCTGGACAGGCTTTGTGTCTTTTGGGGGGTCTTTGTAGGGAGTGTCACCCAAGAAGGTGACCTGGTTGGATTTTCAGGGGCGGTTACAGTGATACACCTGTGACACCCCCAGGAACCCAGCCGGCCTGAGTGCCCCAGCCCTGGACAAGTGCATCGCCAGCATCACCCTTGGGCCTCTTGGAACTTCTGAAAGACGCGTTGCAAAGCGAAACGAAATGGTCAGAGGGGAGGAAGAGTAGGGGGCTGTGCGAGGCTGCAGTCTCATCCAGTTTCTTCACCCCCGAGCTTGACCGGGGTGCAGGAATCGCTGGGAGGCCTCCTCGGCCAGGAAAAACATGAGCAGTGGCTGGGAAAGAGGCGAATGGATTCCTGATACAAAGCATCAGCCAGCAGGTAATTTAGATGATTAGAGCAACATAATGACCACCCACGTCTCCATTCCTGCCAGCTGGGCATTTAACTTGGGGAGATTCATGGTGGAGCCCTAAATTGCGGTGTGTGTTTTATAACCTGGGAAGGGGACTTATTAAACAACATGGGCAGTGTTGATAGGGCTGAGTCAGACATGCTAGAGATACTTTAAAGACGATTGCATTAAAATAAACATGATTTATAAGGATGGACACAATTCTAATTGTGAAAGCAGCTAGCGAATTTCCCACAAAGATTATTAATGTCTCCCTTGCATGGCAGGTGGTAGTAGCATTTATCATGGTCGTTCATCACAGCAATTTTTGTAGATTCTTCTCTTACTCACTAGACTGCAAATATAATATTTGAGAATAATGTCCTCTCTCTTTTATTTCATTTATTTTGGTCTCTGATTCTTCTTACAATATCCGGTCCTGGGATTTACATGTCTCATAAAAGATGATGAAATGAAGGAAAGGTATTAGACGCCCCACAAAGACCATGTCCTGGGGTAACATTCCAGTGGAAGAGTTGGGACATGCACCCCAGAACCCTCTCAACAAGAGGCAATGACTTTCAGTGGGACCACGGTCATCGGGGTAGCCACCCTGCTGGCTACCAGCCACGTGCCAGTCCCTTCCCCTGTCACTGGGGCTGCTCAGTCTCCTCAGGGTGGGCATTATTGTGACTGCCTCTAGTTTCGCAAACTGCGCTCTTCTAGAAGAAGGAATTTGCCCAACAGCACACTCAGCAGCGCTAGAGCTCTTACTCGACCCGAGAACTGGGTGCTGCTCCTTATTTGGTCTTTGGAACCAGCTCTTCTCCCTTTGGGGCTAAACTTTGGCTTATTGTGGCGTTTCTTTTCTTCTTAAACATCATGTTCTTCATTTGACCTGTTACTATTTCAGGAAGAAGTGAGAGGACAGGACGACCAGGAAATGTGATGTTTTCCGAACATGATTCTGGAGAGCAGGGGTCTGGAGAGAGCTGGCTACAAAGCCTGGGGGCACTTGCAAGAAGAGCTCCGGACAGCTTTAGATGTGCTGCCTGGCAGGGAGGGCCTGGCTCTCTAGGGACCATTTGTGCCCTACTCCCTCCCTCAGGGTTTCTTTGGAAATGTCTAGAGACATTGTTGGTAGTCACAGCTCTGTGTGTGTGTGTGTATGTCCTGCTTTCTTCTATGTGTCTTCCCTCAGTGGAAGTCAGAATGTAAATTTTCAGCATGCTTTGCAGTTAGAACTCAGAGCATGGAGCTGGGTTCTGCCGCTCAGAGGTACTTAAAGGGAGACTTTTATTCAGAAATGAATGACCTGAGGAGGAGGGGACCCCATGCAGAGGGGGTTTGGAAATAGCAATAGCTGCAAGACTGAGCTCCTGGCCCAGAAGTGGCGCTGCTGGGGCTAACAATAGCAGTGGTAGCAAAATTGTTTGTGTGTGTGGGGAGGCAGGGGTAGGGATGCGGGGGTGGGGTGGGAGGGATGTGGGTGGTTTTCTTCTTAGGGATGGTTTGGGAAGCTTATCCTTGAAGCTGATTTTTTGGTTCCCCCCAGCAATTGTGTGGCTAGCTGGCCCCCTTTTCTACTTTAATCAGCCAAAGTAGGTTCTGGTGTTTGCAATGAAGAACTGGGACAGGTGCACAAAGTTCATGAGGAACAAAGTCATTTAGACTCTAGAGTCCTTTAAAAAATGTATTTTCCTTTAGTAATGTGGTGAGTTTCAGGTTAGAACAAAAGGCAAAATGTCCTCATTTCTTTGCAGGTTCTAGCTGTGGGGCTGCAGGACTTTTGGCAGTGGATTTAGAGCAAGTGTCTGGGATCACAGTAGGCAGCTCTTTCTTGGGGATGAAAGTTGCTTTCAGGAACCAGGTTTATGTTCCAGGCTTCAAAGAGAATAAGAGATCAGGGAGGGTGGAGGCCCCTCCCTGCCCCAGGGCAGGTCACACAGATGACTGCCTCTTGTTCATTATGGCACAAGTTACGTCTAGAGAAATCCGATATATTTAATTTTAATTTTACATATTGATCACCTTTTCAATGTGTGTTGGGGGATAAGCTTTGTGTTTGTCTGAAGACATCATTTGGATTTATTTCTTGACGTGTTTGGATAATACAGAAACTCATCCAGAGGTGGGTGTAGGGATAGAGCAGCTAGGGCTGCTGGAAATCTGCCAGTTACTGTGAAGCACAATGTGTATTCTTTATTCCCTGAACCCTAACTCAAGGTCTAATTTTTAGTTGATTAGGTAATTGTCATAAACCATTACACTAAAAAAAAAAAGGAAATTATTTTGAGAATCAGCTATAATGAGATGTAAGTAAAAAGAACTGAAATCAAGCATCTCAGCTACTGCTAGTTTTATTTTGTTTTTATTTTTTTTTCCCCAGGGGAGAGCGTGAACTCAGTCCCCCACTACCACAAATTATGCAGTCGAGTTTCCCACATTTGGGGAAATCGCTGGGGTCAAGTCAGCACATCCAGAGTGCAATGGATAAGCCTCGCCCTGGGAAAACCACCTTCGTGATCATGGTAAGTGTACTGCTAGTTTTTTTAAAGCCACCAGGCTTTTCAGTTTTAATATTGGATTTCCTAGGGCAGCAACATCCTGGAATTAATTCCATAGTTCCTTCAGCTAACTGACCCAGTTTCTAGCAAATTCTACTCTAGGGTGTGAGCAAAGGGAGGACAAGGAGTAGTACATCTTACTCATCTTTTTTCTCACTCAAGGCACCTTGTCCAGACCTTGTTGAGTAATAGATGTATCACAATGATTTGTTGAATTAGTTATAATAGTTTCATCATGGCAGGGAAGGATTTGCTATCTCACCCTAATTCAGGGGTTCTTATCCATTGCTTCTCCTGGAGGAGGTAACATATCTCCTGGATAAATCCAGGCAGGGGAGAGATCAGAATTTCTTGGTATAGTTACAGATTATGCAATAAGAGGTCGTCTGCACTAGAAAAGCAAGGTATGTTTGTATTTGTTCTTCTCTGAGACCTGCCAACCATTATGACCTTGACATTCTCTAGAGTCTCTCCAAAGCTGGCCGGGAATAAGTATGGTTTGATGGGTGTCTAGTGGGAAAATAAAGAGATGCCTTACTCCATCCTCAGAATTTCACATGTGCAGGATCATCTAGTAGCAGATGATCTAGTAGTAGTAGTAGATTTCTCACCCTCCCAGGGTTGAGGGTGTGATCAAGAGCTTTCACACAAGCTTGGCTGGAGAAAGCATACAGTTGCTCTAGGTCAAAGGCCTGGGGCCCACAGGGATCCCAGATTGAAATGAGGCAGAAGCAAAATTCACATCCCACACTTCACCATATGCCCCTTCGGAGATACATCTGGGTTAGAGGACCCAAGGCCATTTGAGTTTGATTTTTGATTTTTGACAGGGTGAGAAGAAACACCCAGCCAATCAAAGACTGTTTCTGAGTGAAATGAAAGCTTTTAAACTGCACTCTGAGTTAGGGCAAGGCTGGGTTGGAGAGTTAAAAATGACTAGTGTGTACATGACAGAACTGCAGGCTATAATCAGTATGTCTGGAATCTCAGATGAAAACAAAAGGAAAAGCATGGAGTTTGCTTCACTTTTGTACCTGATGCCATGTCAGTTCTTACACCACCGGCTGCACTGCTCTGTCTGTTGGTCACCATCCCCCGACACGCTGAATCAGCTGCTAAAGCTGCCATGTGATTAGGCCTGAGGAACCAGTGTGAGGGGAGGGAGCCAGAAAGATCCGGGCTCTTGGAATATACACAGAATAGGCTTAGAAGACCAAGCCCACATCTGCAGATGCTTCTACTTTGTTATTGCCTGGACTTAGACAAGCCTAAAAAAAATTGCCCTCTCCCCACCAGTAATTTAAAAATGGCCTCTAGTAGTTTCCTTGTGTTTGGGCTAACCGCAGGGAATCACAGGCACTTAGTTAGCCTTACATGGTCAGAGCCCTAATCAAGCTTCCCAGGGCCCTCCCTGCAGCCCTTACCTCTCCTGTCTCTGTCTTCTGTTTTCCACATCATGTTGCCCATTATCATCATAAAGCAGATGGTCATATCTTGGTGTTTATAGAGCCCAAAGCTTTGCTCCTCCAAGGATTCTAAGCAGGTTCATTTTGGGTGAGGTATGAAGATCTAACATGATATGGTGACATTTTGAATAGAATTTGCTAGAGCTTTTTTTAATCAACCCCTTTGGGAAAGGACACCCCTAAGTTTATTCCATCCCATTTGAGGAATCAAATGGGATAATATATGTGGAGTATTTAGCTCAGTGCCTGGCATGTAAAAAGTCCTCAATAAATGGTGGCTAATTTTTATTCATTCAATCAAAAGAAACTTGTATGGGTATCTGCTGGGGTCTGGTATGTTTTAGGTACAAAGTAGATGCTTCAAGACGTTGGCCTCTGTCCACAACGACTTTTACAGTCATGGTTGGTGGAGACAGGAGAACAAAAATACTACCATAACTTCAAAGGTAGAAATTAATAAAGGACAGAAAGATCATGAAGGGAAAGAATTTGAGGAATGAGTAGCTTTTAAGTTGGGCTTTGTAGAATGTGAAGAATGTGGAGTTGAGTGGGAGAGGAAGCTATCAATATTCTGGAGAATGAAATAAACCCTAAGAGAGGTATTAGACAGGAATGGTAAGGACAGTTAACACCCCAAAATGTAGTTTTGCCGAATATAGGGAGTCAGACAGATAGAGTGGGAGATCAGACCAAAAAAAAAAAAGCCAGGGAAGTTCGGGGTACACATTGGTTGGAAATACCACGTTAAGGGGTTCAGTCCTCATTTATGGGTCATTGAAGGTGCTGGGGACAGGGGAGGTAATAAAAGCCTGTATTTTGTTATCTACGGTAAGAAGTATATTTGAAGGACTAACTTTTCTTCATTTGTCCTGAAAGATTTTGTTTATTAATAGTTTCTCAGGTTTCTAGAATACTTAGTACAGACAAAAAATTATGACTATTATTATGTTTTAATTATGATGTCCTAGCTGTAATCTTAACTCCATTGTGAACCACAGAAAATAACAATTGAAATTGGATTAAATCTTTTCTAAGCTCTTCACTTCCTTCCACCTTACAAATACTGACACACTAAAAAATACCCTTACAGCATTTTATCTGGAACTTGGCAAACGATCAACTCTTTTCTCTGGCAGTGCCCCAACACTGAAATTTCAAATGCTGACATTTGCATGACCTTTAGTGGTTGACAAGGTTGTCTTGTTATTGTTTTTAGTATAATACATCAATGATATTGACCAGAGTCTCGCTTCTCATTATGCAGCCAAATCCCTTGTCATCTGTGTTACTACAATGTACTCTACTTGAGATATTTTGAAACAAAACAGAGTCTTGCAGGATGCATATAACCCTGTTTATAAACATGATGAGATGAATTATTGGGTAAGGAATTAGGTAGGTACAGATTGTGTTTCATGAGAATTAAAAATACATACTGACTATAACTAAATTGATTATAACCCAGGGAGTGTGAGTTTAATAGAGATAAAGATGTGTAGAATTGATTGCTTTTGTTCTAACGTTGACTTTTCCTCCTATATGATTTTGGAGGGTGAACCAATTTTTCTTCTTTCCAGCCTCACTGGGATAACTGTAGCCAGGCGACAAAGTACTTTCCAGAGAGGGGGAAATGGACCTCCACCCACTAGAAAAAGAAAAAGAGAGGTGAGGGGGGTGAGACAACTTCTAGGGAGGCAGATTACAAAGTCTTCTCTCTGCAACCTCCACCCCAACCTCGAAGATCCGGGTTCATATGCATTTCAAAGGCAATTTAATACTAGTTTTGTTACTTTTCAGCTTCTCAAATCTTTTTGTTGCCCTAGTAGAAATATTGCGATTATTACTCTCTGTGTGTGTGCGTGTGTGTGTGTGCGTGTGTATAAAAAACCATAAAATGAGGTGAGGACACCTGGGGGTGTTTATATAAAAAGGGATAGGGTCCCTGTCCAGGAATTCACATTCTGTATTGGGAGAGTCAGACAAAGTAGGGATCAGGCTGTGGTAACTGAGAGAGAAAGAGCAGAAGGGGTGACTAGGAGGTAGTGGGGGCCAGTATTGATATGCACCAATGTAGGGAAACTGGAATGAAAGTTGCATTTTCTGACCTAGTGAGATAAAAGCGTTATCATTGGCACTAAGTGGAGTAACCCACAGGAGCCACACATCACCATCCTCCGACCTCCAGAGACCACGCTACTCATCCGAGAATCAGCAGTCCGGGAAGCAGGCAGCCAGGAAGTCTTGGTACCAGGCCTAGTCCCTTCTCCTGATGCCTGCGACCAGGGGGGAGGGGACTCCTTTATTGCTGCGCCTGCGGGTCTCCCACGCGCGCGCCACGGGGCGGCTGGAGCTGTCCGCGGTGCTGAACACGCTCTCGGGATCGGCCAGACCCGCTGGAGCTGTCCGCGGTGCTGAACACGCTCTCGGGCTCGGCCAGACCCGCTGGAGCTGTCCGCGGTGCTGAGCACTTTCTCCGCTTTGGCCAGACCCGCGACTTGAGGATCACCCCACAGCCAGGCAAGTGTTCAGCGGGTACCGAGGGATGGGAACCTGAAGTTCCGCAGCAAGTCCAGGATCTATGTTTTTAATCCCTCCTGGAACCCCCCCAGGGGACTCTCTTAACCCCAACCCGGACTTTACACGGGACGGGTTCGTTATCTCTCCCCACATTGCGTGGTGCCCCAGCTCCATTTACCCCTCTGAGTCTCCTTTTATTTAAACTGCACTAGGTCATCGCTAGAGCCCGGGGCTCCACGCCACTCCTCTCCCCGCGTCCTCACATTAATCCGGAGCAGAACTCCCCCGGGGCTCTGCAAAATCCTGCAGTGGATTTTCTCCCTCGCTTCTTTGCCCCAGGTTTCCCAGCCTCTTCTTTCTTTTCTGGTTCCATCCTCGCCACACCGCGCTCCGCTCAGTTCTCTTAAGCACCGAGTCCGGCGATGCTCGCTCCGCCCCCATTTTCCATATAAGGGAAGGCGGGGGGCGCGGAAGGGAGGCGCCGTCAGTCTCTCTCAATCGCCGCGAGCCCGCCGAGAACTCCTGAATGTGCTCAGCTCCCGCAGAGAAGCCAGGAGCCGGGGCGCCGTCGTCGTCGTCGTCGGCGGCGGCAGAGGACTGCTCAGAAACAGCCAGATTCTCCCGTCCTTCCCCGAGCGCTTTCCCGCCCTCCAAGCCCCGCTCACCAGGTAGAACCTTTGCTCCTGGGTTTGAATAGAGGGCCCCGAGTCGAGCAGGAGGTATTTAAACAGCGCGTGCATGTGGAACTGCGCAAAGATTTAATTTTTCAGATTGGGATGACAGCACTTTTTATTGTTTGTGTTCTTTATTGTGGACAGTTATTCCAAAGGGAATGTTTGGGTGCCAGGGTAGTGGTGTAGTGGTGTGGTTGGTATAGGAGGGGGTGGGTGGAGAGTGGGAAGTGGCTGACTTTGCTTCTGTCTGGACAGGTGGCCATGGCCTCTCTGCCGACGAGGCGCCCCGCGGTCCCTGATTTACTCTCTGGGCTGCCGTCGGTGGCCTCAACTCCGGCCAACCAGAGCGTGGAGTCCTCGGCGGGGAACGCATCCACGGCTGGCGCAGGCGCTCAGGCCATCACCCCGTTCCAAAGCCTGCAGCTGGTGCATCAGCTGAAGGGGCTGATTGTGCTTCTCTACAGCGTCGTGGTGGTCGTGGGGCTTGTGGGCAACTGCCTGCTCGTGTTTGTGATAGCGCGGGTGCGTCGGCTGCACAATGTGACCAACTTCCTCATAGGCAACCTGGCCTTTTCCGACGTGCTCATGTGCGCCGCCTGTGTGCCGCTCACGCTGGCCTACGCCTTCGAGCCGCGCGGTTGGGTGTTCGGCGGCGGCCTGTGCCACCTGGTGTTCTTCCTGCAGCCCGTCACGGTCTACGTGTCGGTGTTCACGCTCGCCACCATCGCGGTGGACCGCTACGTCGTGCTGGTGCACCCGCTGCGCCGGCGCATCTCGCTGCGCCTCAGCGCCTATGCCGTGCTCGCCATCTGGTCGCTGTCCGCGGTGCTGGCGCTGCCCGCGGCCCTGCACACCTACCACGTCGAGCTCAAACCTCACCGCGTGCACCTCTGCGAGGAGTTCTGGGGGTCTCAGGAGCGCCAGCGCCAGCTCTACGCCTGGGGGCTACTGCTTGTCACCTACCTGCTCCCCCTGTTGGTCATTCTCCTGTCTTATGTCCGCGTGTCGGTGAAGCTCCGGAACCGCGTGGTGCCGGGCTCGGTGACCCAGAGCCAGGCGGACTGGGACCGCGCGCGGCGCCGCCGCACCTTCTGCCTGCTGGTGGTGGTCGTGGTGGTGTTCGCCATCTGCTGGCTGCCGCTGCACGTCTTCAACCTGCTGCGGGACCTGGACCCGCGCGCCATCGACCCTTACGCCTTCGGGTTAGTGCAGCTGCTCTGCCACTGGCTCGCCATGAGCTCGGCCTGCTACAATCCCTTCATTTACGCCTGGCTGCACGACAGCTTCCGCGAGGAGCTGCGCAAGCTGTTGCTCTCCTGGCCCCGCAAGATCGCTCCTCAGGGCCAGAGCATGACAGTCAGCGTGGTCATCTAATGCCACGCGTCAGGTCTGCGCTGGGGAGCCCCGCGCACACCGGTCTCCAAGGGTGCCCGCCCGAGACCGGACCGGAGCTTATTTCCAGCACCTGAGCTAAGCCAATACTGGGCAAAACGTGCAGCCAAGCGCTTTTGTCCAGCTGTCTTGCCTTGTTCTTGTGTCTTTGCCAAATGGGCTTTGGTGGAGTCTTGTGCTTTGCTTGGTGGAAGCGAGCGAGAGGGAAGTGGATTAATAATTTCCTTCTTATGTCCTTGAAGTCCAAACAAAGCTTTCTCTAGGTTCATAACAGTGTTTCAGAACCTTGGCTGTCTTTCTTGTTTTTCATTCTGCCTGCTCACTGGTGAGATGGAGGAACAATGCGGGTGGGATTTAAAATAACTGTGGTGTGGTTTGTGAAGCTTTTTGGGTTGCAGCTCACAAGGGACTCAGCTGAGATATAATATCTGATATTGCTTAGTTAACTTGAACCCACAAAATTCTAGCATTCCAGGAGTGTGTATACCAAGTCCACATCTAGAATTTCAGCATTTCCTGAATAAGACCTTTATACACCCAAAAGCTCTTAAGTCCACTTGAATCTATAGGACAAAAAAAAAAAAACAACAACAACCCATTTTTAAAAGGTCCTTCTATTGTTTTCCCCCTTCTAATCCCCTGACTTCTATTTGAAAATAATGAGATGAATTAGTCAATGAAGAGATAGAGAGGAAACAGTCCAAATCACTTCGGGGGGGGGGCATATATCCATGTGTACGCTTGTGTATACACACCCAGTATTTCCCACAAGGCAGACATTCAAATATTTGGTTTTCTGAATACTCAATGCACACCATGTGCAACAACATTCTTTAATTGCTCAGTAGTAACAGATCAGCCACTGGCATCTAACTGCTCAGCACCTGCTTTGTGGCGACACACTTGGAACAGGATCAGCTCAAAATACAAGAACTGGGAGAAGTTTATTCAAGGCCAGAAAAGAAAACTGAATTGCCACCCACAGGATGCCTAGATCAAACAATTCCTTCCAGGGATACGGGAACAGATGAAGGCTGTTGCCTGATAATACCTGGCTGATAATCCTCACCTTAACCTTCTGAGGGTTCTGTAAATAATGGACAAGTGCCATGGGATGGGAGTTTCCATGTTGATGCTGGACTGGCAATCGGAGCAGGGAGGCTAGGAGCTTGGGAAATGATGCATGCTCTCCAGCTGTCAGGGCAACCTCTCTGATATATGCTGTATGAACTAGAGTCTGCAGCGACTCATTCGCCATTTGTAAGATTCCAGTGCTGCCCCAGCTCACTAAACAGTAGCATCAATGTTTCCCCACTTCTTCCTTCTGTTACTTTTAGAAATGGGCTCATTCACTTATTAACATGTTCCCCAAAAAGAAGGGAAAGAGGGGGTGATGTGGAGATGACAGGATTAAAGCCTATTGCTCCAATGTCAGTTGGAGTAATTATTCCAAAGTCAGCTGGAGTAATACATGGAAGAATGAGTATTTATGGTTGGGTTCACTAGTGACATGACTCTTTAGTTGTTCTATGACTAGACTTTTTGCAGCATGGAGAAGGGCAGGAAAATCCTGGCTGGGAGGAAGGAAAAGGCAGGAGATGCAAGTCCCCCCTGACACTGGCACTAAAGCTGACTTTCAACTTCATCTGTGGATTTGGAATTCCAGGATTTGTATTATAAATTATAAATTGTATTATAAAATTTTACACCAGGAATTATTCCAAATCCTGGTTGCCAGGGCCTTAAAAATGATTAGCTTAACTTAAGTCTATATCAATTATGAGAAGCAAGTGTCCCCACTAATTATGAGAAAGGCTGACACCTGTTTCAAGCATACCCTCAAGTTAAAAATTTGAAAATTTATGTGGACTTGTGAAGAGCCTAGAGAGGTCAGAACATTATGTTGTGTTTAAAAACATCTTTACAGATTATGCAAACTGACAACTGAAGAGTTCCTAATTCTTACCCTTTCTGAAATCAGCGTGGATTAGTTTCAGTGCAAAGCAAATGGACTTTTAAAAAATCTCTCAGAAGTGACGCCTAAAGAAATCCACATAGAGTTGAAGTAGAAAATTTTATTTAATAGAATTCATTTTCATTAATACCAACCACCCAGAATGTGTACCCAGGCCACTTCCTGTACGGAGTCACAGAGCCTGTGGAGCTGGGAACCGGGCCAGCCCGGGACTTGGCAGTCCCTCCCGAGGCAACGGGAGGCTCTGTAATCCTCTCTGCAGGCATTGTCACTGGCTCTCAGTTCTGGCAACCAATCAATAGATTTTATCTCACTAAATCAGCTGGGGAGCATTTCAATATGCATTGGCAATAGTTGTCCAGAAAGAGCAACTGTGAGAGATACTAAGGTAATAGTATTTCAATTGATGTAAACTTCCGGAATTTTCCTTCCTGTGGCTTTTCAGCCTGCTCTCCTATCTAGGATGCTAAGTTTCAGGTGTATTTCCTTAGTGAGGCTTATTAATCACTTCTGTACTGTGGTTGACATTCCCAAGCTTTTAGGGGTCTTGCTAATGCCAGGCATGGAACTGACCTCAAGGTGACCCACTCAAGAGGGTTCACTCTCCATAGAAGAGATGTCAGTACCACCTTTGCTCCCCAAGGCAGCTAGCTCATTGATTTCCCTTCATGCGTTGATGTCTTTGTTACACGTGCAAGATGTGAGTATGTGGCTGACTCACTGTGTGAAGTTCTCCAGGCTCGGGCTTGTGCTGTGTTTGACACATCGTGGGTGCTCAATAAATAGTAAATCAATAGCCCAGTCTCTTCTGTGGAATTATTAAATTGATAAATCAAGCCAGTTACACACAGTGAAACTATACAACCTCAGGATGGCTAGGGTCAAAGCATGGATAAATCGTGCCAAGAAAAACATGCTACTGAATCTGGATTTGTCAATTCCAGCTAATTCCAGGAAAGAACTGTTCATTTGGATCTTCCTTCTGGGATGCTCTCGCCCCAATCTCAGTAATAACAGTATTTTAGTCTCAATAATGACAGTATTTTAGGCACCCAGCTCTCCAGATTGCATGTACCTAAACCCACAGGAGAGAATTTCATGTTTAATTTCTATTTCATCAAAATCTGGACCGCGCAATTTTACATATAGCCTAGGAGATTTAAAAACTTCCAGCATGTGGTTATATAAAGAAAATTTGATTATCTAGATTCAAAAACATTCATGATAGTTAGAAACAGGATTTTCTGGCAAAGTAAGATATGTTGGTCTACTCACGTTGCAAATGTTTCTATTTGGATGGATAAGAGCCTCATTTTGACTGTTCACATTTCAAACAGGTCTCGAATTGTTCGCCTCTGCTTTCTAACTCAATTCCCTTCATTTCCTACTCTTTATTTCTCCAATCTTCCTTTTGTTCTGCTACTTTTCCATAAAAAAGGATAAAATCCTTCATCTGCAGCTACCCCTACCCCAGAGAAGGGTTGCTGATGGGATCTAAATACCCATCTGTGGTAGAGCTCACAGGGAGAAACCCGCTGGCTCCTTGGCGAAGGGATGGATTGAACCATGTGAACGCCTGGTGCCTTTCCTCCCCACTCTGGGGTCTTGTGCGCTTATACAATTGATCATTTTTTAGACAAGCTCCAGGCTGAGGTGGAGAAAAGTAGTTTGCACGGATTTCTGCAGGGCCTGTGAGTGATAAATCTCACAGAGAGCTCTCCAGAGGAAGCCCAACAATGAAAGGGCAAATGTGTTTCATTTTGATGTCTGGGGCTGCAGTAAGGAAACCTGGGCCAGAAAAAGCAAAGAACAAACAGTTTCTCCTTTTAAACACTCCCTCCCACTGTGCTCAGAGAATCTTCTTATTGACTTGCCCAAGACTAACTCTCCAGACTCCTGAATTCATCTCCTTCGGGAGGCCGTGGCGTGATGAATGGGAAGGTACGCCTCGCCCCCCACCTCACAAGCTGAGTTCTTGCCAAGCAATGAAAAAAAACACTCGAGTTGGAAAAATGAAATAAAAATGTCAGGCCTGAGCTCCAGGTTAGAAGTCAGAGGCTGGACTCTTCTCCCAGCCCCAACACCATCGTCAACCTTGGGTCTTCACTCCAAGAGGTAGGCCCAGTCACTGGGGCTGGAGGCCCGGCACTGCCGGTAACATCCCAGGGAGGTGAGGTCAGGTGTCCTGGCCATGGGGAGCAGCCTGGGGGCACTTGGGCCTTATTAATATGAAGGCCCAAGAGGAAGCACAGGGGTAAATGTGGGGCTGCGGTGGGCCCTGGCAGTGGCCATTCCTGTTCATTTACGACAGGCCTCTTCTGTCCTGTTTCCTTCCTACCGCAGGCTCCCCCAGCACGCTCCCTTTCTTTGCTGTAAATATAATCATAGAGCTTGGGCATTTACAGTCCACATTAAATGCTTGGGCATTTGCAGTCAACATTCTGAGAGAAGATGTCTTTTTTTTTTAATAAGTTCTTTTTTTTTTAAATTTTATTTATTATTTTTTTAAAGATTTATTTTTATTTTTATTTATTTATTCAAGCACTGGGTACAGTCAGAAGCGCGGGAGGGTGAGAGAATTCACCAGAGCCAGAGCGGGGAGCAGAGCAGGCAGAAGGACCGAAGGACACTGCCGAGGGGAGCAGCGGGCGGCAGGAGAGGTCTGCGCGCCATGTGGGACCCTCCTCTGGTGGCCGGGGAGCAGCCAGGGATCGAACCGGGCTGCAGAGTCTGCAGGCAGCTTCGCAACCCAGCGCTCAACCGCTGTGCCACCGGGGAGGCCCGAGAAGATGTCTTTTAAAGGCTTGGGAGTCTGCAATTTCCACCTGCAGCTGAGTCTAAGCCTGACCACCTGTGTGGAAGCTGAGCTCCAGCCCCACCTAGACCAGGAACTGAGCCCAAAGCGACCTGTGACTCCCCACTCCAGGGGTGCTACAGGCAGGTGTGCCTACTCCCCCCCCCCCCCCCCCAGCAGAGCTCCAGTCGAGAGCAGAGCTGCATCAGCACAGGGGTTCAGGGTGGCTCGCCCACTGCACCAGCATGCCCAGCACCACTGCTGGTGCCTCCAATGCCTCAAAGGGGAGCTGACTGCCCAGGACGGCTGAGTGTCCTTGACCAGGGGCCATTCTTTCCACTCAAGGTCAAAGGCCTCTGGCACCGCACTGGCGGTCTGTCTGCAGGGCAGAAGTGCCTGGGGTGCTGCCAGCCATTCCTCTCCCTGTTCTCCACTTCTTGGAGGGAGTCACTGATTGCTCCCCTTTTTATCCACATCAGCAGCGGCAGCAGGTGACCGCACACAGCAGGACCAACTTCTGGCCTTCAGAGGCCAGCTCCTGGGCCCACGCGACTTTGGCCAATGGCGTCCAGCCTGATCCTGGGTCTCTATGACCTGGGGTCCTGCCAGGAGCTCGTGTGCCGGTGACCGTGTCTGTGTCCTCTGGTGGAGGCTGCGGGCCGGCCGGGCCGCGTGCTGGCGGCGCTCGGGGGCTGCGGGCTCAGTCGCTGACCTGGAGCTGGGCCGGAGCGCCGGAGCCACCGACTCCAGGGGAGCGTCAGGGCGGCGTCTGGCCGCCTCGGGCCGAGCCTCCCCGCCCAGCCTCCTGGCGCCCTGGCCGAGCGCAGCCTCCAAGCGACCCGCCCCGTCCGCTCTGCAGCCGCCTCCGCTGCTCCCGCTCCCGCAGCGTCTGTCTCCGCCCGCAGGGGCGACGGCTCTGCACCCGCGCCTGGGCCCGGGGCCCCCGCGACGTTCTCCGGCTCCCTCCGAACCTCAGGTCCCGCCCCTGTCCATCCTCTGCTCACGCCCTCACTCTCCACCGGCCCGAGGCGGCAGGCGCCTTGCGGGGTGTTTGCCCCCCCCCCATTCACCAGCCCCAGCTCGGGGCCCTGAGGCGCCCTCTGCTGCACGTGGGGGGCTCTGGGCCGATTCAGGCAGAGGGAGGCTCCTGGCCCGGAACGTGGGTCCCGCGTGGCGCGGGGGAGCCTTGGAGTGACCGGCCGAGCGCTCGGTGCCTGGTGCTGCTGGACGCGCCGTCTGACTGCGGGGGGTGGGGGGGAAACCCGGGGCTCCGGGAAGGTTGAGCCGCCAGCTGCGGCCTCCCCAGCCTTGGGGGCGAGAGGGTGGGTTTGTCGGGGAAGGAGCTCCCCGCAGGGCGCGCCCCAAAGCCACTCGCCGCCACCCTGCGTCATCTCTGAGTGGGGAGCAGCACGAAACGCTTCTTTTGTGTGTGGAGATGGTCGGACGGTCGGATGGGGCGACCAAGGCAGGAGCCGGGGGCTCTCACCACGGCTGAGTCGGGCCGGAGGAGAGGGAGGGGCTGCCCGAACCCCCAAGGGCAGAGTCCTCTAGAGAAGCCCCTCCCGCGGGCAGTGTCCTGGGGGGGCACAGAGTCAGCCTCAGGTGTCTGCGCAGATGGGGAGCAGGGGAAAAGCAAGCTTTAGAGAAACCAGAATGTTCCCCGGACATGACTAAGTATCTAAAGTGCGTCGCAGAAACCCAGGCCTGCGGGCCCAGCCGAGGAGCTGCCCCTCAGCCCGGCCCTCGGAGCGACTTCACAGTGCGGTGGCATCTGGGGCAGCGCTTGAGACCCGCTGGAGACTGTGCGCAGGGAAGAGCCCTGCAGGAAAGCATGGTGGGGGGCAGGTGGAGAATGGCCCCACCGGCGCAGGGGTAGGAAGGGGAGCCCGCTGGAAGGAGGCAGCTGAGCTATGAGAGCGGAGAAAGGTGGCGGCTGAGGCTGGCTCTGGGGAGCGAGTCACTGAACTCATTGCGTTATTAGGGCGAGCTGGACACCGTGCCAAGTACCTCCCCCCATTCATTTCTCAACACAGTAGGAAGCGGGTGTTGCCATCATCATTCGCTTTTCAAGGTAGGAAAACAGACATGGAGGGAATTCAAGTCCTTCGTCCAGGTGCCACGACATGGTGGCAGAGCCGGGGCCTGGGTTGTCATCCATAGAGTGGCTCCCCCCCCACCACCCCGTACTCTAAATTTCAACACAAGGAGTTGGACCTTCTTGGGGGACAATAGGGAGCTCTTAGAGGTTTACAATGTGTGGGAGACAGAGAATGACTTTCTAGAATGTACTCTAGGACCTAATTGGCAACAGGGAAAGCCTGGGTGTGTGCACGGGAGACAGAAGCAGGGAGAGGCACTGGAGAATCACCACCATTTCCTAGAAGGAGAATAAGGAGCAGAACAGGGCAGCGGAGACTGGAGACTGGAGAGCAGGGGGTGGCGAGAAGGGAGCAGAGACTGTGGGAGCCCACAGTGGCCGCCGCATGTCCAGGCGGCGTCTTCTTCAGGACGTGTCCTGTGTTCAAGGCAGAAACGAAGCAGAACGCACACCCGCGTGGGTTCTGGGAAGTGACAGTTGCCACCCAGGGAGGTCTAGGGTGTCACTACAGCTCGCTGATACCTCCGTGCCCGCTAGAGTCGTGATTCACGTTTTCCGAGTCATCAATCGCATCTCAGCAGAGAGCCCAAGTTAATTTCTTTTTAACAGATGCTCATAAGTTATTCGTAAAGCTCGGAGACTTGACGGCCATGAATAGGGATGAAAAATAACATTAAGAGACTTAGTGTTAAAGGTTTCACTGTCTGGATTGCTCTAAGGTTGTGTGTGTGTTCGTCACGGTCATTCTTTCGGATGATGATAGTAGGAGGAGGTAGAGTTACCTGCTTTGCCCGGAACTCTCAAATACAGAACCTGAAGCCCACTTCATCAGCGTGGGTTCCTGATTCACCCCGTAGCTGGGATTTGCCCCTGTGCTTCTAATCTGTAGGGTAAGTGAAAAAGCATCCGGCTTTTCTGTCCTCCTGCCATTAGGATGGATGACGGATCCCTGCGGTCCTGAATACATGCCTAATGGTGGGCACCTGGAGTGGGGTGTAGGCATGCGGGAGTGGTACACCTGTGCTGAGAGCCTGGCCTTATAAGGGCAGCGTCAAGGGGACGCCAGCAAAAAGAAGAACAAATGGAAGAACCACGAGAGGAGCAGAGGACAAGGCCACCAGAAAAGGCTGGAGAGCCCAGATAGAGGCCTGCCAGCCTCCCGGCCCCCCAGCACCCCTGCCTGCCGTGTACCTGGTAAATCCCAATAAAAGCCTGAAAAGTCACCGAGGGCTCCAGGGTTCTCTCCCCCTTTCCCCCGTCTGCTCGGGTCATAGAGATCCTGCTCCGTGTCCTCCTGCCACTGCATAATCACTCTCCCGGGGCTCAGTACGTCTGTGTGCTGTGAGGCTTAGGGTGTCAGAACCTGGAGTCCTCTGGGAAGAAATTTCCAGCGTGGACCGCCATCCTCTGAAGGCAGAGTGATGCTGGGGTGACCCGAACCTCATCAGGCACAGGATTCTGTCCCCACAGAATGTCTCATCTTTGGATATTGACCAGGCGAGGGAGGGCTGAAATTCTATCATTGGATGGAGCCTCTCCCTCCCTCCCCCCCTGCCTGCCTGCAAACATTTATGACCTGTATTTTCCTCCTTTGGTACTTGTTATTTTCCTCTTGCATGAGCAGACGCGGGCTGCCTTGCCCTACTAAATGTACAAGTGCACAAGCAATTTAGTAGGTATGACTTACTCAGGTGCTCATTATGATCATCAAGAGGTAATGATACTCTGAGACTGCAGCGAAGCCTGCATGGAGACCAGCCTGCCTGCATCAGGAGAGGACAGATCACGGTAAGAACGTCCTCGTCGGCGCCCATGCCTGTTGTCGAGTAGTGCGGATGTGTGTCTTCATGAATCTCTTCATTATGGGTGACTTGGTTTTGAGTCCATTTACAACTCATCAAAGAATATTCATCATCCTTCCCATGGTCAGTGTATTTGCTCAGAGAACAGGAGCTCATTATGTTTGTTTTTTTCAAGTCAGAGTCAGTGGATAGTTCAGCTCCTGACAGCCGATGGAAGAGAGCCTAGGAGAGGCGGCTACGGCCTTGCACGTCCTGACACCGGGGCTGGTTTCTACTTGATTGTAGCCTGTCACTCTGGGAGGGGTCGGGCACACCCGTGCTACAGATCTTGGCTGCAGCTGTGGCAGCTGGGACTTGAAGCCTGGGGCCGTCCCACGCTGGAAGTCCTGGGAAATAGAACACCTGCTCCAGGGCAGAGAAACTGAAACACAGAGAGAGTCCAAGACCCTCAGAAGGATCCCCAGGGAGCATCTGGTGAACCCCAGATTTTACCCCAGATCAGGGCATGAGGTCTAGAGAGGATGTGGGGGCTTAGCCCAGGACATTAGGGGGCTGAGGTCCTGGCCATGTGACAGGCTGTGCTGGTGGTGCAGCAGGGACACAGTTGTGTGGTTTTTGTTTCAATTCTGTTTTGTTATTTTTCTGAGTTCATAAATAATCTTACTGTTCAAAAAACCCAAACAATACATGAAAGTGTAAGGAAGAGACAGAAAAATAGAAGTGACTTCTGCAGCTCTAAAAGCATGTGCATCACTGTGAGTTTATGCAGGATCAGGCTTAGCTTAGACCTGATGAAGAGCAAGTAACCAAAGGGAAGAGGCAGCTGACATTCAGCTGAATAGCAGATGTCCACTGACGGAGGGGGTGCCTTCCAAAGCCATTTGTGAGAAACACCCACCCAGCTTTTACAGTGACAGCCGACCAGTTCGGATACAGTTTGGGGTGAAGCTTATTTAAAGCAAAGATGGTGCTTTATAGCAGGCGGCCACTTTTCAGCCCGCAGGGGGCACAGAGCTGGGAGGAAGGGCTCTGGCAGGTGTAGAGGGGAAGGGACACAGTAGGACTCCCCTGGGGCGACACCAGGAGCTCAGAGCAGGGGGGATCTGCTTGGGGGGGCTGTGGCCACGGCGGCGCTTTCTGTTACCCCGTGGCCCTTGTGGATCAAGCTTAACATTCAGGGAGGGAACCTCGCTGTGGGGAAAGTGACCCCAGAGCCAGCCTGGAGAGAAGGGCTGCTGAGGAGCTAAGTGTGGGGGTGTGAGACCAGAGAGAGTTGAAGTGGGAAGGAGGGAACTCATGGAAACAGGGTGGGGGCCAGTGGCTCAGACTGGGGAAGTCTCTCTGAGTCAGCACACTGCTCTCCTGGGTCCCTGTCAGTTCCTAGCAGGTCTCACAGCAGCCCTGCTTTGCATCTCCAGGCTAGAATGCTCTGCCTTCCTACTGCTTGGACTGTACCACTCTCTCTTGGTTTGAAGCTGCTGGAGGCCCTGATTAGCACAGGCTCTGGAGCCTTACATTTATGTGACTCTGTGACCTTCACCAGGTAACTTTAGTTTTACATTCTGGTTTCCTCCTCCAAAGTGGAGGGCAGTTTTGAGGACCCATATTAGCTTACTACACCCAGAGGGTGAGTAACCCATGGTGTATATCCTTGGTCTAACTCTAGTTTGTGGTCTGGAAGAGATGTGTCTAAGGTGTGGCAACCAGGTGTGGGATGGATCATAACATCCCAGATAGGGAGAGCTGCCAGGAGGATCTCCTACTGGCCTTGGAGATCCTGCCAGAGTCCTTCTAGTCCTGAATAACTTGGGAGGGAGCATTCACCTTCCTGTCATCTCACTTTGGGGACTCACTTGTGGAATCAGGTTTTGTCGCTGTGGCCAGAGAAGCAGGGAACCGAGTGTGGATCCCTCCTTCTGGGACCACGGAGAAAGAACTCCTTCCTCTGAAGGACGTGGGAGTGTGTGGAGAAGAGGGGGTGAGGCTGGCAGCCCGGGACAGAGCTTCCAGGACGACGCCCCAGCTCACAGCCGCGAGCCCCTTGCCTTCCAGAGGCGTCACACTCTCACGCCTTCCTTCTTGTGCCGTTGGACGCCAGCGAGGCCCTGCCCGGTGGGGAGCTGCACGGAGACGAAACATGGCTTCTGAGAACTCACAACTGTCCTGGGGTTGGAGGGCAGTGATGAAAACCACCATAAAACCACAGAGGAGAGGATGCAGGTCCCCAAACTGACCTAGAGGCAACCCCCATTCTATCAAAGTCAACCCACAATTTAAATAGAATTGGCGTGGCCTCCTAGCCTGCCTCTGGCCAGGGGGCTCGCTAAGCTTGGGGAAATCCCTGGCCTTGTTCCTTAAGGTGAGTTGTGGCTACTTAATAGATGTCCTTTATCAGGTTGAGGAAGCTTTCCTATATTTCAAGTTTTCTGAGTTATTAACATAAATGGGCATTGAATTTTGTCAAATGCCTTTCCTGTATCAGCTGATTGAGATGAGAGTTTTCTTTCGCTTGCTCACATAATGGATTGTATTGACTGATTTTCAAATATCAAAACAGCCTTGCATCCCTGGAATAAACTCTACTTGGTCACGATGTAGAATTCTTTTAACATATTACTGAATTCTCTTGCCAATAGTACATTAAGATTTTCAAATCTATAATTAGGAGGCATATTGATCTGTGGTTTAAAAATTGTGCTATCTTTGTTTAGTTTGGTATCTGAATAAAAATAATTTCATAAAATAATTGGGAAGTGTTCCACCTCTGTTTTCTGGAACGAATTATGTAAAACTGGTGTCAGTTCTTATTTACATGTTGACATAATTCTCCAATAAGGCAATTTATGCCTGGGGATTTGTTTATGGGGAGTTTTAAAAGAATTAAAATTTAATTTCCTTAATTGCTGTGGAACTATTCAAATGATATATTTCATAGTGGATGAACTGTGGTAGTTTGTGTTTATGAAGTGGTTTGTTTCATCTAAGTCGCCAAATTTATGTGTTGGCAGAGGCCAAACAATCAAATAGAAACCCCACATAGACCGAAAAACTACCCCCCCAACCACTGGAGACGAGAATCCTACAGTGGTTGATAAATAAGATGATCAAGCCAGGGCAGCCCAGAGCACTGCTGGATCTGATTAGGGATGACGAGAAGCCAAAATTCCGTGGCAGACACCAGATTTCAGATTCCTGCTGCCCAGAGCCACAGACACCTTGTCAATCAAGGGGGGAAACCCCACAATCCTGGTCTTTGCTGTTCAGCCAGGAGAGTCTGTGTCTGAGCAAAGGAGGATAGTTGGCAGTTCGACTGGACAGAGTTTAGAAAAAGGAGGTCTCCTCCACCCCTCTCACAACCAGCCAAGTCCCAGCTCTGAGCTGGTTCCTGCTGCATAAAAGTGATCTTCCTCCGAGGATATTTTATTCCGAGGTCCAGCCTTCAGGGCTGACTCCTGCACAATGACCGTCAGGCAGTCCCAGATTGGACTGGAAAATGAATCTCATTTTCACAAAAGGCAGGACTGCTTTATGACGCCTTGAGAGTCGTGAAATGCTACATCTGCAGGAAAATGAAATAAGCACCCCAATTTACAGGCTGCCAATTGGATCCTATTTGTCTGGGGCAGGCCTGATGTGATTTGAAGGCTGGTTAGGAGTTTCTTTTGCCTTATTCCTTGCTTTTCATTAAAGTTATAAATAACTGTGCCTCACATTTTAATGAAAGGGATCGTGTGAACAACCAGGGGCTTTGGGAAGAAACCTGAAATAACGGTGCAGTTGCTAAGGAACGGCGCCGGACAAGTTAATTTTGTTGGCATAACATCTCCTTGTTATTTAATCTCATAGGGTATTCGTTTCATCCATCTGTCACCATGTCACCGGAGCCAGGAGGAGCTGCTAATTGCAAGACCAAGGTTGAGAACAGACCCACCACCTTGTGTAAATTTCAGCAGAGGGGGGCCACGAGGCTTGGTTTTGTTCTTGGGGAGACCATCCCCTTCTATTGTGGGAAGAAAGCTGGCTGTAGCTTCACCACTCAGTCTAGGCCAGACCACACCATCCTGTACCCCAGCAGTGGTGCCAGCTGAACGTTTGTCTCCTGGGGTCCCTTTACAAAAGATCAATGTCTAGCTCCATCCCCCAGGGTTCTGATTTAATTGGTCTGGGGGTGAAGTCCAGGAAAGGGATTTTTTTCAAAAAGCCCCCCTAAGTGATTCTGATGGGCTGCGCAGGCTGAGAACCCCTATTTATAGAATTTATAGAATTTTCTAACTGCCGTATCTCGTTTTCAAAGTTCCAGAGCCTCTTGGATTTTTGTAGTTTCCTAATCAGTTTCCCCCATTGCCTATAAAATAATATGACGATGAGCTTTCAAGGGGGCCTCCCTGGGTCCAGCATTGTTTTAACACCTGCATGCTTTCTTGGAAGATTTCCAGTCTTGTAAAGTGAGTATTTTTTTTTTTCTTTGTGGCCCAGTTTTACAGACAAGGAAGTTAGTGTTCAGCTTAGGATCTGGATGTACTCTTAGTTCAAAGCTTAACTGCTTGTGCCAGGGATCTTTGTCCTCACAGGAGAACCCTCTGCTTCCTACCTGCAGGTTCAGCTTCCATCCACGCTTAGGAGCAGTTCTGTCTGGGGTTGGAGAGGGAGGGGGGACGGGTATGAAGGGATGGAATGGGGGTTGGGACCCAGGACCAGCTCTGTCCTGGGAGGGGGCTGAGAGCTCGGGATGGTGCTTCAGATGACTTGGCAGTTGCTCAATCACATTTCACCAGCCCAGATTAAATCCAGTGTTCCTTCTTACAAGTGAGTGACCTTGGTTAAGTGTCTTAGTTTTCTTAAAATCCAATTTCCTCCTTATTGATGGGGATGACAAATGCACTCTCTGCACAAGATTGTTGTGGGGATTAAATGAAACAATACACTTAAGGCATTTTGAATGGCACCACGAAATTTCCCCCCATCCCCCCACCATCTTATGGAGACGTAATTACATAGAACATCGTGTAAGTTGGACACCTGTACATACTGCAAAACGATCAGCACCAAAACACTAGCTAATGCTACGCCATGTCACATAACGACCATTCCTTTTTTTAGAGAGAACATTTAAAGATCTACTCTCTTAGCAGCTTTCAAGTTTATGGTAGTCTTATTAACTATACTCATCATGCTGTGTATCAGATCCCTAGGACTTATTCATCTTATGATAGGCAGTTTGTATCCTTTGACTACATCTTCCCACACCTCCACCCCTTAAACCATGCCACCACCAGTCCAGTCTCCAAGTCTTTAAGTTCACATGTAAGTGAGATCAGACAGCATTTGTCTTTTTTGAACTAATTTCATTTAGCATAATGCCCTCAAGTACTATTTATGTGACAAATGGCATGGTTCCTTTTTCATGGCTGAATACTATTCCTCACCTGCCCTCAAGTACTATTTATGTGGCAAATGGCATGGTTCCTTTTTCATGGCTGAATACTATTCCTCACCCTCTCCTTTTCCCTCTCCTTCTTCACCCGCCCCCCTCCCCATGACATCTTTATCTGTTCATCCATTGCTACACACTTACTTTGTTTCCATATCTTGGCTAATGAGAGCAGAGCTGCAATGAATGTGGGGGTGCACTTTGAGAGCTTGTTTTCATCTGAAAGTTTAATTGTTATTATCACAGAGCTAGAAATTGAGAGCACCTTGTTCCTCTAGTCTCCTGAGACCCAGGGATGTCCAGGGCCCAGCAGTGTCTGGGTTCCAGGTGCTGGGCAGCTCTCAGGCTGAGTCTGGGCCCCCTGGTTCAAGTACAGCAGCTGATGGAAACTAAATGCTAACTTCTGCCTTTGGCCTATAAAACTGCATTAAGAGACAAGAAACTTTCTCCAAACATGTTCGCAGGAGCTCCTTGAATTTGAAGCTGAAAGTAAATTGACTGGTTTAATTGGGTGATGCAACAAAAAAGTCCAGGACTGGCTTTAGGTGTGATAGATCCAGGGGCTCAAATGGGGTCCGCAGGCCCGTTTCTCTCCAGCTCTCAGGGCTCCTCTCCATGGTGCCATCTTCATGCACAGGCAGCTGTCAGAGCAGCTGTATGTATGTATGTGTCCTTCCATCCATCCATCCATCATCTACCTACCTACCCACCTACCCACACACCTACCTACCTACCTACCTACCTACCTACCTACCTACCTACCCACCTACTCTCTCTCATCTGTCCCGGGTGAACTGAGAAGATATAATCTTTAAAAGCACGTTCAGGTCTCCAGATGTGGCCCAAACCGGGGCTGTGTGAAGCTTGAGCGCCACCTCGTGACAAGGAGTGATATCTTCCTGGAACGAACTTTTCTCCAGAAAAATTACAACAGGACTGGGTGAGCCTGGGAAGCGTCCTGGGTGCCCAGAGAAAAGTCTCCTCCCTGCACCCCAAAGCCATCCCAAAGCAGGTGCACCATAAATGCTTGATGGATGAACAGCTAAGAGTTCCTCCCACAGCGGCCGTGACCTGCTGTTTTCTCCTGTGGACGTATCCCTAGGGTTAACGTTCAGCTCTGGCGTAGTCTCAGATTCCTCAGTGCAGACGTTTATTCTATCACCGCTGGCTTAGTTGTCTCCCTATGCGGGTTTTACGATCAATACTTCCCGTTGTCATCTGCCCTCAGCGGATGAAAGGGTCATTATGTGTCTGCGGTGCTGCCGAGTCTGAAGTCTGGGAACGCACGACTTAAAATAGGACCCCACCTGCGTCCTGGGTACTGAGACATTTCTGGGGTGTCACCTTCTGTACACACAGGTGGGGCCGGTCGATGGGTCAGGAGGAACCAGGCTCCTGTGGAGTCCACAAATAGGCTGAGAGTGCTGGCAGGAGTGGGGGGCTTTGGCACAAAGCCATTAATTTGCAGCTTCTTGACAAGCCTTTTCACGAAAGGGGAGGGGCCCAGGCCCTGTGGGGCCCACGCGTGTCAGTTATAAACTCTCCCTACACCTTGTTTTCCCTCAGCTGGGAAGAGACCCCATCACATTCAGAGTGTCCCCGGTTCCTACCTCGTCCCCCCTTGTGGGCCACACCCGTTCACCTCACTCCTGCTTTGCCCTCCCCAGACCCACCTTAGGTGCTCTGAGCTCTTAGTGTCCTGCCTGCTGGCTGATCCATTTGTATAAAGCAGCGCAGGGAACAGCCTGGGTCTGTGTAAAGGAGCAGTGCCCTGTGTTAATAACTATGTGTGAGCCAGAGCCAGACACTGCTCCAGGTCTGGGGGTTAGAGCTGTTAGATGAAAGTGTTCCTTCCCCTCATGCAGAGAATATTCTAGAAAGAATTAGGATTTGATGTCAGCTGCAGAGACTGACTTGACCTAACTTCCTTTAAGGGAAGATCGCTTTGAGCAGCTGACATGAGTGGCCCAGAGAGGGAGATGAGGGTGAGGCTTAGGGGGCCCTTTCCGGTCCAGTGCACGGCGGGGAAGGCTTGGACTGGGGTGGGAGCAGAGCTCGCGGAGAGGGGCCACTTGGGATATGTTTTGTGGGGAAAGCTGCTGGGATGTGGTATTTGGTTGTTGGGCCGGGGAGGGAAGAGAAGCTACAAGGGCAGCCCCTGGGTTTTGGGCCAGACAACCGGCGGATGATGGCACCGCTGACTAAGACGGGGAGGCGGGGGTACAGCCGGTCCAGTGCAGAAACCTCCTCCGCTCTCCCTCCTCCCTTTCCCTCTTTCCTAAATGATTTGGCCCAGAAGTCCTTTGAAGGGGGCAAGGGATATCTCTGCTTGGGCAGTTGGGGACCTGCAGAGCCTGAAGTAGGTGTGGGGCCTAGTGTGGTAGGTGAGAGGGTTTCCATGTCTGCATGGGGGTGCCCTGGTGAGGGTGTCAGGCATGTCATAGGTATGGCGCCCATGGAGAGGGTGGAGAGCATGGAGGATCCCAACAGGCCTCGCGTTGAGGAGGGTGAGGAGCGAGGCCCAGCCTGGGTGTTGGAGCCCCTGGTGGAGGGGTGGGGGTGGGGGTCATGCAAAGGCGCCTCAGGGAGTAAGGGCTGTATACTCAGGCCTCGGAGCTGCTCCAGCCCTGAGGTCCCGAGGCCGGGCTCACTTCGCTGTCCTGATTGATTTTGTCTTGTTTGTGACTTGGGTCTGGGCACCACCCCGGGGACTCCCCAATGCCCTCTCCCACCCCTTTTCCACTGGCATGAGCCCTGGAACCAACAGTTCCAGATGACAGACCATAAACACCCTGAAAGCTGCGAGCTCAGGCCTGTGTGGCCTGGGAGGAACGAGGTGGCTGCACAGCCCCTGACTTTCCTTCATTTAATTTGATGAGAAACAGCAGGACACAGTGCTCAGCCTTCCAGAGGCTTCTACTGGATATACCCCGATCTACTTCTCCATTTATAATTACATGTATTAACAAGTTCATGGCGGTGAGACATGAAGAAGCATATTATGTAATCAGATTGTCTTTGATGGTATAGTTAATGCTAATGTGATGATTATGTGTGAACATTTAAATATATGACACTCATTATCAAAAATTGATTTAAGGACGAGACACCAGGGTTTTTTTTCTTCCAGATTCTTTTATGTTCTTTGTGTCTAGGTTCTCTTACTATTTCATAGAGAGGCATGTGTCTGATCGTTCTTTAATGGAAGGACCTGGATGGCGTCCTGTTAGCCGTGGCCGCCAGCGGTCCTTGGTTCTTTCTGGAATCCCCAGGACAGAAGCTGGCCCAGAGTCCTCTTCCAGGACAGGCCCTGCTCCTGCCCTTGGGAACAAAGAACAAACAAGAAATTGAGCCTCACGAGGGAGCACAGAGGAGAAAGCCTGGCTGAGGGGTGGGGAGCTTGGGTGTAGCTCCCTCAAAAATGTCGGTGTGACCTGGGATTCACATGCAGAGCTGGTGGATAAAATGTCAGCTCAGAGAGGACAGGTGAAATAAATGACGGTGCCTACAATAAAATCCTGCACTGTTCTTAGAAAGACTAAGGCGGGTGTATGTCTCTTCTGCATGGCAGGACCAAGATCTGTTGTTTGGAATCAGAATTATTTATTTACAAAATAGGATCACAGTGGAGAACTATGGGGACTACCCCAGAGTGGAGAAATCAGATACTGTCCAAAAAGTAACAATGTGAAAAAATTAATCAATAAATTTAATAAGTTAAAAAATTAAAAATAGGATCACAATATGATCCTATATTTAAAGAAAATATTATGTGATCTAGGTGTGACCCTAGACCTCTGAATCACATATAGTGTTGTAAACCAATGTTATCTCAATGAAAAAAAAAAAACCCAATAAAAAATAATGAAAATTTACACCTGGGCAAGAAACACTGGAGGAACATGCACCAAAGCATCACGATTTAATCCTGAGGTGAGATGATGGAGGACTTTGGCTTCTTGAAGCAAACGGTTCTCTAATATTTTGAACATTTTAGAACATTTCTTTTGTAGCAGGAGAAAAAGATAAACAGAAATTAACTCAAATAGAGGAAAACCTGGGTGTTCTCTACGACCCTTTCATGCTCGAAATAACACTTTTCTAGAAAAGTGGGCACTTAATTCCCATTGCTCTAGTCCTGATTTTGTTTTGCAATTAATGAATTTCTCAAAGACCCAATTTGTCCTCAATTCCCACGATGGCACAGAGTGGCCGAAAGGACAGTCAAGTGCCGGCAATGGTTTGTCTACAGCCTACGTGGGAAGCACGTCAGCTCTGTGAGGGGTGGGAGGCAGGTGATTTGTTGAGACCTCGTTGGTAGTTTGGCCTCCGCTGCCTGAGCCGCCGCAAGCCCTTCCCGGCGGGGCTCCCCCGCGCCTCTGCTTTGGTGCTTCGCTGTCAAAGACGGCTCTGACCACCGAGACGCGTTTGGAGATCTGGGGGCTCGGAGTCCCTGAGTGAGGTGGGGGGCTGGTGCAGCCCAGGAGGTGCATGTAGGTTCCCCTAGAACCAGGACGGGGGTGGGTCTGTGCGTGGGGAGCAAGTGCTGCGGTCGGGATGCGGGGCAGGGCGGGGGTCTGCACAGGACAGACCAGCCCAGCGGCCTCAGCATCTCCTGGGAACTCGCCAGAAACGCCAGTCCCTGGGCCCCACCTCAAACCTATGAATCGGCCCCTCTGAGCCTCAGGTCCAGTGTTTCAAGTTTTAACACCTTCTCCAGGTCATTCTGGCACGTGCTCAAATTTGAGAGTCACGATGTTTTAAGAAAATAAAAAAGAAGGTACGGGACAGCCCCTTCCGGCCTGGCCGGCTGCGGGAAGCGCGCGGCCCCCATGGCGGCCGAGACTGGGAGCCTGCGGGTCCCTCTGCGGGTCCCTCTGCGGGTCCCTCTGCTCACAGCTCATTGGCCAGAACCCGTCACATGACCCCGCTCTACTGCAAGGGATGCTGGGAAATGCGGAAGCGGAGGGCTGTTTCCTGAGCATCCTAAGTAGGGTCCAGGTGTGACCAGGTGTGACGCGGCCCTCTGGGGAGAGGAGGCCGGAGTCTCATTTGTTGAGCTTTGGGTTTTTTTTTTTTTTTTTAACTACATGAAGTGTATATTCATGTGATTATTCATTATCTTAGTGATTAAAATAAAACAAAACAAACCCACCGTGGCGTGGGGGTGGGGTGCGCCCACTGGCTCTCGCGTCTTAGCCAAGGCCCGGGGTGCTTAGCCCCCCTCGCAGCAGCGGCTGCCCGGAGCGCCCGAGGAAATCACCCCCGGCCGACGGGTGGGGCTGGGGCCGGGGAAATGGTCCCACGGCAGGAGACGAGAGCGAGGGAATTTCCGGTAGAGAACGAGAGAGTCGGGCAGGTGCAGGGGACCCGGGGGCCGGCGGTGCAGGAGTTCCAGGGGCGTGTTCCCTGCGCAGAGACGCCTCCAGTCTCGACTATTTCAGGATTGGAAGAGGGCAAATTGCAACCAATCGTCTCCCTACCAGCCTCAGCTCTACCCGCGGACATGAGGGATGGGGCATCAAAAAGCGTTTCCTTTCTCTTCTGTACAGAGAGGGTGGGGAGACCCTCTCCAACCCACCGTGTTGTCTCAAGAGGGGGAAATGAGAAGTGACTGGAGCGGGCAGGATGAAAGCGCCGGGCGTTGGCCTCGATTTCCTGCAGGTGGCATCTGTTTGCAATAACCCTGAAGTCAGCAAAGCCCTCGCTGGTGCCCTGGTGTAAAGGTGCGGGAGGTGGGGCCCCGGGGCCGGCTTCCTCCACTGGCGGGTGCCCTTCGCCTTGCGCCCCAGCGCACGCGGCTGCCCGCGTCTGACAGCCGCCCAGGGCAGCAGGGGCACTCGGAAGCCCGTGCATGGCGGTGCAGCTGATGCAGTGTTGAAAATCGCTTCCTCCTCTTCGCTGGCCCCTCTCCAGCTGGAAGTGGTCCTTTCTATCTAAAATCACCCACACGGCGACGATGTCCCCTCCAAGGTTGCTGTGCAGCCTGCTCAACCTCTTCCACTTAGAACAACCCCTCCCAGGGGCCAGCAGATGGCCCCTCAGGCGGGAAACGTCTTTGAAGTCGACAGTGTTGTCTTTAGAGATGATAAGAATTTTGCATTATGTTGGGTGATACATATGTAATTGTTTTAATTTTAAATGTCTTTTAAACTATTATGATTTTTCCTCCAAGTCTTTCAATAGAAGTCTCTAGAAAAGTGTCAGCCCTCCCCACCCCCTCTTAGGGTTATTCTCTGTCCCCCCACCCCCCCTCTCCACCTGGTACACTCTGGGTCCATAGGCGGCCTGATCCTCCAGGCTGTTGGCCAGTCCTTCAAAGCCCTTCTCAAATGGTCTTGATTCACTTTTCCAGCATTTTCTCCAACCTTGGTTGTTGCGTGCCTTGATTTTCCAGACAGCCTGTGAAGCAGGGACTTTGTCTTATGTACCACCTACTATCAGAGCCCGCACATAGCGCTTGGCACAAAGCAGGCGACCCCTGAAGCGTGTGTCCCTCCAGCAGCCCCTCTCCCAGGACCGCTTCTCTTTCCCAGGAACCAGTCTTGAATGGCCAGCAGATGGCACCAAGGTCTCTGCTAGCGTCGCAGGGCTGCTTTGTAGTCTGGCTGGTGGATGAAGGAGGGAAAACCTAGATAGGTCTCCCCAGGCAGTCTCCTTGGGCCCTCCTGCTGCTCCCTGGCTCAGTCAGCTCTGCCCTTCCAGGCTGCACATTCAGCCTTCAGGGAGGGGAGCAGGTGGAAATGAAGAAAGCCAGACTGGGGCGATTGTTTCATGATTTCTGCCTCTTTGGGATGGGCTTGGATGCTGCCTGATTTAAGTTCTTGGAAGAGTCCCAGGGTCCCCCTTCTGTCTCAGAGAGGCTTCAGCGAATGTAGAGAAGGAGATTCTGCACCAACCATGGGAGGAAATTTTCTGTTAAGCAATAGGGCACTTTACGGGTTTTGGGATAGAAATTAAGAAATGATACATTTTGAAATACTGCCATTCTGGTATCATTGTTGTCATGGCTGCCACCACCACCATTTCACCTTAAACATCACCACCATCATGATCACCATGCTCCCCAGCAGCTTTTCCCCCTGCCACCACCACCACCACCACCACCACTGCCATCACCGTCACATGTTCAGAGTTTCGCAGATTGGAGAACACCTTACACGGGCCATATGCTTCTGATCACTTGATCTCACCAGAGCCACTTCATGCAGTTTGCCAACACAACTTGGAGAGCGTCTGGTAGGAGACCTGAATAAGTATGACTTCTCTGTCTACATAGCATGCTTGTCCTTTTCATGTTTTGTGGTTTCTCTGGGAGATCCCCAGTGGACAAGAAGAGGGGGGACTATGAGGAAAAAAGGCCTGTTGTGTTTCGTAAGGAGAAGGGAGAGCGACCATGCCTGTGCGCTCATGCTGGTGGGTACGTGTGAATCGAGAAGGGCCTTGAGTGTCAAGCATGGACAGCTTGAGTGGGCAGCTGTGCTCCTCCTAACACGTGACCTACCATTAGCAAGACCTTTGTCGTTCACTCACTGGCTGTCCACTTCACAGTTATGATAGGGTAGTAGGGCCACGACGACTCAACACACAGACCCGTTCACATGCTCGCGGGGGAGGTGAAGGACACCTAGAAGGCCATTACAGCTGCTGCCAGGACAACGCAAAAGGCCGGGTACAGCTGGGTTTCTGGAAGGATCCCATGAGAGAGAGAAGGTTTTATCTGAACCTTGATAGAAGGTAATGCCACAGCCCTCGTTGCTGGAAGAACCGTGGTGGTTCAACAAGCCATTTGCCCTCAGGTCCTTGTACATTCCCAGGGGACCATCCCGGGCCCAGCAGGGATGCATTCCTTGTCTGGAAGGCCATCTTTCTCTGGGGAAGACTTGTGGAAAGGAGAATTTTTTTTCACACCATCTGCTGGTGTGGGTAGCTGGAGGCCTGTCTTTATTTAATGTCATGTGTGTATGTTGATGTAAGCACAGCTGACACACGAGCAGATTCTGTAGAAGACTCTGCCATGAATGCACCCAGGGAGAGGTAGAGTTCAAGAGGGAAGAAAGACAATATATGTCTATTACTCCAGTTTTGTGCAGCTAATATCACAGGCAAATATAGACACCTGGAGGCTATCAAATCAAAATTAAAACCTCATTGGAAGAAAAGGACAGTATTTGCACAGATTGCCTGTAAATCTTCAATAACTAACTCTCTTCGGGCATAACATCAAATGTTCACTCTCTTTTTTAGTGTCTCATTAGGAAAGAAATTTATTGTCCAACTATTGAACTAGATCAATTTTTGAACAACACTGTGTGACCATTTCTAGGAATCACACGCTCGGGTTTATATTAGCTTTGTGCCACCGAACAGGAAAAGCTTGGTCTTTCCAATGATGAAATTAAACTAATCACGAAATGAAAGGTGATATACACATTCAGATGGAAGCAACAGAATTTTCCTCTAAGTGTATCATAGTCCTTGCTTCCTTTGATAAGTCAGGATGATGTCACTTCCTCCCACCCAGGCCAGGGCACGATCCGCTTCCCCTGCTCCCCTGGCCCCGGCACATCTATCTCTGCTAAAAGGGGCCCAAGAGGAAGGCTTCAGGGGAATGAGATTCTTAATGGTGGGGTGTGTTACCCAGCTGTGCTTACTTGCCTGCCATGGTCGGAATAGTTCGTACAGAACCAGGGAAGGAAGAAAAGAAAAATGTCAAACAAAAATCAGTGAATTGCATATGGTGCCCATTGAAATAATAAATAGGCAGAAGATGAAGGGCTGAGCTTACAGATGGGAACTTATGAGGGTCCAGTGACCAGAGGGAGCAGGAGTGGCTGCTTCCTGTTCCTATTGTCCTGCCTCTTGCCACACCCAGGTGACAGAGCATCACTGAGCACCTGGGAGATGGAAGGACTGGGGCTACAGGGAAGGGTGGGATGGGGGAAACTTAGCATTTCCCTGGCCCTAGTCCCTATCTTCCTCAGCAGCTGCCTTGGCTGTGGGGCCTCCAATCAAGCAAGAGAGAAATAGTTGAGTGACTGCAAACACTTAGGAAAACCAGGGAGACTTGGGAAGATTCTGTCACATTGAAACCAGGCCCCCACTCACTGCTGAAAGATTGGCCATGTTTAGTTCGTGGCCATTGTACAGCTCTGCATCCCAGTTCTTTGTGTTGAAGATATATATGTGCAAGATATCATGCATGTTTGTGTGTATGTATGTGTGCATGATTGTATGAATCTATCCATCCATCCATCCATCCACCCATCCATCATCCACCCACCCACCTACCTGTGGCCACATCCACAAAGCCACGCTGACACCACGTTGCCTCCTCCAGGCCAGCCTGGTGCTTTGGAATTGGAGACAGTGCTAATGGAAGGGAGAAAATAGCGTCTTTCTTTGTGCCAAATTCTCTGCCTACCCATGCTTTTGGAGTTTCCCCAAAGTGAGCCATTGAAAACAAAAAATCTCTTCCCAGATGGCCCTTGTCTTGCTTCCCCTGGGGGTGCAGTGCAATGGACTGATCTTATTCTTGTTCAGAGCTGGGGCCTCTGGGCCCTGCAGCAGATAGGAGCAAACAGCTCTGAGCTCCCTGGAAGGGGAAGGTGCTCTCGGTGGCCCCCCTGCAACATTTGTCAAATGTGCATCTGTCAGATGGTAATTTGGACTTTGCAGGTTAGCAAGTGACACCATCCGCCCAGGAAGTCAGGATGGATCTCTGGAGGGAAGAGGTGGGTCCTGGACTGGTGGGGGGTAGTGCTTGGGGTGATACAGGATTTCCTGGCACATTGTGAGCTGTGTGCTGGGGCAGGGAATCAGCAGGTGTAATGTGGATGGTTTTGCTTTGCTTCCATTTTTTTGTGAACATGGTGGCTTTCTGTCCTCGTGAAGGAGTATATTCTTTCCATTGTTCTGCAAAGGCTCTCGAGGTCACTGAGCTTCCACCATCCAGATAGAGATGCAGCTTAAGACCTAGTCAACACCAGTGACCTTGCCCCGGGGCCGTGGCATGTGAACGGTTTCATCATGGGCTCAAGTTTGAACTGGGCAAGATGAGCACAACCTTTGCCTGTTGGAACAGAGAGCGCTTCAGAAGCCTCAGGAACATGTTGAGTAGGCATATGGGAAAGATCATTTGGTTTCTTGCTGTTGTTTCAATGGCACAGTGTGAAGGAATAAAAAACACATTCCTCTGAATCCACCCTGCATAGTGCACACTCTGTCTATGATTTCGTTTCTGGCTCTGCAGTTGCTGCTGCTGCATTTGACTTGGGCGTGTGCTGGTGGCAGTTGGAGGCATGAGCTGTGAGCACAGAGAAAGTGAGCTAGGTGACCTCACCGAGGCCCTCTCCTACACGGAGGTGGACAAGGAGGTCAGTTCTTTTGGCTCAAAAGCACAAACAAATGGCTGGATAATCATTTCTTCCTCTTCATCCCCAGCCGCCACGCCATGGAATATACAGTAGTCAGCATTGCAGTTTGAACTTCTTCGTAGACAAAAGTCAATTGTTCTCTCAGTCAGTCCTGGAACCCTCGGTTGGTCTGATTAAGGTCTCCTGCTGCTATTTAAATGCCAAGACAGAGACTTGCATTTACCAAAAATAAATGTTGAGGTAAAGACTTGACATTTATTTTCACAGTGAGAGGTCATTTTTCCATCCCAATATCCAATGGGTTAGATATCCTTTTTATTAGACCAAATGATTCATGTTAGCAAATAAATATAAATCAGCAGGCTAACATGGCCTCTGCTCACTAGGTTTTTATTGAAAAGGTGGATTCTGACTTTTCACAACAGACGTGAGCTCCTTAGTGATGGCCTCGCAGATCGCACCAAGGCCATAGCTGTGAGGATCTGACGCCTGAAGTTTGCCATCTCTCTCCTTCTTCTGGGTCTTTGTCTTTTATTCACTTAAGCTTCAGTTCTGGATAGGATGACACTCAAGGAAGGCAATAGAATATGGAGTAGAGCAGCTTAGTGTGAACTCCAGTCCAGGTCAGTATTGTGGGAACTGCCCCCAAAGAGCTTATCACAGTTTACTGGTGGGGTTTGCAAGACTGTGGTGAGTCAGCATGAGAACAGAACAGTGCATGGTTTGGCAAGTTTGGCTACTGAACAGAATTCTGGGTTTACCAGTAGCAAGATGTCATCATTTACCAGTGGCTGTGCTTTTGTTTGACCATTTCTTTGTGGATTCCCAGGGCCAGGGCACACAGCGCCCCACCCTCCTTGTTCTACTAATCCCTTTGCTTCCTCCTGGCCACTTCATGGGGCTGGTAGGGTGTGACCATAATGGGTGGTTTATGGTCAGTCTGATAGAGGGTCACTATTCTGCCATGAACCCCAGGGAATAATTTCTGGGCAAGAATGGTTATATAATCTGTGGGTCCACTGAAAATTGAACATTTAAGATCTTACTTAAAAAAATTATTAAGAGGGGACTCCCCGGTGGCGCAGCGGTTGAGCGCTGGGTTGCGAAGCTGCCCGCGGCCTCTGCGGCGCCGGTTCGATCCCCGGCTGCTCCCCGGCCACCAGAGGAAGGTCCCACATGGCGTGCAGACCTCTCCTGCCGCCCGCTGCTCCCCTCAGCAGTGTACTTCAGTCCTTCTGCCTGTTCTGCTCCCTGCTCTGGCTCTGGTGAATTCTCTCACCTTCCCGGCTTCTGACTGTACCCAGTGCATGTATAAACCAAACAAACAAACAAATAGATAAATAAAATAAGACATGCCTCTAGAAAATTAAAAAAAAAATTATTAAGAATTTCAAGATGGCAACAGCAGGACCAAGCACAGGGTATGTCTGAGTGGGGGACCCCAGGTTGTGTGTCTATGAAACTGGTCTTGCTTTGGGGGTAGATAGCACCTTGTAAGAGGAACAGTGAGGAGCAGCCTCCAAGCCAGTGGGAGATGCTCATGGCCAACTCAATGATAGAAGGTGGAGCTCTCTGGACTCCATCCCTTGACTCCTTGGAAGGAGGGATGCTGGGAACTAGGGGTGGAGCTGAGCACCATGTGAACCTTAAAATGACTGACTTAGGCAGTCAGGGTCTCTCTCTTTTATTCACTTCTGCCTGCACCCTGGTCTCTGCTCCCCTGACATCATCTGCTGGTAGGACAGATGACATCTTGCCACCTGCTGGCCAATAAATTTTCTTCTTCTTTCTATTAGCATTCCCTTTCCTCACTTCCTATGTAATTAAATCTATTAAAATTTTTCTTTCTGTGTCTTATTTTGGGTCTTGTCCTGCATCTTAAGACTGCAGGTGAAGATTTACAAATTGGATCATCTTCTTTCCCCCAGGTTTGCCTTGTAGCAATAGGTTTCGGTTGAAAGTGTCCTCATATTCCCAATCTTGATCCCTCTTCCTGAGAAATTGGAGGAGAGCACTTCTCGGAATTGGAGATATAGCCTTCCCTGCTCCCTGCAATGGGAAGGACCATGGTTCTGATGGTATAGACAGATGCTCCAGAAAGGAGGAACACCTCCAGAGAATACATATTAAGTTCCCAGAGAAAAACAGTTACAGAAAGTCAATCCCTGTGTATGGTTAGAAGAAACTATTTAGGGACAAAGAGGTAAGTTGTTCAAGGGCAAATTCCCTGCTAGGAACTTTAACTCCCTGCCTGCTGCTTTATCTGTCCCTGTCCCCTTACTGGCTGACATGGTACTTGAAAGTTATATGTCCAACCTTGTACCTTAAAGGTGAAGACAATAAGAGTAGTACTCATGAAACCAAAGAGAAAAGAAAGCAAAAGAATATATCACTCCCATCTCTATTTGTTTGAGACAAATCACAGACCAAGGGAGACCAGTTTCAAAACAAGAAACTAACAGTAAGGGACTCAAGAAAAGCTTCTATGTCATAATGATAATATGCGGTTGGCAAATAATGATGAACATATGTTTGAATAAATAAAATTTAGATATAAAATCCTTATAAGACTATGTATGGTATATATATAAAAGAAAAGATGATAATTATTTAGTTAGATAGATGACATAGGAAAAAAATCAGATAATGCCAAAGTAGAATTTAATATAATATTGTGATCATTTAAGAACAGACCTGAAACTATTGAAAATTGTTATCAAATGTGGAAATTGTGCTTGAGAAAACCTTGGAATACTGAGGGTAAGGTCAAAGAGAGGAAGTCAATGAGAGGGATAATTGCTATGGAGATGAGATTACATAGCTATATGTGCATAGGAGGAGTTGCTGAAGGAGAGAAAAATATTCAAAGACATTGTAAAAGAAAACTTTCCTGAACTGAAGATCTGAGTTCCTAAATTGAAAGAGTGCAGAGTGTATAGACAGAATTTATGCAAAATTGCCAAAGCCTAATAAATATCTATATCTTGAGCCTTCTAAAAATTTATAAGCATCCCAATAACCTAGAATAGAAAAAAGTCTAACTCTAGAATTTTCTGCAATGTTACATTCCATAAGAAAATGGAACAACATTCATGGAAGTTTGTGAGTAAAAAGAGACATAGTGTAAGAATTCTATGATCAACTGTGGTAGATGCTTTTTGTGCTCTGCACTATGTTCTTTCAGGCTACCTGATTTCAGTTGCTGGTGGTATCACTGTGCTGGCCATTCCCAGAGACATGGTCACTTCCCACATCAGATCACTTGAGGAGATTTTCTGCTGAAGAGCTTTATCTAAAGTTGTAGAAGCCAGACATATAAGAGAGTTGATGTCTCTGAGGCCAACTCCTGACCAATTGGAGATTTCTATCTCCATTTGGTGGACAAATGCCCAGTCTCTCCCCTTTTGTAGAACAATTTTGAGGGACATTCTCAAATGTCCTCAGGGGTCACCAAGACCCAGTCACTCACAGAGGTAACTGGCTCAAGCACATATCCTTTATTTGTTTTTTCATCTTCCCTATTTCTCCCTGCTCCCTCACTGCTGTTTCCTGGGAACAGCTCAGAAAAAAACCACCCATACCTAAGTTCTTGTCTACAATTTTATTTTGGGTGGGACCTAAGCAAAGATCCCTACATTTCCTTTTTCTATATAAAAGCAACAGAGAGAAATTCTCATGTAACTAAGGAATCAGAAAATGTGCATCTGGATATGATACTATACATAGAGAACCCCAAAATCTCCACAGAAAAACTAATTCAACTCATCAATCAATTCAGTAAAGTGGCAGGATACAAAATCAACACTCAAAAGTCAGTAGCCTTCCTATACACAAACAATAAATCTGAAGAAGAAGAAATCAAAAAAACCACCCCTTTTATTATCGAAACAAAAAAAATCAAATATTTGGGAATAAATCTAACAAAAGAGGTAAAGGACCTATACAAAGAAAACTATAAAACACTGTTAAAAGAAATAGAAGAAGACACAAAGAAATGGAAAGACATCCCCTGCTCATGGATTGGAAGAATAAACATTATTAAAATGGCCATCCTACCAAAAGCAATATACAGATTCAATGCTATTCCAATCAAAATCTCAATGGCATTCTTCAAAGAAATAGAACAATTATTGATGAAATTCATATGGAATCACCAAAAACCCCGAATAGCCAAAGCTCTACTGAAAAAAAAAGAAGGAAATGGAGGCATCACACTCCCAGACTTCAAACTATACTACAAAGCCATAATCATCAAAACTGCATGGTATTGGAACAAGAACAGACATACAGACCAATGGAATCGAATAGAAAATCCAGAAATAAACCCACAGATTTATGGTCAACTAATCTTTGACAAAGGAGCAAAGACTATGCATTGGAGCAAAGAAAGTTTGTTCAATAAATGGTGCTGGGAAAACTGGGTCGCTACATGCAAAAGAATGAAGCTTGACCACTACCTCACACCATACACAAAAATCAACTCAAAATGGATTAAAGAACTAGACATAAGACCTGAAACCATAAAATACATAGAAGGAAATATAGGCGAAACACTACGGGATTTGCACATCAAAGACATCTTTACAGACACATCACCCAAAGCAGTGATAGTGAAGACAAAGATAAACAGCTGGGACTACATCAAATTAAAGAGCTTCTGCACAGCAAAAGAGACAATAACAAAAACAAAGAGAAACCCCACTGACTGGGAGAACATTTTTGCACCCAACACTAATGATAAAGGACTGATCACAAAAATCTGCAAAGAGCTGATGAGACTCAGCAACAACAAAGAAAATAATCCAGTCAAAAAATGGGCAGAAGAGCTAAAAAGAAACTTCTCTGAAGAGGAAATGCAAATGGCCAACAGACATATGAAAAAATGTTCAACATCACTTGTCATCAGGGAAATGCAAATCAAAACTACCATGAGATACCATCTCACACCAGTGAGAATGGCACATATTAAAAAAACTAGCAACAACAAATGTTGGCGAGGGTGCGGAGAAAAAGGAACTCTTCTGCACTGTTGGTGGGAGTGCAAACTGGTCCAACCACTATGGAGAGCTGTGTGGAGATTTCTGGACCTACTAAACATAGAGCTTCCATATGATCCAGCAATTCCACTCCTAGGTATTTACCCAAAGGACACAGAAACATCAATTCCAAAGAGCACCTGCACCCCTATGTTTATAGCAGCACTGTTTACAATAGCTAAGCTTTGGAAACAACCCAAATGCCCAAAAATAGATGACTGGATCAAGAAGATGTGGTACATATATACCATGGAATATTACTCAGCATTCAAAAAAGATAAACACATGCAATTTGCAGCAACATGGATGGCGCTGGAAGGGATCATGCTCAGCGAAATAAGCCAAAAAGAAAAAGAAAAATACTGGATGGTCTCACTCATAGCAGGAATCTAGAAAACTTAAATAAGGGACCAGGAAAATGAATATAAGAAAGTGAAAATCAAAATCAACAAAAAACTATGAACCAGAGACACTTTTTGGGGGGTGGGGGGCGGGAGGGGAGGGATTGGGGTCAGAATGGGGCGTCTGCAATTGTATGGGGGAATATAAAAATAAAATTTAATATTAAAAAAAAAAAGAGAACCTTAGGGTTAAAAGTATAACAAAAGTATTATGTCTTTGAGAACTCAAGATTATTATAACTGTCATATGAACCTATGAGAGAGAAAAAAAAGCATCACTGAGACTAATACTAAAATACAAGTCATACTAATTAATTCCAAATACTAATAAAAATATCTGACCTGGGGGGATTTTTATAGACATCAATATCAAATTAAAGTTCAATTCACCAGCAAAAAAAAAAAAAAAAAAAAAGAAAATGTGCATCTGTGCCCTATAGTGACAAAATTACATGAACATATACTGCAGCCAAATGAGAAATGAGCAAAGGAAAAATTTCATAAATGAGGAAATGTGTGATGAAAATTTTAAAAGAACAGTGAGCATAGAAACCAATTAAGCATGGAATTATCCAAATGACTGTGTTAAATGTGGTCTTAAAGCAATGTAAATATTGTGACTCTTGAAAAGACAGTGAAAAACAGCAACATAATAAACATCAAGATACATTGTTTCTTGATGTTGATTAGTCAAGGTACATACCATAAAATATAAATTTTAAAGTCTAAAATCTATATCACTAAGATTAAAAGCAATCTAATTTCTTCTATCACTATGCCTGAGTCATTTCCTTCCCTTCCCCAGAGGCAAACATCTTTCCAGTTTATTTCCCATCTTCCAGAAATATTCAGTACCTATTCCAGCAATTTCATGTGTACCCCTCCTTTATTTTGCTTTTTATACAAGTAACAAATCAAAGAACTTTGATGTTTTCATTTAGTGAATTTTCTAGTGGTACAGTTTGGAAATCATTCTACTCTGTAACTGCCTCCCTTTGGGGGGGGATGGACCTCAAGTTATTTCTTCAGTTACTCATTATGGTCTCTAGATTGTTGTTAATCTACTGCTGTTATGACAGATTCAGTCAATAACTTTAGCACAGGTATCAAGTCACTTGTCTTCCTTTGCCTTGAAACTCTCTCCTTTCTTCCTTTCCATGACACGGTGCTTTCATGTTTGACCTGCATCTCCTTTGGTCACACAGTCTTAGTCTTGTTTGTCAGCTCCTCTAATTCCATTCTGTCCCCTGCATGCCATAGTTATTCAAGGCTGCTACTGGGTTCTTTCTTCTCTTTATTTACTTTCTCCCTAGGTTTGCTCATCCATTCCAAGGCTTCAAAACATGCTGATGATTGCTCAAGTTCTATCTCCTGTCAAACCTCACTTTTTGAACTCTCTTTGTCATACATTCACTCACATCTCCCAAAGACACTAACATCTTATACACCCCAAACAGGACTCTTGAGCTTTCCCTCCAACACAGTTCCTCTCCTCATTTTCCCCAAATCAGGTAATAATAATGCCACCTACTCTAGTTTCTCAATCCAATTCTACCTCCAAAATGTATCTACAAGCTTTCTATTTTTTTCCTCTTTCTAGCACTACCTCTTCTATACAGACTGCCCTCATCTTCTCATGGACCATAGCAATACCCAGGCTTGTCTTGCTTCTACACTTGCCACCTATAATCTAATCTCCTTTTAGTAGCTAGAGGGTAGCTAGTAGCAGGAAGTAAGTCAGACTGTTGTCTCTATGTCATGGTAGCTATTATGCTATAATATGGTCTCTTGTTTTTGTGTTTGACCTCCTGCAAGGAGCTTTCATTGAGGCATGACTTGTCACTGACTTTCTAGTTACTAGGATACTGGTGCACCATTGCAATAGGAAGTTCATATGGAACTGAATTTCCAAATTACAAAAGGGTGTGCATTTAAATTATGTTAAGAAGGCGATTTCTGAATCACTATAAAAATATTAAGGTCCATTAGACCAAATGGAGGCTATCAAGACCCATGTCCATCTCAGCGTCTTCTTCTCCTCTCATTCTTTGACATTTAGATGACTAGAAAGAGTGCTTTAAGAGAAGCAAAGATCTCTATGGGCAACTATATTTTGCATCTCTGTTAAGGTTCCTGTCAGCATGCAGGGCATTCTAATAATAAGATGATAGTCCTGATAGACTTTTAAGATTTCATGTCATTATTCTATTTATGAACAATAATGATTATTATGATCTATTCCTCTGTATAGACATTTTAAAGACTGGTTTAACAACTGAGAATTAATTTATTAGTAATGAACATTTTCGACTTCATTAGATACTCAGAAGCCTACTGCATTATCATTATCTGGATGCTAAATTTTAATTGCATGCTGCCTGGTCCCTCAATAATTAACACATTGTATATCCCACCTAATTCACAAACTAATTGTCATTTCTTAGATCTTAATATTACTTGCTAATTTTGCCAAGGATAAAAAAAAATCTGACTGTCAAAACTCCAGAGAAAATGACATTATACAGGCACAATAGTGACAAAACAAGTTAATTTATTGCAAAGTCACCGAGAGAAGGAGTTTTTAATTGCATATTTGTTACCTTCATAAAGGATATAAACGGCTTTTTAGTTACATATTTGCTTATTTCTTACATATTAAAAAAGTGTTAACAAGCCTGATTAAAATTAATTGCAAGGTCCAAGATCTGAGTGGAGATACTAACATTAGCAAACTTCTAATTGAAGCTGAAAGAAGAAGAACGAAAGGAGATGTTGGGTGGAATGGGAATTAGAACAGATGTTTGACTGTAGAGATAGAAAATAATTAAATGACCCACCAAGAAAAAGAGAATTTAGAGAGAACATCAAACTTGATAATAAAGAGGAAAATTTTTTTCTAACAATATTAACAGCTGGTAATAGAGATTTGCTTCTAAAGATAGGAGATGGAATAAAAACCAATATTGTTAAACAGCTTTAGTACAAACTTTAGTATGAAAAACTATAATAATGGACATGTTTCTCATATCACAGACTTGATTGGTAACTTTCCAAGTCAATATTGACTCCATGTCTATTTAGTAAGTTCTCTATACACATTCATTGGTGAAACATGGCATCTTTAATGAGTTGGGGCTACTCTACCATTTAGACACTGGCAGATGGGAAATTCTCAAACCTTGCATGCTTATGATCCATGGATACTAACAACAATTCGATGTAGCATTTCCTTGACACTGCTTATACTTATTCTGGCTACTATTGGTAGAAAGGGAAGATGTCCACGAGCGTGTTTGAAGATTGTCTCCAAAAATGAGAAGCAGCTTTCCTAACTCCAGACAATGAAGCATGGCTTCTCCAACAGGGTTTCCCCAGAAAAAGGATTTTGTGTCAGGAGAAAAATAGCCATTTCCACCATATGTAGAAGGATAGTAGGACATGCACCTGTAATCAGGACTCACTTTTGGCATTTGAACCAATGTGACTTTTTTGTTTCTTCAGGAACAGATGAGAAAAGTGATTCATCATGTTTACAAAGACTTTTTCCCCTACAAGGTTATCCATTGATTGGAATTCCTCTTATCCAATGCAATTAAAAATGTTCATCAGTTAATCAAAAAAGTTGGCTAAAGCAAGAAACTTAAAAGACGACAAAAGACTATGCTAGAAATGCTTTATTTTTACTTAAAGCATACACATATGTGTGCATTAATTCACTAACATTTTGCTATGAGGCTAAGGTCTTTTCTGTGAATGTGAACTTGATTGGATTTCTATTGTTATTTTATGTACCACAAATCAACGAGGCATTGCTTATGGTTTTCTGAGTTAGTTTCTTTAAACTGGGACTTACAAGGTAATTGAACGGAGTGAATTAAGTGAAAATTCATTCTAGATTTATTTTTTTGTCCCTCTTTTAGAATTTTCTCTTCCAAAATTGGGCATTTTTATTAAATACCCCACCCTCATTTGGCTTATGAGCTGTTCCATGTGCCTGGGGCAGTTGCTGACTGCTATAGAGTCTGGTAACAGGCCTCCTGCTTTACTTACTTATGTAACACTACACGTGATCTAGGGGAATGTCACCCCTCAGACATTCATCACCAAGACACGCCCACCATCAAAGCACCCAAGGGCCTTTGCCCTAGGTCATTGAGTCCCCTCCCTCCTTATCTCCACCCTATCCTCTCCCTCTAGCAGGCTCAATTCTGCAATCATATTTCTAGGGTTTGTTTTGGTTCAGTTTTGTCAGTTTCCTTTGTTTCCTCTATATTCCACATGAGTGGAATCATCCAGTATTTGTCTTTCCCCTTCTGAGTTATTTCACTTAGTATAATCCCCTCCAGTTCTATCCAAGTTGTCTCAATGGCAAGAGTTCATACTTTTTTTAATAGTATGAACTACTTTAATAGATGTATTTGGAAATATTTTTGAAGATTAGGGTTTGAATTTTTATAAAGGTGTATCTAGGTGTCAGAATATTATAAAGGCATCAATGACATTATTGTAACATATTCAATAACTGGAAAACCAGTTCATGATATGTTAAATGAAAAAGCAGGTGACAACTCAGCAAGCATAATATCATCTCGTGTTTACTGAATAAGAATATGCATATGCACAGAAGGTTGGCGATTAAGTTACCAAAATACAATAAATATTAACAGAGTTCATCTCAGAATGGTGGAGTTCAAGGCGTTATTTATTTCTTTGTGCTTCTCTGTAATTTCAGAATGTGTCTATAGCGAGAAGCATCGTATCTGTATTATTATATAGGCATATGTTTTTAGCTCTAAGTTATACTGCAGATTAGAGTCATTTATGGTCAATGTCCCTAGAGACTAGACCCAAGGCATCCTGCTGCTCTGTGGCACCTACCAAAAGCATGATCAGAGGAGGTGTAGACCTGCGAGGGGAAGTGGGGTTTCTGAGCAAAGAAGTTGACCCCTTAGAAGCTGAATTCCTACAGAGTGTATCTGACCCTTCTCTCTTGGTCCAAAGACAGGCATTGGGTGATGGACTTGCAAGATCTTCTGTTCTGGGACACTCTGTGGTTCAATAAACACTCCCAGCTTTCAAGGCAGAGAACTAGGAGGTGGCACTTGAGAAATCTTTGCCTTCCGAGAAGGATTTTGAGGATCCATCTCATGTCATTCAAGGCCCTGAAGAAACAGATTCTGTTAAATTTAACTGTGGTAGTGTCTCTACTCATTTGAATTTTGGAGTAACAGATTGTCAGAACTCATGGTTCTTTGGAAATTCCTGTTTTGACTAGAAAGTTTCAGTGGATTTACTCTGCCTGTGGATCTACCCAAATGTCCCTCCTGTTTGCAAAGGGTGTTCTGAAAAGGACATTTCCACCTACTGCTCTCCAGTGAAAGCTGATAATTTCTTCCTGGAGGAGCATTTGAGGATGTGTGTCAAAGGCCGAAAGTGTTTGTTTTGACTTGGTAATTCAACTCCTATAGGATATAGCTTATAAAAATAATCAGGACAGTATAGAAAGACTTAAGGACAAGAATGTGGACTGCAGAGAGATTTACATCAATGGTAAATGAAAGATTAGCTAAATGCTCAACAGCAGAGGTTTTTGTTGAATAAATGACATTCATTTGTGGAAATGAACAGTTATTTTTTTATGATCAGCCAAACTTCAGAAGAGCACTGAATAACGTTGGAAAAACTCAATATATGGTGTTATAAAATATTCAGCGATCCCAATTTTGTAAAAGAGAAAAAGTCTATAGAAAAGTGTTGGACGTATATTCTAATATTAACAGGCTAATCTTTGGGGAGATTATAAGTAATTCCTAAAAGACTTAATTCAATTTAACATTTTTAAATAACATTCAAATATAATAAAAAGTATTTAGTAAAAAGCTAAGGCTCCCTCCCACTCCTACCTGCCACCCCATCAACCCCCCCCTCCAGATCAAGCCAGTACAGTTTCCTTCCAGAGACATTCTGCACACAGTAGGATGGATTTTTATTTTCATATTTTTATGTATTTTTCAAAAAAATGAAACAAATATTTCAAAGGTATGTCTCATTTTCTTTGTTCTCAATCCCCATCAATAATTTCCACTAGATCTTGAATTACCATTATATTAAATAAATGAAGAAATGCAATAGAAGTTACTCAACATTTTTCTTAATTTCCATTTATATTGAAGACTGAAAAACAACTTCTCGCAATTTTACTTAAATAACCAATTTTGATACTGTTTTATTAGTCTTCTAATAGCATGAAGGCCCAGAAATTAAATTGTTCCACTTCCTTATCCATAATTATGTGCAATTAAAATGGCTACAGACCCGAAAGTTTTCTCCCAAGCTCCAGACCCTTCAACTGTCATTCTTTATTATCTTGAAGCCCAACACTTTTTAGTAACACTTTGTATACAGTGAGTTAAGTGAAAGAGGAAGTATTATATATAACTGATGTGGTTGTTCTTTAATTAATCTGAATTAGCTTTTTTGATATGGATACTAATTGTTTTCTTTGAAAAAAAATCACCATAGACGTGTGATTCTTCTATGCCTGTTGCTCTTCAAGAAAATAGTTAATTGCAGAAAACAGGAATGTTACCTTTTTCAAATAAATAATCAGCATCTCATCAGAAGTGCTGTTCCTCATCTAACTTTCTGACTTGCGTGAACAGGAGACCTGCCGTGTTTGTGATCAGTGGAATTCCTCTGACTTTTGATGTTCTCTTTACATTTGTTCATAAGGTAGGAGGAATAATTACAACATGAAGTTGGGATCACAAGGGTATCACTTGTTTATTCTGAGCCCCTTCTAACAGCTCTCCCTGGAAATATCGAAAACTCAGTATGAGGGAGTTAGGTAAGAAATAAGTGGTCCTCTGGAACTAGAGAGAACTCAGCAAAATGATCATTTTTTAAGATTACTGGATTCAATTTATTACCAACATGTAAATAGCTTGTACTAAATCGATGGATTTAACTACAATTACCACACTCCACCCTCATTAAGACACCCCTTTCAAGATCTAAGTGTTTTGAGCATTTATACAGAAGTGTTATCCTAACAAGAGTGTTAATGAGTTAAGTGCGCTTGGGAGCCAAGGTGCAGTTGAATAACTAAACTTTAAAGGGATCATTAAACTAATAGTCTCCTTTTTAAATCTGTTCACAGTCTTTTCAGATCACTTTTTAATGACTGTTAAATCTTATATAGGAAAACCTTCAAAAAATAAAAAAAACACCTTTAGAAAACAGTGATTAAAACTTGGTAATCCATGATACCCTCTCTCTATTTACTTGGTATTTTTTCCATTAGGAAACAGGATAACATCTTTGAATCTAGTCAACTGTAGCATGTGCCACTGTATTATCTATACTTTCCATCCAGGTAAGCAAGGCTCTCAGTAGAATAAACAGCCATGTGGAACACTGGTGAATTATGCATGCTTCCTCCCTAAACAGTTCATCGATTTTACTCGTTAGAGCTCAAAATATCTTCTTGTGCTTGACTTCATCATTCCGGACTTTGGCTTATACCTCTCCTACAGACTGCAGAATTATTCATTCACACATGGTGAGCAGAGGTAAAATACCCTGGGTGGGGGCTGGGGGAACCACAATGTTTAAGTGATAAAAGCACACCATAAGCCATTTCCACTAGAAAACATGAATAATGATTTTCCAGATGACTCAGTATCACATGAACTTTATTTCAGTCCCAAATCTTCTTTGAGCATCACTGGGTAGTTTCATCACCCACGGGATCGAAACTTTTAGTTTCCACATATTGACTAGGGCCCTGCCTGCTATAGTTAGAAAAATGATTGATAGGCATGGTGCTGGAGCCAGATGTAGGAGAGCCACCGCTGGGGGCTTCAGAGGAGCTGGAGACCCGGTGGCACAGTGAGCGCTTTGGGTGTGATTTGAACTGAGCCTTGGAGAATGGAGACAACTATGAAATAAGAAGGAGCAGGAAGGGTCTTTAGGGGAAGGATTAGGAATGAACAGAAGCCCCAAGGAAGGATCAGTCTACGAATAGAACACCAGCCTGACCTCAAGAGAAGGACTCTGTCTCAGATATGGCAGCAATGTTACTGAAACTGTTGGAAGATGATGACTTTGGGGTTGGTTTTCAAATCATGCTGTGGATTTGCCTGTCTGCTCTGGCTGATGGGGCTCTCTAGGACCCCTACCTGGGGCCCAGCTGTGTGGCCCCACATGCCCAACCGGCTCTCTCCTTGCTACCCACTGGATGCCTCATTCTCTGCAAGGGGAGGACCCTGGGGCGGCCCTGTCAGCTTTGTGCCCTTGCCGCAAGCCTGTGGCTGTCACTCCTTGGTCTCTAAGTTTAAGTTTTTTTCCAGTTCAATTTTACAAATTTGTATTTTCACAGTGTTATAATTGAGTCCGTTCATTTTTTCCTAGATTTCCAACTTGCTGGTTTTTCTCCAGGCAAGGCCAGTGTGTGGACTTCAAGGCCAGAGAGCCGTGGGCTTGGGCGTGCTTGGCACTTGGCCTGGTGTGGCTCTGATGGTAAGGATGGCAGTGGTACAGACATAATCACTGCTCCGTGCCAGGCGCTGCTCTCAGAAGTCTACGTCTATGAACTCATTTAATGTCCATGAAGCACCTGCCACTGTCTCCATGATGGTGCGAATGAGGCCCATGGGGTTCAGTCCCTGGCCCAGAGACACCAGCTGGCACATTGTCCAGCAAATGCTGAACTATTTCAGGGAAGTGTCCACAAAAAGCAGATTAGCAGCCAGAACCCAAGTTGACAGAAATAAAGGAGCCACCACGAGGTGAGCTCATGGGCTTAGAAAAGGCCATGAAGAGTCCAGTGCCCTGAACGGAGGCCCAGCAGGCCTGGGAGGTGACCACTATATACAGGCTCCTGCTCATCCACAACCACCCTGGGCTTTGCTTGCACGCTGTAGACCAGCTTGGAAATAGTGTGTTCCTTCCCCACCTAAAATTGGGTATTAATATAACAGTGATAATGATGACAGACTGAAAAATTCAGGGATGGGATCACCTGGGTCGCACCTTGCTTCTACCACGTGATGTCGTGTGGCCTTTAGCACAGCTCTCAGCTCTCCATGGCTTGGTCTTCACATGTGGAAAGGAGAAAATGGTGATGGACAAATGGTATTTGGCATAAGGTTCCTCTGAGCATACGATAAGCACCTACTAAATGTCAACTCACATTGTTCACTGAGTGCTGTGTGGGCCCAGCATTACGTCGGGTACCAGCCTCAGGTTCAAAATTCCTATTGCAAACTCAGGAGGGAAGCAGAGGGAGGATCAGAGAGGGAAGTAGGCTGGCCAAGGTCACACAGTGAGCAAGTGCCTGGACCGAGGTCTTTTTTCTCCTATTTCACCCCTACCAGGCCAGGTATCCAAGCAAGGATTTGCTATAAACGCTTGGGAACCTGTTAATGATTCAAATAGAAAACTCAATGGAAGCTTTAAGAAATCTCTTCTGCATTATTCCCGTCTCATTTTTGGTGGCAAGAACGTAGTCCATAGTCTTAAAGATACTTGCAAGCATCAGTGAAAACGTGTTCATTGTCATTTGTAGATTGTTTTATTTTTAGCTTAATGAAGATCCAAATTAAACCATCGGAGTGCAATCATCCTGATAGTTCTTATCACGTTTTGCTCATTATCACTTCATTTATATTTATGATGAAGAACAGATGGTACCAATGTCATATTTCAATGTGTATCATATCCAGCTAAGAGGAAATATCTCATATTAGCTGCACTTATCAAAATATTTGTACTTTTCAACAACAGAAATCTGAGCTTATGTACTATCTTGTCACCATGTCATAGCTACCATTTAGAAAAGACCATTTAAATTAGATATGCGAGAGAAAGAATGCATCTCGTGTTATTATTGAATGAATGCACTGAACTCTGAACGGTAATTATGGGTTAGTTGTAAGGAGAGAATCATTAAGCTGGAATGAAAAACAGCAATTAGAGCTTGTTGTCTCGGCGGCACGCTCAGATTTTTAAATCTAAACTGCTGCGGAGAGCTGGGAAGGAAAGGGAACAATTGCTGAGGGTGGAACAGGAGGAGTTAGTGACAGACAATGAGCTTGTCATCAGATTTACGAGCCTGCTTCCTTTCTAAAGGGTCGCGTCAAGGAGAGAAGGCCCAGAAATAACAGCTTTCAGAGGTGAATTATAAAGCCTTTTAAAATATTGCTCTGTGGCTTCCTTCCTGTTCCAGACAATCCCAACGAGGTGAGGAAAGGTAGGAATCCTGTGTTCCCCCAAATAGCAGCACAAGGCTTATTTGCGGTCCCTTTCATCAAATCAATGGTCAGTCGTCATGGCCTGCGCACCCCCTACGTCTCAGTACATGGGAGCTACAGAGAGGCGCGATCCCCCCTCCCTGCCCCAGGGCAAGTTGAGTCCCACCTGCAAGGAAGACACAGTGGCAGATAACACCAGTGACCAAGGGGGGGAAGTCTGTGGCAATCCCAGTGTCGACCGAAGGGAGGCACGGCCTCATCTGTGGGAGTCAGGAAGGGTTTCATCAAGCTGATTCTGGACCAGGGTTCTGAAGGTTGAAGAGAAGCTCATTGGCTTGATGGGGGAGTTGAAGAATGTTCTGTCAGGAAGCACTTTGTTGCATTGGTTAAGTTTGTGATGTGGCAGATGGGCTTTGGGTTTTTGTTCTAACTGCTCACTGGCCACAGAAACTCTATGACTCAGTTTCCTCACTCTATAAAATTAGGCTAGTAGCAGCAGCTAATTTATAAGGGTGCAGGGACACATTCAGAACAGCCTCTGGCGCAAGGTTTGTTCAGCTACTGTCAATTCTCAGCATTTCAGGAATGGGTTGGCTGAGCCAAAGCCCAGGGCCGCGGAACCACTGTGTGGCGTCTTGTACGTTCCCATGGCCTGGGCCTCTAGCACTTGCTTATAATTATGTGACCACAAAGGTTCAGAAAAGCTGAAAAGGTCAAAGACATCCCAACCCTGCTGATGTCTTAAAATGACTTTAGCTTACTGCACTTGATAATGCAATTTATAAGCATTTTGCTTAGAAAACAAAAAGAATAGGAATTGTGTTTAACCTGAGTGGGGCTTGGGAATTTTCACAAGGGGAAAGATCTCTTGCCAGAGGGAAGCTGCTGCACCACCTGAAGAACAGGGGTTTGGAGAACCAGGACCCGATACTGCACCCCAAGAAGCCACCCGCCAAACAGCTTTCTGAATCCTAGGCATTTCTAGTTCCTTGTTGACCGACAAGTGCCCCCACACTGGGCTGACCCCTCTCAGAGAGGGGCTGATGGTTGGCAGGCAAGGTCCACATGTTACAAGAATTTTGCAAAAAGTTATGGTTTGAGAAAAAAACACCTGTGACATAAGCACCACATCCGATGCAAAGATGCATGGAAATGGGGGTGGTGGTGATTTGGTGGTCAGTTGGGGTGCAGTCTGCTCTCAACTGGGGCAGAGACTCATGGTCTGCTCGCCTCGCTGGTGGCTGTGCTGGGACCCTAAAGTCGCAAAGCCACCCGGGAAGCTGGACGGGCACCATCTTGGGCCCTCACCCACTTATGCAGACGTTAATGGAAAGCTCCTCTTGCTTTCCTTTGCTCTTTGACTGACGCGCCCTCGGCCTTGAAGTGAGCACGAGTGGCCCAGGGCTGGGGGAAGCAAGGCGCCGAGCCACGCAGCACTGCCTCAGATTTCCCTCTCCCTCCAGTGAGTCCTTTTCCAGCAGGCTCCTGGTCCCTCCGGCAAACAGACTCTGGCCGGCCTGCCTGCCTGCCAGGCCTCCCAGACGCCTGGACTTGCCCGAATCCTACAGAGAGCCTGGCTCCAGCTGACAAATCAGGCCTCCTGCTACACAGTGGCGCCAAACACTCCAAAAATAATAACTTGACATGATGGGGAAAATCGACAGAGCACAGAGGTGGCAAAACCTCAGTGACTCACGCCCTTAGCACATCACCACTTGCTCCCAGCCCACAGACTCATTTCTGGAGCTTTTAATTTAGCACCGGGGCTCGTTCCCACAAGGAAACAGCATCACAGCCCCTCCCGGAAGGACGGAACAGGCTCCTCCACTCAAAGCACAGACCCCACGAAATGGCAGTGAACACAAAATGGCAGCGAATCTCAGTTCCTGAACTCAGCTAAGCCACGTCTCCATGAGATGAGAGTCATTCCAGGTGATCAACATAAGCAGAGCCAGGACTTAGCAAGATTCTGACCACAGGCTTGGGGTTCCGACCACACTGGGCTGGCCCCCGTGCGGTCACCCCCAGGTTATGACCCACTTGCCCTCTGTCTCAGTTTCCTCATCCATGTAAGGGTAAGACGGTGTGTATTATGGGGCTTAGGCTTCATTATTTGAGATGATGAGAGTGAAAACGCTGGTCTGAGGTCGGGTACCTGGGAGCCTCTCAGGATCAGAGCTGTGACTGGAAGCTTCTGAGAGGAGAGCAGCCTCCAGGCCTGGACAGCAGACGTGAGGAGTCGGGAAAGCAGGGTGGGAGGAAGAGGGACTAAAAGTGCTCCCCACAGAGGCGACAGCAGAGCAGAGACCTGGGTAAATGCGAGGTATTAGGTGCATGGGGGGTAGAAGACCCTTTCAAGGAATTTTCTAGATCTCCAGTAGGGGTCTGGGTTCAGAAGATTTTGTTTGCTCCCCAGCCTCTGTGCAGCCCCTGATGAGATCAGACCTGGCTGGAGTGTGGGAGAGGCAGATCTGGACCCACCTGCGCATTTCCTCCAGGGCTGCACTTATCTCGTTGCTGTGCTGTCCATGATAACACGCCCACCTTGATCCCTGGATTTATTTCATTGCAAATCACCAACGAAGCTGAAAAGTAAATAAGAGGCTAACATTCAACTCAGTCATACTATTCAGCATCAACTACATGCTTAGCATGGTACCTACAATGGACAGACTGAATTTATTTGTGCCTCAGTTTACTCATCTACTAAATCAAGCTTAGACTAAGTAGTCTCTGAGGTTTGCCCCCTAGTTCTGAAGGAAGTCCTCAAAGAGCTCAGAATTTTGTTGCGAGCATAATTTTGTTTCCACCATGAGAAAATGTTATCAAGCAAAGTAAGCCAAGTGGGTGTGTGAAACTCACAATCAGCTTAATTCTGAGTTCACAATGCTAGCTGTAGGGTGAGGGTCAGGTTCTGGCCACGGCACACACCAGAGTCTCTGGTGTGGGGAGAGGCTTTCAATTTGGGCTGCAGAGAACGAAGCCCCAAATCAACCTCAAACCACACACAGGTTTGAACTGAACATTCAGATGCCACCTCCCCTCCGAGAGTCTGCACCAGCCTTCGCGCTGCAGGGAAGGATTAAAGGTGAGCGTTTTCTATTTTGGGTCTGGAGGAAGGGTTCTATGTTTGGTGACTGTAATCACAGATGGGTTGGGACGACTCATTCCTATTCAGCTGCTTATGAACAAGCACAATTAGAAGTTGACAGCAAACACGCTTCACAAAAATTATCACATTTAGTGTGATTCCCATAATAAAAACAGGAGCAGGCACTGGAGTCTTTTCAATTTACACACAGAGCCCTGGGGTCTCTCCACAGTCACTGCCGATCCAATGTTTCTGAGTAAACTTTATTAGGAAAACAGATTGAAAACTCCTGAGGTTTCGTTAAACCTTGGTTTAACACACACACACACACACACACACACACACACACACACACACACACACAGATGTGCCTGCCCTCACATCTTTTTCTTTTCACCAGAACGTTCATCTACATATGACACAGATATTGTAAAGGCGGGGAGAGGCTGGTCTGTGGCCACCACACTGCACAGCTGGGCCATGTCCTGCTGGGGTCCCCAGACACAGCTGTTGCTATTAGCAACACCCAGTTGGGTATTATTTTACTTGAAGAGCCTTTTATATATGCTATCTGATTGAATCTCATAACAATCCTGAGTGATATATTTAGATAGAGGAGATATAGATATTTTCCACGTTCTTTTTCAGGGAAAAACATGTTCAGAAGGAGGGTGGCTGGAGATAGTGGATTCAAAATCACTCTGCTTAGCTACTGGAGCAAGTTTGAATCCTGCGTGGACCTTGCCTCAGTTTTCATAGCTGGTGTCTTTATACCAGGGAGGCAAGAAATGGAACATAAATAACTATCCATTCTAAAAATATTATTGAACACGCAAATTGTGATTGTTCCCTGCGAAGCGTCAGATACTAATGAATGCTGTTTATTACGACTTCTTGTCTCCTTAGCTTTCTTTGGGAAATGACCCTGTTCTATGATATTCCTGTTCCCTCTGCTTGATTTGGTCAAGGCTGAATCCGCCCTCCTGCCACGAGGGTGGTCTCTGTCCCTGACCAGCCACTTAGAACACACTCCACACCCACGGTCATTGTGATTGGTTCATTCGTGAGCATGTGAGTTCAAATGGGCCATTCGCCATAGGACTTTTCACCAGGGAGTTCAGCAAAAGGATTTCCTTCTTTCTCTGGAACTGCTAGAAGCCATAGTTGCCTCCTTCATGGGGAGAAAAAGCATCTGAGGAAAGAGCAAAGAAATAGCAAATGGGGCTGAGAGATGCAGAGGGCGGGAGCACTGATGGCTTCTCCTGAGCTCTGGATCCTTAATGTCTGGACTTTCCCAGCCTCTGCGATAACACAGTCCCTGTTCTAAGATGTCATATACTTGGAGTGATTCAGGAGGCAAACAAGAGTGAGCTCTTCTATTGAAAAGATAATAAATCAGTAAAAGAATATATATAATACATGACATAACAGAACACAAATGTATCATTTCAAGCTTTGATATGCATTAGGAAGGTCAAAAGGTTTGAGTGAGACAAAAATGCTGTGGTCAGAAGAAGGAGTTTCAGGGTGGTCTAGGAAGGGCAGGGATGATCTGTTGAGGAGGTGCCACTTATGTTGGATGTGAATAATAACTCTCCTCTCCTTCCCCATCTACATCTTAATAACATTAACAACTTCAATAATTGCAACAGCCTGTTTATTGTCTTTTTGTTATATTATTTTTATCGAGGTAACAATGGTTTACAGCACTTGGGGGTGTAGGTTCTTCAGATATATGTTACCACGCCACACGCACCACCAACGCACCTACACTCCTCCACCGCAGCCCATTGGGTCCTCTCCCCAACCCCACCTTGCTCCCCACCTGCATCCTCTCCTTCTGTTACCTCCATTCCACAGTTGGATTGCTAGGGTTTTGGTTTTTTTGGTTTAATTTTTCTGTTCCTTTGTTTCTTATTCTGTATTCCCTGCGAATGAAATCATTGGTATTTACCTTTCTCTTTGTGATTTATTGCGTTTAGCATAACACCCTCCAGTTCCATCCATGCTGTTTCAACTGATAGTCAGTCCTCCTAGTATATAGTAAATGCTATTTTAAAATGATAAGTTCCACAAACCTACAAGGTACAAGTGATCATCTCTGTGTTTTACCGATGAGGAAATGAGGAGGAGATCAATGAAGTAACTTGCCCAGGGGCCATTGCTGGTGAGCTGCGCAGCCTGGCTTGAACCTCTTTCATTTCTAGGATGTGTTGCCAGCAAAGAGGGGAGTCATGCTCCAGATGGGAAGTGCAACCCAGAAGTTTTCCATACGAGGCAGAAAAAGGGCACTCTGGGTGTGTCCTGGGGCTTATGTCAATACTGTACTTAAATAACTTCGTATACATCTGGTGATACAAAGCATTTATTGACGCCTGGCACATGCCTGGCATGGAAGGCACACTGCACAGACTCAGCGCTTGCCCACAGGACCTCACCCCTCGCCATCTGGAGATAACGCAAACAGTTCAACCCACATGCAACTCTCGGCTGAATGTACATTGAATTTTCCATGGCTCCTTGTTCAGTCTCTCTCTCCTCCCTCCTCTTCATCATCCCTTATTTCTCATTTTTTACATCTTAGCTCTCTTCTTGACTTTAGCTAAGCTGGAAATGGAGCCTTTAGCGGTGGACAATTAGACAGTAAATCCACTTGGCTTATGTGCCACTTGATCCGTCACCTGCTATTTTGCTTTCTGTGAGTTACTACGTGTGAATTACATATGAGCTGGATGTGAAAATCCAGGCCTATCAAATGCAGACCTTTCCCTGTTCCCGTCCCTCACCCCTTTCACTCCATGGCTCTTACTCGTTGCCCTTCCTCCCCCTCCGCCCCAAGCTTGACAAAAGCAGATTCTTCAAAATTGTCCTTCTGGGAATGTCTATTTCATTTTGAACTTGACACAAAATCACTATTTTTGACAGTTGAACTTTTCAGCATGCTTGATACAAATATTTTAATATCCTGTTACCTGAGCTGAGGGAGAGATAAAATTTTACACCAGACACCTACAGCGGCCAGGGAATTCGTTTTCTGGTGGCTGATTTAAAGGTACAGTAACAGCCAAATGGTTAACGAGCTAACCATGCTCGGCAGGGCAGAGGTCAACGGGGAAAGCAAACCTGGTAACTCCGTTGGAGCTGGAGGACCCACACGGGAAAAAAAGCTGCCTGTCAGACAGTGCAACAGCTTCACCCAAAGTTCATTCCCAAGAGGCTAGAAAGGAAAAAGATTAAGGGACATCAAGAAGGTCTCGTGAGGAGTGGACAGAGGCAAGAGTGGCCTGGGACAGGAAAGGCAGGCTCCTGAGTGCTGGCGTGTTGGGTGTGAGGGAAAGGCAGCCTCTGTCACTGAGGAAGTGTAGTGTGGTGTGTCCTCGGGGTAGCAGGGCAGATGTCAAAACACCGGCTGTTACCTCAAGTTCACGCGCTCAGCCAACCAGGAAAAGAATTAGTGTCAGGCAGAAAGGGTGGTAGAGGTGCCTCTTATAAACCACAGCTGACCCCAGCAGCCCCAGGAAGCCCTCTAGCAGCACTGGTCCCACAGAACTTTCTGGAGTGATGGAAATTTTCTCTTCTATGCGAATGTGGTGGCCATTAGACACCTGTGGAAGGACCGTGGCTAGCTTATCTGAGGAACTGAGTTTTATTTTTAAAATTTTTTTAAGATTTATTTATCTATGCATACAGGAGTGGGGGTACAGGCCAGAGATGCAGGGGGTGAGAGGATTCACAAGAGACAGAGTGGGGAGCAGAACAGATAGATTGACCGAAATACACCGCTGGGGGGAGTAGCGGGCGAGTCAGGAGAGGTCTGCCTCGCCGTGTGGGTTGCTCCCTGGCCAGCCTGGGATCAAACTTGTGCTGCAGAGGCTGCGGATTGCTTCGTAGTGCGGTGCTTAACCCCTTGTGCCACCAGAGAGGCCCCAGGAACTGCGTTTTAAATGTTATTTGATTTCCACTAACTTACCTTTAAATTTAATTGCCACATGGGGCTGGTGGTTACCATATCGGACAGCACAGCTCTGGAATGTGGGCACCTCAGCGGAAGTCCTCAGGTGCTGGTGCAAGTGCTTCTCCACTAATGGAACTCGGCTGCTCACAACTGTCCTTCGTTTCTCCTCTTGCCACATCTCTCCCTCTAATCTTTGCTTTCTGATCTGTGGTCCTCTTTTTCACCTCAAATCTCTGCTTAACCTCTAGTGTCTGCCTTTTGTGATTCTAACTTGCCCGGGCCATCTTCTCTGTATCTGCAGAATTAATTTTCATTTCCTGCATAAATAAGCCATTTAAGTCAATGGCTTAAAATAGCACATGTCCATTTCCACACGTGAGGTTTAGTGATGGTCTCTGCTTTAGGGCCTTGCAAACCTGCAGCCGAGGTGTTGGCTATGGTGGTTGTCTCATCCGAGTCTTGAACGGGGAAGGGTTTGTTTCCAAACTCATGCTTGTTGAGTTTGTTTCCAAACTCATGCATGTTCGTTCCTTGCAGGTGGCTGGGCTGAGAGCCTCAGTTTCTCGCTTGCTGTTGGCTGAAGCAGGATGTTGTGGACCTTTCCAAAGGGCCGCTTACTCCTTCAAAGCTGATCAAAGCCTTTGTTGTCTTCAGTGGGTTAGAAGAAGGTCAAGATCTGCCCAGGCTCTAGGGGAGAGGCCGCAAAAGACATGCACCCCATGCAGGAGGTGGGGTGAAGGGGTTGTCCTAGGTCGGCCTTCCACAGCCACATTTCCAGCCTAAGATTTTTTTGGTTTGGCTCACTTTTCTGTATTTCTGTGTTCAAGTTCCAGGAGGAGAACTATGAGCCCAGCTTGTTCCTCTGAGCCCGGCCACCTCATCCAGACCTGCCGTGGCTGGGTGGCCACCTGTCTGGGTCTGGCCTTGTCCCGGGGGAGAGCATAAGCGGAGCATCACAGGGCAGAGACTGGCTCCCTCGAACACAGAGTCAAACGGGGCCAGGCCCGCAACAAGGCTGCGGTGGGGTCATGCCTCGCACACGTAAAAGGGCAGGAAATTCTACTCCTGAAGCCTGGAAGAGGCAAAGAGGTTTCCTTTATTCTCCTTCTTTGCTTACAGCCTTTATCTCAGTTCCAGAGAGAAGAGGAGAGCTGGAGGGAAGGGACCCTTTGAAATGGGATCTAGTTACATTTTAGACAAATTAAAGGAAATGTTACTTTACAGAGCAGAAAAGAACCTTCATTCCAAAAGCCAAGAGGGCTAGGAATATAAATGGATTAAAAGATATAAATGACATAGTCATAAATTATGTCTATGAAAATAATCCACACATGATTAGCAATATGGGAATGGTTAAACAAATTATGGTAAATTAACATCATTGAACGTTACACTGCTTTTAAGGATGATTATATGAAAATGAAAACAATGTACAGAGGTATTTTTGATCCAGAGCTGTAAGAAAAAGCCCAGAATTACAAAATTTAAATATGAAAAGATAACTTTGTAAAACTTTATGTGCTTGGAAAGGAGAGTGGAAAATGTGTGATTATATATATTTTTAAAATATCCTTTATTGTTGTTATAAAACTTGTCATGCAAAGAAAAGTTTAGAAAAAAATGACTAAGAATAATAGGCTAATGTTATTTGACCTGACCCTCCGCTAATTACTTTCCATGCCTTTAGCAGGGTGGTCCTGGCTGTTATTTTTAATTTGCAGATGAGGAAACTGAGGCTTCATGAGGTCAAATACCTTGCTCAATCACATAGGGGGATTTGATCCAGGCTGTCGGCTCTTGAACTATGGCTGTTCAAGTGCACTTTAGGTACTGTGGGAAAGCACGTGGAAATTTACAAGATCGTCTATGACTGGTGGAAAATTTGAAACCTAAAATAACAAAACCAAGCAATGCATTCAGTCCAAATTCAAACTCAACTTAGTCACTGTAGGATGAAATATCCATAGACTGTGAAGCGAAGGTGTCACAACCATCAGGCTTCTCTTGCAAGAATTCCTGATGGCCCGTGGTGATTGTTGCACAATGATTAGCCAATTATAAATCAAATGAATTACTGTTGGCTAAATAATTTCACCTGTAACACTAGAAAAAGCATTCCAAAATTTTTTTGCAGTTAGTATAGGATGGGGGTGCAATTAAAAACTATTTGATCTGTGTGAGACCTCAAGTCTCTAAAATCTTAGCTAGTCTTGTCCAGAGCCTGTGCTTTCTACCTCTTCCCAGCACCTCCCAGGCTGCGAGGCACCCCAGCAGGTGACAGCCTGTCGGGGTGATGGGAGAAGGGGAGGAAGGAGACAATAGGGAAGAGTTGGGAGTGGGGCACGTAGAGGAGGGAAGGGCATGTGGAGTCAAGGACTGTGGATTCTGCAGCATAAAACTGGCCCTGTATAGTATGATCCCTGAGTTCTTATTCCTCATCTTTTGTGAGGGCACGAGCATGTGTGTGCGTGAACACGAGCTCCCACACATGCTTATGTGGCACGTGAGTGTTGCCTGGGGTCTGGGCCCATAGGAGAAACACTCGAGCTGGGCTCCCCCTACCTTTATTTATGGGTTCACATTTTTCAGCAGGTTGCAAATCCAAACTGTAGCAATCTGCAGAAGCAACCCTATGCTTTAGGGGAAACTGAACCGTGGAATGTCTTTAAATATGAGGCAGCAGCTGTTATAGTCACTGTCCGCTTGCCTGAGAAAGTGCTTGGTAATTTACCGGCGCTTGCTGTATACTTCGCACTCATGTCAAAGCAAATTTTAACCTGGGCTTTGCTCTATATGGAAGTCACACTCAGGGGATTTTAAGGGCCCATCCCACCAAGACCCACAGTTTTAGGGACACCCTTAAGGGCAATAATGCTCTTTCCCGAAACAATTGAGTGAGAGAACTTTGAATGTTGAGTTGCTTGAAATTTGATCAATAGATTTTTCTCCTTTATCCTCCCTACCCCCAACCCTCCCAGACCTCTTCTCTACTAAAATACCATTCTCGATTTACAGGTGGCTTTTAAATATAACTTTTCATTAAGTTACTCAAAATGAGTTTATGAGAGGAGGTCTCTATGTACCGACTGTGAGGGATTTACGAGACAGGAGTCCAAGATAATAGCCCGGGACGGAGACCGCTTACATTTCCAGCCTTGCAAACTCATTTTTGATGACACCCTTTAAATAACATGCATGGCCATTTTCCCCCATTCTAACCAAGCTCTGGGATCTTGTTGCGATAACCATGGAGCCGTATGTTACTTGATCAGGGTAATGCAGGGTAATTACTGGCCCATCGCACTTCATTACACCACTGTAATCGGTGGCGGCTCAGTGTTTCAGCTACAGCTGCTCTGAAAATTGAGCTGATATGGATACATGCTAGGAGTGATGGCAGGGGCCCCACGCAAATGGCAGAAATTAGCATCCGGTCAATAGGTTCTGAAACGCAATATGCCACTCAGCCCAGGACACCAGCTTTGGGTCTCTCACTTTCTCTTGGCTACAGAATGATGATCATGGAAGAAATGAGTCCTTCAACTTGTGTGATGCCTCATAAAAGGTCATTAAAATGTCAGAGAATGTTAAATGCCACAGAATAACATTTCTTAACACATCATCTAGTTGTTTCACTAGTGCAGTGGACACTTGCTTTAGCCTGGACCATGTCTGGGAATGGCCTTTTAACATTTACTTGTTACAAACAACAATAAATGATCCAGATGTGTAAAGGGCTGTGGGGACACTTTAGAGAGTAAAAGGGGGAAACACTAGTTATTATTACACTGGTTCCTGGAATGGTGAGACATGGCAGCCCCACACAGGGCACAGCTGCGATCCTTGGTCTCCATCCTTGACCTTAGAGTTAAAGCTGGTGCCATCTGGATGACAAGTCCATGAGCGTGGTCCTTTTCTCCCTGGGTGGGGCACAATGCATTGTCTGGCAACAGCAAGGGGATGCTAACATAGGTTTGGGTTTTCTGGGAGAAATGTAGACACGGAGACATGGGTCTCATCTCTGAGCATGGATATGGAGTAGATGCTCATGGAAAGCTCCACTTTGGAAGACACCATCACCAAAGTTACATACAGAACAGACAGAAGCAGGATAAAGAGTTCTAGAGAAGGGAGGGAAGCAAGGGAGACAGCACCATGGGAAATGGAAGGAGTGACAGGCATTCATTGGATTTGGCATTGGGAAGATGTGGCCGCCATTTCCAAGATGGCTTCCAACAGTCCTGCTCCTGAGATCAAGCCTTGTGTGGTTCCTCTCACATCAGTAGGGACAGCCTGGCCCTTGGAACCAGCAGGATACTGTTGAAATGATAGAGCATGGCTTTTGAAGGTCTTGGAAGACACTGATTTCCATCATGCTCTCTTTTAGCCACAAACTCTGGGGGAAGATGGCAGCCATGCCACCAAGATACTCAAGCAGTCCTGTACAATGGCTCCCTGTGCCGAGGAACTGAGGCTGCCCACCGAGAACCACATGAGTGTCCCATCTTGGAAATAATATGGTTACAAAGAATGTGTTCCTTTCAGGCTTCCTTCAAGCACTAGCTTCTTTTCAAGGAAAACGATAATACAACATGAGACGGAAAATAAGATTTAAGACACAGTGTGCAAAAATCTGCCTTATTACTTTATAGTCATAAGTCCAGTTTTTCTGAGGAAATAGTTTGAGTCTCCTTTTAACTTTTCATCCCCCAGCATTTTTCTATAGATAAAGTTTTATGGCACAGGATAACCCATATAAAATGGCTCAACCATAATTCTTCTAAGTGGGTCAACTTATGGCACAGGCCACCTGGAATTACTGGAGGTTGTCCAAATGGCATAAACACTTTCTGAAAGACAACTAAAGCATCATGGCATGATCTGAATCTATTTGATTGAAAAAAAAACAAAAACAAAAAACGGAGTCATGGCTGCATAGCCCTGCTGGAGTTAACGGACATTCTCTTCCTTTGAAGAACATAGACTATCTGTGGCATTTGCAGGGCGAGCTGTTTTCTGTTAGCTTCATCCAGACCCAAACCCTCCCTTTGCCCTGTGTTTCCTTAGCTGCATCACATCTCTTGATCCGGTCTAAGTCATGAATTAGTAAAGAACCAACCTACGGCCCTATCTGGAGCAGTCTGTTTAATCTTTCATGGCTGGCTCCAGGAAGGATGGCTTTTGAATGGCTTTTTCTTTCCTATTTCCCCCGGCCCTCCAGCACTGACCAAGACGAAGGCTGTCATGTTTGTTTCTGGCCATTTTTATTTTTTTTAAAAACCCTTGTTCACAAAACTGGAAAAGGAGAAAGGAAAGGGCACCTTTAGGGTAGTTTTGGGCAGAAGTGTAGACTGAGGAGTCCACATCGCATGCAGCAAGGAACCCCGTGGCGGAGGGATGTGGTCTGCTCCCCCACAGTGTGCCCTGGCCTGGGCACCCCTGTGGGAGGAGCGCACACAGAGGCCCCAGCTCGGCTAACCCTGGGCCCGCCAACCTTCCTTCTTTCTTCCTTTGTCTTTTTTAATTCGCCTTAGCAAAGGAAAAAAAAAAAACCCGCAAAAAAATACCCCAAGTTAAGCAACGCGCTGTGAAGCAATCTGCAGCCTCTGCAGCACGAGTTTGATCCCCCGCCAGCAAGGAAAACCACATGGCGAAGCAGACCTCTCCTGACTCGCCCACTGCTCCCCTCAGCAGTATATTTCAGTGGGTCTGCCTGTTCTGTTCCCCACTCTATCTCTGGTGAATCCTCTCAATGCCCCCCCAGCCCCACCCACATCTCTGGCCCGTACCCCAGCTCTTGTATGCATAAATAAATCAATCTTCAAAAAAAGCATAATGCATTAAAAAAAAAAAAACCCAAAACCCCAAACAAAAAACAAGCCTATATGAAGTCTTTGTGATTGTTTTTCTTCCCGAGGAAAGGTTAATTCTTGTAGCCGTAATTCATTTACAGGAAATTAGACACAGGAGCGGTTGGATGCCTGAGATAATTTGAAAATTCCCTTTGAAGATCTTTTCCCTTCAGGTTTGTTTGAGGGCCTTTCCCCACCCTGAATTCTTGATGGGGTCTCGAGGCATCACCCAGTGAGTTTCCTGTGGCGAGACTATACCCATGGAAGGGTTGACAGAGGCAGGACCCCTGGGGACAAAGGGCTTGGTCCATCTTTGTCATGTGTGGTGCCAGCCCAGCTCACACCTGCACAGAATCACTGCTTGCAGCTCATTGCAGCTCATCTGTCACCAGCAGGCCAGACAGCCACAGGTCATTCAACTGCTGACCGAAGAAAGTTGTCATCTCCTGTCCCTTCTAAATTTTCCAGGCAGAGCTGGCCCAAATCCTGGGAAAGATAGACTTCCTTTCCTGCTGGTCTGTTCTCAGCTCCTGGCATGGCACGCCATGGCCTAATTTAGAAAGGTTGTTTTTTTTCACGACATTCTTTTCTTCTCCCAATGGCAGCTTATGAAGAACGGTCAGGAGTCAGTTTCCAGTTCTGTTAGTAGAGCTGGGGGACCCTTGGCCGAGTCTTCCATCGCTGAGACTCTGTTTGGCTTTGCAAGATGGTGACGATGCTGGGCCTACTGGGTAGGTAGGTGGGAAGTTAGAGGGAGACCATAAGGTCAAGAGCCCACCAGCCAGGAGGGGCTCCCTGGACATGAGGCATTACTTTCACTGTGTGACCATGGTGTGTTACGCAAGGTTGTGGTGGGGGAACAGTTAGAATGTTCAAGGTACTTGCCCAGGAACCTGCACAGTCTTTGGTCATTTTACCCAAATAACCCCTAGACCTAGATTCCTTCCAAACAGGATTCTCCATCTGCAGGAGATGGACATTTAGCCGTGGAACTCTCCAAAGCCAACCACAGGTCTGCTGAGAAGAACTGAGGCTGAACCATGCCACAGCTGTGCAGAAGGAACTTGTCCTGACCTGCGGATAGGTGCGTCCTGGCCCAGGACATGTGACCTGACCCCTTTGTGCCCCACTTTCGGCACATGTGAACATGTGGGCTGCACGAGACGATCTCAAAGTTGCCGTGAGTCAAAGCCAATTATTTATTTGCTGTAACAATTATCAACAGAGGGCTCTCTTTACTCGCTCTCCAGTCTCTTGCCTACAAGAACCCCTAGAAGCCTCCTGTCATGTCCACCACCTGGTGGGACCCCAACTGCAGGCCCCTCTGACATCATATATTGGATTTCTGGACCTCTGAGAGGCGGCCGTACAGGGGATTCACTCCATTTACCTACAACCCCCAGCTTCTCTCTCTCTCCTGGGGTCGTGTTGATCGGCCCTCAACCTTCCCGCACACTCTCTACCCAGAGAGAGGCCATTCACTCCATCAGTTGCTGTATTTCTGATCTGCCCATATTGGGCAGAATACTAATGACAAGCCAGATCTTTCTTTAAACACTGTTAAGACTTCGAGTGCACAATGAAACATATATTAATACTTTCTTTTGAACTCTTTCTTGTGGCATTTCTTTGGAGAGGAAAAGCTATTTTGCAATTGCCCATTAACCATTAATGTTTTGAGTCACAGTAGGAGAAGGGAGAAAAGATAAAGGGATAATGTCTGTGAGAGAATCAACCCAAAAGGTTCACCATAACGTGAACAATTTCAAACATGTTCGATCTGTTTCTATAATTTTGTTATTCATGAGACATAAAGACAGGGAGAGAGCAAAGTAAACACAGCCACTTAGGAGATGGATGGAGCGCACAAAGAGAAACTAAGCCGTAAAATAGAGCAAAGGAGCAGAGCATTATAGGCAGAAAAATTACATCTGGATTATTCTACTTAAATAGAAGAAACATAAATCACACCGAAGGCTTGTAGCAATGTGTACTGGAGCGATAATGAACAGACCAGCCCAGACCGCCCTCTCTCTTCGCTCAGTTGAATCCTGTGTCTCCTGTGTGATCCAGCACAATTCCTGGGAGCCCATCATGACCCCAGTTCTCCTGCCCAGTCCTGTCCAATCTGGCCTGGTCCACTGTGGTCTTACCCTGCTGCTGGCACTGGTTCGCTTGGAGTGTGCCTTTGTCTTGGCTTCCCTTGCAGACTGCAGACCTCTAGAAGGTCTTTGCATCTCTGTACCTTTCATTGTCACGGGACTTGGGGCTAAAATCCCTTGGTGTAGTAGTTACACGATGCATGTGTAGACTCATATATTTGTGATGAAATTCTCTCTGTCGTTAGAACTGTCAGCAGAAGAAATTCTGCACAAATGCACTTGGAGGCAGATTGTTTGTTAACCACTGAGCCACCCAATATAGTACCCTATTTAGACAAACATGTCTATTCATAGCTGTTGTTCTCAATTTTCAATAGGTCGAGAAAAACAAGGCTATACTTTTGAAGATTTTCAGTGGTAAATATTTTTGAGTAGATTTGTTCAATTAAGTATATTTGGAGTCCCTGAGACTTGAGCGCCGAGGTCTTATACCCTCTAGGACATCTCAAAATCAGCCATCTGTTTGCTCAGAGATTCTTTTAAAATGTCTCAATTGCCTCTGGATCAGAAATAATAGAAAAGATGAAGTTTCCCGCTTGGTTTTTTTACATCATTGTAAATCAGAAATACACAATTCTCCTGGGCCTGTAAATGTTGAGACTGTATTCATCCAGTTTTCAACCTGGAGAGTCAGTGTGATTTAGGGAGAAATGGCCCCTAGTGTTTTTTAAACTCTAGAAACGAATCACTCATTGTATTCACTGCTCATGAATGAAACAGTGAGAGCAGAATTTCCTGTGCCTGCATTTCCTCATCTATCCATGAGGATAATAGAACTGACATTGAAGTGTGGTTATAAAGATTAAATTAGTTAATATGTGGACTAGGTGGCTGTAGGTTAATGACAAACACGCACATGGCAAGGACTATATAAGTGTTTGTTGAAGAAATAAAAATAAAATAAATTTAATTCTCATAGCAATGCTTTGCGATAAGTGCTTTCAAAAGCCCTCCTGCCAAAAATAGTTAAAAACCAGCTGATCATTTGTTTTCTATCCTTAGATTTACAAACAGTGGATATCACCAAGCAATCTTCTCTAACCCTGGGAGGCAATTATTTGTACAGCCTAGCAGTCTCAACTTTATTTGTTTTGAATAAATAAATATAATTATAGCCATTCTCAAGGCCCCTAGGAAACATTTTCCTAACACCAAGAGTGAAAAGATACACCTCCATCTTTTTTGTAATTGACTGAGTCAGTTCACACTCAGCAAAGGAGAAGCTTAGCAGAATAGGAACATGTCTTAAAATATTAATTATGTATATCCGAGTTTCATAAATTTTTTAATTTTCTGAAAGGCGCTAATAACAAGAACCTGTAATGACTCCAGGGAAACAATGACACATTTGCATCTTATTAGTTAAAATAAGTACAGTAATACTTTAGTTATCTGATTGTCACTGGAAATGGACCATTTAATGCACGTCCATTTCCAAACAAGTAAAGCTTGGGTCTATGATGGCAACATCTTTGATCATTTGACTTACTTTTAAATGATGGGAATATGGAACCACTCATCTTTTATTGTCCAGATCATACTGGAGAATTAAAAAAGTGCTGACCTTTGGGTTGATTTTTTTTAAAAATTTATTTATTTATTTTATACAAGAACCAGGGTACAGGCCAGAAATGTGGGGGGGGGTGAGAGGATCCACCAGAGACAGAGCGGGGAACAGAACAGGCAGACTGACAAAATACACTGCTGAGGGGAGCAGTGGATGAGACAGGAGAGGTCTGCTGCGCCATGTGGGACCCTCGCCGGCAGGCTTGGATCGAACCGGCACTGCAGAGGCTGCAGACAGCTTCACAGTGCCGTGCTCAACTGCCTGTGCCACTAGGGGAGGCCCTGGGTTGATTTTTTTTTTATAGGAAGCAAGGGTCAGCATTTCCTTTACTAAATACTGTTACAGTAACAAGTTCAGAGAGTTTGAGGCAGGAGACCACACTCTACCCTTGCATTGAAAGGCTCCATGACTAATGGTGTTTTGTTGGGATTGCATGTTCTTATCACTTCACAGAGCATGTGGAGCTGTTGTGTTCTACTTGTGAGGCTCTGGTGATTGAAAATAATTAGGATTAGTTTGGGGGCATTAAAAACAAGAAAAAGTAGATCAAGTGGGTGTTATAATGGAATATACCTATACCCATCTACTCAACAAGGGGGTGGTGTTGGTGATGATTAAAAGAAGAGAGAGGAGAGCAAATAGCATCCGGGAACTTTTCTCCCCCACTTGAGTCTGAGGTTAAGCAGAGGTTGAGCCTGCCCTGGAGCTGGGAGGTGGGATGGATACCTCCACAGAAAGAAACCAGTTATAGGGTCTGGGGACACTGGAGCCAGAGTGGGTGGTTGGGGGGCGTGGGTGGCTGGGCCTGGGGGCTACAGCACAGACTCAGCTTCAGAGAACACGTTCTGGCTGCCGATGGGTGCATATATGGGGGGCCTTCCCTGGTGATTCTTGTTCCTTCATCTGGAGGGGAACCCGAGTTATCTTAAGTGTGAGATGTTTTCACAAAAAAATTAGTCTTGCTCAGAAATGTCCAGTTTTGCCAACTCTTACAACAGGGTAGCTCTCAAAAGCTATTTACTGATCAGGCTGAATTTTAAAAGTTAAGGGCAGCAATGCCTTTGAGTTAGAGAAGAAACAAAAATTAGAAATAAATGGCAAATGGCCCTAAACAGTATAAGAAAAATTCTGAGCAATTAAGCTGGCTGTGTCATATTCAGAGGGCTTAGTTGGCAGTGCCAAGCTGATAAGGTTTGAGCACTGTTCTGGGGGCTTGGCTATGCTTTTTCCAGTTCTCATGACAGATCTTGCCAGGTGGGGAGCACATGGACATTACCGATACCCCCCCAGAATGTTTTACATTGAATAACAATTGTAGAGAAACAAATAAAATTGAGTTGATGTTGACATTCATTTTTAATGGTATTGCGATTATTATGATGATGACTTGAGCTTATGTCTGATCTATTAATAGAACTTCCCTCAGCCCTCCCTGAGGGTTAATCACTTAGCTTGGGGCCACTGCGAGGGCTGGAATCAGCTAAAAGTCTTCTCAAGCTTTCCTCCTGTCCCTTCAAGGAGAAGTCGGCTGGACATTTGCATAAGAGCAGATTTTACAAGATCTACTCCAGGCATCTGCTTCAGTGACCACGTCAGAGCTTCATAACAAAGAAATCTTGCTACGGACTGGAATCCAATTAACTGTTAAAGTGATGCTAACAGCTCACACGTGCCGAACGTTGACGTGGTCACAGGTGCTGGTTTGTGCAGCGGGTGTGTATTAATTCACTGAATTCCCCAACAACTCTGAGGGGCTAGTGTTTTCCAGTCCCCGAAGAGGACGATGTCTATTAGGAGGTGACGTGTCTCAAAATTCAACTGGTCCCAGCAGAGGCGAAATCCCAACAGTAAGTTAAAATCTCCTGGGGCCACATACAGGGTGCATTAAGCTTTAAGGACTTTACTCCAGTCTGTGGGATCTTCCTGGAGTGGAAGCTGGTGCTTTGCTTGAGTGAGGCATGCTAGACAAGGTGGATTTGGGAATTACCCACCAGGGGAGGGATTCTGCATAAAGCAACGTGTAAGTGAAAGAAGCCAGTCACAGAGGACCTCATAATGTGTGATTCCAATTTTATGAAATGTCCAGAACAGGCAAATCCAGGGAGACAGGAAGTACATTAGTGGTTGCCAGGCGGCGGGAGGGGAGGGATGGGGTGAAATGGGAGTGATTGTGGAGAGGGGGGGTACGAGTTTCTTTTTGGGGTGATGAAAATGCTCTAAAATTGATTGTGGTGATGGTTGCACAATTCTGTGAGTAGACTAAAAGGCATTGGAGTGTATGCTTTAAATGGGTGCATTGTATGGAATGGGAATTATATTTAATAAAGGAGTTGTTAATAATAAGAAAAAAAACCCCTGAAGTGTTGAGTCTGGTCCCAAGTGTCTGCAGGCAAGTGCAGAGGCCGCGCAGGAGGCTCAGACACACGTGGGTTTCATAAAAGTCACTTAGTAGAAGGAGAAATGGCTGATTAATTAAATTTATATAAATCGTTTATGTCGGTCATTAAACAATTAAATGCACCCATAATCTTGACATGTAGAAATAATCATTGTTAGCATTTTCAGGTTTATCCTTGAGAGTTTTTTCCTTATGCATAAGGAACACAGGGACTCTGGATCCCTTTGGTAATTTGCTTTCCTCACTAAGTTGTGATCTATCACAGTGGCTTTCCAGACGGACCCAGGGCATCAGTGCCAGCTTTTCCTGAGCACTTCTTACAAATGCAAATTCTCTGGGCCCATCCCAGCCTCAGGGTGAGAAGCTCTGGGGGTGGTGTCACCTCCTGATGCACACTTAGCCCCTGGATGAGTGTGCATTAAAGGCAGATGGTTTCTGCCCTAATTTTTAAAGATTAACACTCCAGTTGCTGCAGAGAGCATCCTTGTGCTGTCCTTGTGCTCTCGTTCAGTTATTTCCTCGGATAGAGTCTCAGAAGTGTATTTGCTTGGCTCAAAGTCTAGCCTTTGGCTACATCCCAGCTAACCACCCCCCCTACAAAACAACCTGAACTTACATTCCTACCTACAATATGTGACAGTGAGTGTACGTTTTTGACAACTCTGCTCATTCTTTAAAAGAAAATCTATGGTAATACAATAAGTAAAAAGGGCTCACTCTTGTATTTTAGGTTATATAACTTTGATTGCTGATAATATATGCGGTTATTAACTATATTCCTTCATTTGTGAATACTTTGTTTATGTCCTTTACCCAAACTTTTACTGGATTTTTTGGGTATATATAATTCTGGTGGAATTTGATATATTCTTTAAGTAACAAATATACTTATCCCTTGAATATCATATATATGGAAAATTTGTTCTGGTTTGTCATTTAACTTTATTGGGTTATCGTTTGTCAGCAAAACAAGTTTTGAATTTTGATATCATAAAACTTTGTTTTGGTGTGGTCCTTTGAGAGGCATTTACCTTAAAATATTTACGTATCTTTTTGCTTGTATTTCTACATTAGACATTGCAAATCCACTTGGTTGGTGTAAATTGCTTCCCCATCCCCACCCCAAGGTTATCCTCAGAGACCTCATGGAAGCTGCCCAGGTGATACTGTGAGAACCACTAGGTAACAGTAATACCAGTTAAGGTATGGAGCCACCTGCCCTCTGGGGGTCCCTGCAAGGTAGGGACTTTCAGTAGCTGATAACCCCTGTCCTGCAGAGGCAGCACTGGAGCCAGAGAAGCTGAATGGGTTGCCCCAGTTTCAGCAGGGAGCCTGTGGCTGAGTCTTGGTTTCCACCTGGCTCTGAAGAGAGGCCTTAAGCACCCAGTTTAACCACCCTCCATGCATGGCATCATGCTGAGAAGCCCGTGAGGTCTCATTTTAAAGGATGGGCAGGGATGATACTGCTGTAGGACCAGGGCTTTGGGGTGGGAGAGAAGATGACGTAGTTCACCCAGCAAGGTGTCCTTAGTGTGGAGAAGAGAGGGGGCTGTAGATTTTGTAGAAAGTTCCCCTGTTGGGGATGGGGTATTCCAGATAAGGCACCCTTGTTTTCGTTCCCACAGACCAGATGCCTTTATTCAGGCCCTTTGCAGTGACCGCACTTTATCCGCAGAACGTCCGGCGTGAGCTGGGGCTTTGTATGGCGCGGGGTCTTACTGGGGATTATCGGGAGGCAAGAATAATGGTGATATTGTTTGCAGAGCCAAGGTGGAAAATCAGACCCGGGTGGAGGATTTATTTTTCTGCCATAAAGCTGATGGGGGTGGGTTGGGGAGGGGGGCGCTTCCAAAGTTCACTGACTATGGCGCTAAGGCTCCGTTTGGAAACACTCCTGGATGACAGGGGCAGATTCGCAGCTAATACCGTGCACACCCTCTATCACCAGGCATCCAATTCCCAGCGAATTTTGCAATATAGTGACAGTAATGGAAAGCAAAATGATCTCTAAATAATGGTTTAAGATGGCTACTTGATAAAGGGCCCTGCAATAATTATGATCAATGGAGCATGGACTCAATATATATTGCCCATTTAGATGCACCTGATTAGCTTAACAGCTTTCTTTAATGTTCTGAGTATTCTGCGTGTGCGTGCATCTGTGTGTGCATGTGGCGTGTGTGTAAGAGGGAAGAAGGAGCAAGAGAAGAGAGGAGGGGCGGGCACGGGAGGCCCTGGGCAGCGAGGAGCACTGCTGGGCTTCCTATTGCTCAGAGCAGGGGCAGTGGGACTCAGTGCCCTGCGGCGGGGAGGAAATTGAGATTCAGAAGTTGCATGATCGGTACAAGAGAAAGCACTCAAGTGTCTTGTGTTTGGGCAGGCCTGTGTGGCAGGAGGTGGGGGTGGGAGCGGGGCAAGCTTGGGGATGCGACACCTGATATGGGTTTAGTTTAGTCATTTCGCAGAGGGTGCTTTCTGGGTGATGATTTGGGGTAATCACAGAAATTAGGCCTGCGGGCAGCCGGCCAGAAGACTCTCTCAACCTCAAGGGGCTGGGGCTGGGGCTGGGGCTGGGGGTGGGGCTGGGGGTGGGGCTGGGGCTGGGGCTGGGGGTGGGGTGGGGGTGGGGGTTAGTGCCATCCGCTAAGTGAGCCGACAGAACTGGCTTTGGAGAGCTGAGTAGCCATGGAAATGCATTTACCAGGGAGGAGGAGGGATGATTTACTTGACATTGGTCCTAATCCTCCCCTTGCCAGCCCCCCGCCCCACCCCGGAAGGAAATTTTGTGTGTGACAGCCTGTCTAAAAATCTGGGTCGGTTCCCTACTTTTTATGTTTCTGGGTTGATCCCAGGTAACATGCAGGGTCTGTGATCAGCATGTAATGACGAGGGCAGCGTGCCATCTGGGCTGACATTCCTTGGGGTAATGAGGATAAAGTGATTTCAGTCTTAGTCCTGACTTGCTTTGATTTGTCAGTTAAAATAAAGGCCCTTCTCCAACCTTCTATGAAAGGATGTCAGTGGGAATTGTCACAGCTCACACGAGAAGCCAGTCCCCTCCCTGGATAATCTCTCTGATGTTCCTGCTGATTATGAGCAGGTGAGGGGTCATTTGACTCAGTGACCATCGGGCTATAGTCTGAGGCTGAGAGGGGCGGCTGCTGTCCACTGAGCATTTACCACGTGCTGGCTGCTGTTATGGCCAAATTGCAGCGTGTGCGTGAGTCACCCCAGGAGACCATTAAAATGCAGATTTGAGGGTGCACAGTTCTAACAGTATGGGTGGGGGGCAATGCTACCAGTAGCAAAGGTCCAGGGGCAGACCTTATTTGATTCAGACATGAACCCCATGAGGTGGCGCTCTCCAGCATGAATGCCATTTGATGGAGGAAGAGCCCACACTTTCAGGGGCCACGTGTCTTACAGAACATTTCCCAGTTCTTTTTTTTTTTTAAAGATTTATTTATTTATGCATACAAGAACTGGGGTACAGGCCAGAGTTGCGGAGGGTGAGAGAATTCACCGGAGACAGAGTGGGGAGCAGAGCAGGCAGACTGACTAAAATACGCTGCTGAGGGGAGCAGCGGGCGAGTCAAGAGAGGTCTGCTGTGCATGTGGGTCAGCATCCTGGCTCAGGATCGAATTGGGCTGCAGAAGCTGTGGACAGCTTCCTAGTGCTGTGCTTAACTCCTTGTGCCACCAGGGAGGCCCTATTTCCTGGTTCTTAAATGACAGGTCTGAGACTCAAACGAGGCCATCTGTCCATCCATCCATCCATCCTTCCACCCTTCCACTTATCCATCCTTCTGTCTGTCCATCCATCCATCCTTCTTGCCCTTCTCCTCTGAGCAGTGTGGGGATGTCAGAGCAAGATGCATGGTAAAGGGGGTGATGGGGCAGCCGAGACACCTAGTGATTGGAGGAGCATCACCCAGATGATACACAGGAGAAGATTAATTGTGTGAAGTCACTGAGATCGGGAGATGGTTGGGTGTATTTCCCTGATGAACTCGTCACCACTCCCAGAGCTCAGGTTCTGTGCCCTTCACAGTTCCTGTCTGCCCCTGGTCGTCAGGCCTTCAGATTTGTCGGGAGCATCTGATTCTGAACCAGCAGTCTTAATAGGACCGTGATGAGAAGATATAAGGGCCCCCCCCTCCAAGAGTCTGGGGAGGGTGGGGTGTCTGTCACATCTGAGCCTTCAGGGCGCGGAGCTGGGCCTTCCGGGCCTCACTCGAGCTCATCAACACCTCACACCAATTTCCAAATGCTCCAGGCTTGATTAAACCCAAGGCAAGGTTTGCTGAGTGCTTCCTCCCCCACCTTAATTGTTTAGATTGTGTAGAATTTGAGTCAAATTTAATCCAGATGTTTCTGATTCGTTTAAGTTTAAATCACCAGAAAATGCTCTTAAGTTGCTATTTGATGTTGAAGAGGTTTTTCAAGCATTTTCCCCCTTAATAGGAGAGGTCACGTGTGTGTGGGGGGAGCAGTCCCCTGCACTGAGATGTTTTATCTGATTTGATTTGAAAATCTGTTTTCATGAAATCTGAGTCAGAACTCAACTTTCCTCTGACCTCCTTCTGCAAATCCACACCACGACCATCTCAAAGGCGAGCTGAAGGAATCGGCATGCAGTTGGTATCAGGATACTTGTTTGAAAAAATAATCTCTCTGGCCCTGGCCTTCTCCAGCCTGGGGCCTGACTGGTGCAGGCAGGCAGCCACACCCTTCTTCAGCTACTGGAGAGGCTTCTTGGGCCGAGCAAGTAGGCTGATCTCATTTTCTGTTGCTGCCTGGGCATTTGCTAAGCTGAAGTCAGTGAGACCTGCACCAAGGATCTGAGAGCTGATGGGTCTCAGACCCTCAGGCAAGGTCTTGATCCACAGTCAAGGGCAGTGGGTCTCCAAGTGGGGTCCCCAATCAGCAGTATCAGCGTCACCTGGGAACCTGTTATAATGTGACTCTGAGCTCTGTCTTGGACTTCGTGTATCAGGGAATCCAGAGAGGGGCTCGGTGCTTGTATTCTTGGAAGCCTTCCCAGGGATTCTGATGCACCCCGAAATTTGAGACCCACAGGTTGTAGAGTAAGGTAAAAAGTATCAGGCTTTTCTGCCCTCCTGCCATTAGGATAGATGAGGGAAACCTGCGGTCCTGAATGCATGCCTGATGGCGGGCACCCGAAGTGGGTACACCTGGGCTGAGAGACTGAGTTTATAAGGGCGGCGTCACGGGGACGCCAGCAGAAGCCAAGAACGAACGGAAGCAGGAGAGCAGAGAAGCAGAGAGAACACGAGAGAACGCCGGAGAACCCAGATAGAGTGAAGACCTGCTGGGGGGCCGGGAGGCCTGCCAGCCTCCCGGCCCCCCAGCACCCCTGCCTGCCATGTGCCTGGTAAATCTAAACAAAAAACCTGCAAAAGCCACTGAGGGCTCCAGGACTCTCTCTCCTCCTTTACCCCATCTGCTGGATCAGAAAACCTGTACTGTGGTCTTCCTGCCTCTACACAATTCCAGGCCCATGGGTAATACTTGTCATCTTATTCACAGGACTTTGTGGGGTTTTTAGAGAGATAAGAGTAACACTGTCACTCAGCCACATTCTGTTCTCGCAGGGCTGCAAGAGAGACCTTCCTGATTGAGCTGAAAGGCCAAAAAATCAACAAGCCACCTGCATTGTTTCTTTTTCCTCTTCTGAATTAGTTGTGTGTGTTTTGCAGTGTTTGCTCGGAACTGTGGGTGAGGGACCATGTCAAGACAGCTGAAAGGCCTAGAAGTGAAAGTTCTTCTGGGAGCCACTGTCAATTTCTGGGGCTTGAGCAATGCACTTTCCTCAATATCAAGCTTTTATGAAGCACTTAGCGGGATCACTGGAGTTGGCAGATTGATACGATGGGGTGCTCCTCCCTCCTGCGTCCAGTCATCGGCTTCACATTTGTCAAACGTTAATGGAGCTTCTGCTACATTCTGGTGCTGATTTAGGAGTTCTGAGGGATTCCTGCCGGAGGCCGAGTTCTTAATCATGTGCTTAACCAAAAAGTTCCCAGACTAGAGGGTGGCCAGAATAAGTAAATACATGGTCAGTAAAACAAAGTTTTACAGTGAACATCAGGCAAGAGAGAGGCAGGGGCCAGGTTTCTCTGAGTAGGGGATACCGGGGGTCTCAGAGAAAACTGCTGCCTCTGGTAGAGGTGGGTGTGGGGAAGCTTGGAAGTGGGGGCAGGAATGCAGCTGTTCTGAATGTGGGGAGGGGTAAGAGGGGGAGCCGAGGGAGGAGACAATGCTGCGGACCATGGCAGGTGCATGAAGCATCAACCAAGACCACCTACATCCCTCCTATCCTTGGAATCCTGTTTAAACCTGTTTTTGAAGGGGGCACCCCAAGGTGTGTATCACCTGTCTCATCTCTGGCTCTTCAGCACCCCTGGTGCTTGAGGAAGTGTGGGGTGGTGAAGATCTAGACATGAGAAGGGTCCACGAAACATTTCAGACACTTAAAGGCGAAGCCCTGGCAAGAGCTGGGCACCTGGGTGCTGCCTGTGCTCCCCACACCTGGCCTGGCATGTGGCAGACACGACCCAAAGAAAGGGGTGCCCTAAATACTGGAAGACAGTGCAGAGCGAGTGGCTGACGCATCCTAGTGGCTCTGGGCCTGCCTCAGCCTCTCTGCATTTCTCTCAAACTGCACCCAAGGCAGCAGGTGCCAACTTTAAAATAGAGCTCAGCAAACAAACAAAAAATAAAAAACCCACAAAATTATACCAATGGCTCAGTTTTCTCATGGAAAATAAACCACTAATCACTGAGCAGCATTAACTGTATTAACCTTAAACCATCAAGGATTTTGGGGGGAGGGTACTGGAGGGAGGAGTCTGGTGTGTGTATTTCCAGAAGGTAAATATGATCACAGCACAGCACTGCCTAAAAAAACGTCAAGGTGGCTGCATTGCACCCAGGGTGAAGTTCAAACTCCCCACAACTTCGAGTCTCGCCCAGCCCAGCTTCCCCTTCCACCGCCTGCCCTCCGGGTCCAGACTCCTGGGCCCTCCCCATGGCACCTGCAGGCAAATCTTCTCCAGGACTCCCGGGTTCTGAGGCTCCTGAGTGTCCTGGTTCGCTCTTCCTCCTCCCACTGGAGCATCTGTATCTCCTCCTGCCCTCCCGTTCTGCATGCTCCTGAGGGCCAGGACCATCTCTGGTTCATGACGGGGAGGCTGGAGGCTGTCCATTTGGGCTCCAGGAATGAACGGACACTTTGGTCAATGAAATAAAGTTACCCGCCTTGCGGGGGGCGGGGGGCAGGGTGCTGGGAAAGTAAGCCTGGTGAGAAGGCCCTGCTGGAACCCTCTGTGGGCCTTGGGCTCTCCAGCCATTTGCGCCAATAATGAAAACATCTTTTGCTGAGGGGCCCAGCAAACCCTCTTAAATGACTCCGTTTCTAGGCCTTTACTGACATATGTTTGTAAGACTGAGAACCTGTCAGGACAATTTCACGATTCAAGGTGCAGAAACAATGTGACCAGGTTGAAACTTTCTGCCCTTTGCCAGGTTGTCCAGTTGTATCTGGGGGTGCATGTCTCCCCAGCCAGCTTTTCTCGGCCTGATAGTGAGTGGAAGGTCACGATGGAAATGCTGCCACCTGGTGCCATCCCTGTCCCGAGACAGCCGGTGATAGAGACCCGTGGCCACCAAGTGACTCCTGACTGGAGGGGAAAAGAAATTTTGAGGGGCTGAAGAAGAGGCGCTGGGGGCTGTGTTTTCCCCCTGCAGAACAGTTGAAGAATTATAACGAAGCAGGAGCATGATCACCATTTCTTTCCAAGTGACTAAATATTCCTGATCAGCATCTGAACTTTAAATGACACCGAGAAGGGGGCTTTCTGTTGTGGTTGTGAATGGTGGCAAAAGCACATGCAGATAAAATCCCAAAGACTGTGTCTCTGCGAACCTGCCAGCCAGTCATTTGCTAAATTTCCTAATTAGTCACATTTGCAACAACACGCTCTGGCTAAGAAACGGGATGAGGATTTTTGAGATGATCGAAGGGGTGATATACAAATATTTTGGGTGAGACATAATCAGTTAATTGGTTTATTAAATTCTAAAATCATTGTTTGCCCGAAAGAGCAATAAAACTAACTAAATGAATAGTTACCTCTTTGAAGACATCTTACATTAATTATGTTTATGCACCACTTGCAGCAAGCCAGCTAGACAAAGGGCTCTTTATCTTTACAAGCCGTAGCTACAATGTATTGAGACTCAAATGATACCACCGACTTTATGTCTACATAATTACAGAAATCTTATACCTTTTGTGTTTGCACATCATTTTCGTTTTTTTGGAATAGTTAAACTCCATTTTACTTTTTAATAACATTTTAGAAATCATTGTGATTCAGGTAAACAGAATTTGATTGCTTTGATGGATTGAAAATGGTTAGCTCAGCCCGAGTTTATTTGATTTGTTTCTTCAGGGATTACAAAGAATAGGATTTTATCTCCAGACTGACAAAAGAGACAAACTCTGCATTTTTGCCTGTGTAGTGGAAGAACGGCTAAGCCACACAGCCCCTCCACCAGGGAAATGCATTAGGCAGAGGTTGGATTTTTATTCACGATCCTGAGTTCTCAGTCTGTGCTGGGGTGGGGGGGTATGCTGGGGAGGGGGCATGGAGAATGTTTTACTCTTGTTTTTACTTAGACTTTTTTAGGGAGAGAAAACCTGGGATATTGCCTGGCGCTAAGGACAACAGAAGGCCGGGAGGTGATTTGGAGCCTGTAGTAATAGTCACTTTAGGCAAAGGCTTGTCTGCTAATTGATTGGGTTTTGAGAGACAATGTGCTGATCACTTGCCAGAATTCACCTTGAGACACATCCCCGAGGATTTCCTGGAAGCTTGGATCCCAGACCCTGGGTGGATTGTGTGGTGCTTCTGATTATCACCGCTCTTTATTTTATCCAGTGTGACTTGACATTCGCATGGCAGGAAGAGATCAAGAAATATCGATGTACAACACAGGGAAAAGCTCCAACAGGCTGCAACTACCCTGATTCAACACAGCTGGGGGCGGGGAGGGGAGCTCCCCTTAACTGCTGGTTCCTAAGGATGATGGTTGGTCTTTCCAGAAATGTCTTTAAATATCGACTTCTCAGAGGCCTGGGGGCTATGTAACCACGCAGCGAGCCAACTTTGAGCCCTCAAGTTTCAAAGCACTTCCAAGGAAGTTCAGTTTGTCTGCACAGGCTCCTGTACAGAGCCTGGGTCACCCTGCAGCCGCATGACTGCCCATGCTGGCCTTCCTCCCCAGGCGTGCACGTGGGTGGAGGCTGGGCATGGGTGACGGACACATGTTTGAAACATACTGGCACCTTTTTGTCCTCAAGGACCTTAATGAGAGCGTGTTTTACCATAACCCATATAGAGTGATAGGAAAGCTGCTGCATCAAGATAGGGTCTTTTGATTGTGGCTGAAACCTGCCAATTTAATACAGATTTCACATGAGGAACAATCTCGAAAATGTTCAGCAAATAAACATGCAAATAACCGCCAACCAGGTCAAATCTCATTACACCAAATCCAGTTTATAAAAGGCAAAGAACTGCCATCTGAAGTGTCCCTAATGGCACTAAGATGCTCCCTAGCCTGATTTGCTGTCTAATTGATTTAAGAAAGGACTGATGCAATAAGAATAATCACTTGGGTAATGCTTTGAAATTTTATGCAATGCCATTTGGTTTCAATGTCAACTAATACAGGAAACCTGCAAGTTCATAATCAGAATTAGAAGGTATTAATCCAAGAAGGCTCTCAGGTGGAGGTGATTTTTAGTGGCGCGGGAGCAGTGCCCCCCAGTGTCCTTTTCTTCACTGGGACTTCTTTGGGAACATCACCAGACAGCAGCACCTCTGGTGCAGACTGGACTGTGCAGGGTTGAGGGAGTGAGGGCTAAGGAAGTGAGGCTTAGAGGGGGGATGGACCACATTAAGAGGCAGTGGATTAACAGTGGAAACTTCCTGCATCCATGGCCACCCACAGCATCTGTGGAGGTACTTTCCAGCATTAACATGCCAATAGTAAGTTCTAGGGAACTGCGTGCTTCTCCAGAAGTCCAAGGAGAGCCTGTGGACAAAGACCAGAGGCAGGAGGGAGCCCTGGGCAGGCCCACAGATCTGTGAGCTCACAGCAGGGTCTGTGCTGAAGATGGCCTGTGTAGGGAGGGGTCTGTGTAGGGAGGGGTCTGTGTAGGGATATGGGCTGGCAGGCCTCTGCCTGGGAAGGATTCTGGCCCTGTTTGGGGCATGGGGTTAGCAGCAGCCTCCAGCTCTGAGCCCCTTCGGGGTGGCCATGGTCCTAGGTGGCACCCTTCATTCAGTGACTGGTCAGAGCAGGAGTGCACAGGCTGGGCCACCTTGCCTCAAAACAGGTCAACTTACCAAGCAATGGTCGTTCTGGAGCTCTGGACAGATTGGTGGAGTTTTGCGTTTTTGTCAAGTTTGCATGGTCTGTTCCTCTGCCCAGTGTGATTCCTCCCCCTTTCACTTCTCAGGCCTTGATCCCCACTAAACATCTGCAGCCTGAATTCTATCACCCATAAGCTACTAGAAAACTCAACTTATGCTAGCAGAAAGGAACACAAGCAGATGAACATAAAGGGAAGAGGGAGATGAGAAAGCTGGCAGATAGCAGGGCTCAGCTTGGTGGCCACTGGACTGAGGAGTCCCCAGGCTTCTGCCAGGCAGGTGAATGGGCAAAACTGCAGGGTTAGGGAGGCATTGGTCACACAGTGGGGAGTAGGGTGGGGTGGGGTGTGTGTGAATGACCTTGATACCTGGTTCTCTTCAAGTGCTTCTGGGGGCAGGAGGTCAAGTCAGGGTGTGGGCCAGCAAAACAAATTCAACTCTTCAATAGCAACCAGTATCCACAACCCCCCAACGACCTGGGAGCCAACTCATTAGAGAGCAGGTAAATAATTTCTCCTGGCTGGAAAGAGTGATGGCGAGGGGCGTGTCCTATCTATGTGTATGTAGCAGGTGCTCAGTTAATGGTTGGACTAAATACACGACCACATTGATGTTAAAAAGCCTCTGCAAGGGCCTCCCCTGGTGGTGCAGCGGTTGAGCACTGGGCACCGGTTCGATCCCTGGCCACTGGCGAGGGGCCCACCAAAAAAAAAAAAAAAAAGAGAAAAAGCCCCTGCAGCTGAACCAGGGGGCAGTGGCATTGTGAGTTCTACTTGCTGTTGAAGAATTGAATTGGTTTTGTGGCATCCAAACCTTGTCTACAGCTCTGAAGACCTTGCAGTGCTCAGGACTCGGGTACAGAAAGCAAAGGCTGACAGGCACATTTCCAGCCAATTTACATACATGTAAAGCTATTTGACTGGGTACCGATTTCTTTGCTTGTCTAGCATTTCCCTGTTACAGTTGGCATGGCATGGAAAATTCTACATTCTTCTTGTCAGTCTGCTCTTGCAACCTATTTTTCAAACTGTCTCACAAATGAATTTCAGAAACAATGATCAAGGGGACAAAAGTGTGTCTTTGTGTGTAGAGGAGGAGATACCTTGAACATTTGTCCTCCACAGTGATAAACTTGTGTCTGAATCTTGCTGGGAAAGGAAAATACGCATTTAGGTTTGAGATGGAAAAATGGCTTCCCCACAAGGACAAAGTTATGGAATTTATAGATTTTAGCACCCAAGGCAATCACAGCTGATGGTTAATTCGTAATGAAAGCTAAGCGTGGAGTAATTTTACCTGATGTTTCAATTCTATTTTGTCTTAAATACAACTTAACAGGGAGAATGAACATTTTAGAGACCCAGAGAAATGATCTTTTGTGAAATATTATTAGGTTTGGTTTATGCCGTAGGTGAAACTTTCTGGAAAAGACAGCTGAACGGGTCTACCAATTTGCATTTCTTACATAAATATATTTGCAATTTCTGGAGGGACAATTCTTTATATAGTGTAAAGTGTAGTTCATTGTGTTATTTCTATGTTGCATCCAAATTTCTGAGAGGCCTTAGAGCTATGACCTCTGAGGAGAGCCACAGACAGGCAAAAATCAAGACAAAAGCATAGGTTTTTATATCAGTTTAGCAAAATGATTCCAAGAGAGTTTGTTCTCATGGGAAAGGATCTGGTCAAAGAATTTCCCATGCCTTTCCCCATACAACCTGCTTTTACACTGCTTTTACACTGAGACATATTTGCAGTCAATGAAATCTTAGTATCCAGATTATACTCCTCCCTCCTTTTTATTTAAACCAAGACCTTGTCTAGCTTCAGTCTTATTTCTTGTCATCTGGCCAATTTGCAGAAATGTAAAGTTGACTCTTGCAGATCTCTTGACTCTTGCAATCCTGCAGGCATGTACCAGCCCAGCATCTTCCTTAGGCACATTTCTGGTCTTCCCTGTGGCCAGGTTGGGAATTGGGCATCAACACAAGTGTCTGTGTCACCCTAGTGGGTAATAAGATGCCTTGCAAACTTAGTACATGGGTCTTATAGATGATCAGAAACCAAGCTTGTCAGTGAGTGAGAAAGTAGATGTCTTACCATGTGCCATGGGCCTCCCCTGCCAATTAGCGGGGACTGAAAAGACTTGGGGAAGACAATGACTTGGGGTGGATGAGTTTTTTTGCTCTGTAATCTAAGGGGTGGTGAAGCTGGTCCTGCAGCTCTGCTTATTTCCCTAGTGGGACAGTCTGGCTGCTATTCTATTCTGTTAAGAATTACTATAGATCGTTCAATGTTCCATCTTGATATCTTCCTCATCAGGAAAGATAATTTCTTCTGAGCCATACATTATTTAAATGATTATTAATCCCCAGTGCAGATGGGCATAACAACAATGAAAATTTACTGAGCATCTACTATGTGTGAGGCACCCTACACAATACTTACAGAACTGTCATTGAATGTTTCTGATAATTTCAGGATAGAGACATCTCTATTCTCATTGACAAAAAGGAAACTGGGGTCTAGCGAGATTGTGTAATTGTTGGAGGTCACACAGCTACAGTGTAAGAGCCACCGGGTCTGTGTGTTCTCACAGTCCTTGCTTGCAATCGCCTGCGGAACTCTGTCAGAACACAGCAAGGTGGGGCAGGGGCTGATGTCTCAGCCATCTCATTACTGCCATGTGCATACGTGCAAAAAATTCTCTAGACCCAGAAGAGCTTGACTATAAACAATATGGGTCATCGGCTTAATTAGATATTGCTTAGATCTTAATATATGTTAATTATACGCCTATTATATATTCATCAAGTAGGTAGTAACTCATTGTTTATAATTAATTGCCTATTATTAAATGTTAAGCAATGATCGTGCCAATTTAAACTTCTACCAGGATTGTAGAGAATTCTGGAAATTTTCACATCAGGAATAGGTGTTGTTCATGTTTTTTTTTTAATGGATAGTATGATGGGAGCTAAATTCCATCTCACTGAGGTTTTCATCTGCATTTCCGTCATTATAAATAGGTTGTACATGATATTCACCATCTGAGTAGTTTCTTCTGTGAATTCATGTATTTTTGTCCTTTTTTAAATTTATTATTTGCCTAGTTAAAAAATTTGGTTTGTAGGAATTATATAATCTGGATACTAAATTTCATTGACTGCAAATGTTTTCTCTGTTAACATTCTCTGTTAATATTTTGTCTGTTAACATCAAGGTGCTGTTACAAAGATTTGTGCTATATAATTATACTTATCTATGTTTTTTGGATTAGATATTTTTGTGGATTATTTATATGTCATTTCCTGTATTTTCTCCTAAACTTTTAAGCTGTTTTTATACCTAGGCATATAGAACATTTGACGTGTGCTCTTGATTTTGTTACCTTTTCTTTCATTTGAGGTATGATCTAGTGTTTGCACAAAATAATAACAAATTCTCTCAGCACTTATTGTGAGTGTATCCTTTCTCCTTTGATGTACATTACTTTTTTTTTTTGCATGTAGAAGAACTGGGGTGTAGGCCAGAGGGCGGGGAGTGTGTGTGTGTGTGTATGTGTGTGTGTGTATGTGTGTGTGTGTATGTATGAGGATTCACCAGAGAGAGTGGGTCTGCTGTGCCCTAAGTGGGTTAGTTCCCTGATGGGAGATCAAACATAGTCCCTGTGGTATAGCGCAGAGACATAACCCCTAGGCCACCAGGGATGCCCTCCTCTACAGTACTTTTCTCTCTATCATGTTTCCATGCACTTGTGACTTTCTGAACCTGGTCTCTTCTTGTGCCAATACTGATCTAGTTAATATATCTGTATCATAAGAAACTGATGATGCTTTATTTGTCTCCAAATGGCTTTTGTTGTTCTTAATCATATGGATTTTAGCCTCCGTGCTCCAATAATCTACTAAAAAATGAAGTTATTGCCTGATGTTTGAGATGTTCAAGGGCTTATCAGATAGTGTACTGGTTTATTAAAGTGACTCATCTGTGGTTCACCTGAGCTAGCTTCAACCTGAATGTTGAAGCATATTTAAAAGCACTAATTCTGGACTTAATTAAATAAAAGTCAGGACTTCTGCCAATTTGAGTAGAAAACTGAATCTAAAGTCTACAGGTCATGAGATAGTGGCTTTGGGGCACTGTAATTGTAGATAAGAATTACATGAGCGCATATGAATCATCGGAAAAAAAAGAGTCGGTCCTGCTTACACTATAACCTTCCAGATGAAGTTCTCCAAAGGAGCCACCAGAGGTCAGAATGAGCACGAGAGTCCTGGCTTCTGCCTAAAGGAAGATGGACTCAGCGCCCGCTTCTCAGTCCTAAGGCTTGCTCAGTGGGTTGAGCAAGTACACACATTTTTTTTTTTCCTTGAGAGAGTGTTTCAGATGCTATTCAAGATGCTGTTTCTTGCTGGTCTTATCTCTATTGAAGTATTTTTTCCCCTAGTTCAGTGAAAATGAAACTCACTTCCTAATTGTTGAGATCAAACCTTTGACTTTAGTTGCAAGGAAATGCTGTTTGATGAAGTTAAAAAGAAGAAAACCTACTTCAGCCACTTATCAGAATCTCAAACGCCCTAATGCAAAGTCAAGTCACCCACCAAATGAAAGAGGGTGATATTTCCAAAGGGGCTATTTTCTGGCTGACCATGCTATTTTGTTTCACTGATAAAGAATCCCATTCATTTAATTGAAAGCTGATGGGTGTATTCATGACCTGTGCCTGTGCCTGTGCGTGTGTGTGTGTGTGTGTCTGTGTGTGTGTGTGTATACCAGTCTACCTTTACTTGTTGTGCCAACACAATGTGCCTTTCTAGAGGACTGGTTTTTCATAAATGGAAGGCATAGCATGTTTTATAATAATTCCCTTTGCCCAAGGAAACAAGCCAAGAGACTACAGAGCTTTTCCATCCAGGCTACGTGGAAGGACAGAGGCCAAGTCTTCTGGGAGTGAAACTTCATCTCAGCCAGTCTTGCCGGACGCCTGTTGTGTGTTTTTCATTGTTGGAGCATCTCAGAGGTCACTCATTTCTGAATCTAATTTGGGAGAGATGTCTTCATGGGGAAGTCATTCAAACAGCTAAAAGACAAGATAATTTAAGTGATTAAAAGTGATGTTTAATAAGCACTTTGAATTTGACTAAATACACAGTATCAATGATGATGGTGATCATAGTTTGAAACTTACTAGAGACCTTCTTTTGGTTCCCCACGGGATTCTTCCACCTTTGTCTCTGGGAAGACACTTGCTACCCTCAGCTTGAAGGTGCTCACCACTGGGCTGTCTCCCTTGACTCCCCAGGAGCAGAGACCCAGGGCTAAGCACCAGCCTGGAACTGCATTCACAGCACAGTCCAGCCTATTCTTGCCCAACTGAAGCGAAGGCCAGTCCTCTTTCCCCAGCCCCCTAGAAAGTCCCTGGTAGGCACCCAAGATTCCAGTTCACATCACAGCGCATACACTGCGCTGGTGCTTGGGGCTTCAGCCACGTGGTTTAACTCCGAGCTGGCATCCAGTTGTGCCCCTTCTCCTGAGTCCTGTGATACCTGAAAACTGATTCACACTAGCTTCAGTCCAAGCCTTTGACACTACAAAAAGTTGAATTTTCCTCATTCAACATAATAAATGGTTGTCCTGTGCCTAGGAGTTTAAGGGTTATGTCTTGGGAGGCAAGAAAGGGTAATGAAAAGAACATGGCTCTCTCATACATCAGTAGGTCCTCAGATACTTGCCACATGAAGGAAAAAAATGAACGAGTGATTTACGGGGTTGGAAATACTAAATACACTAAAAAATCACACATGTATTAAGTGTTAACTGTATGCCAGGGACTATGCTAAGTGCTTGCTTTAAAGTTTTATCTTATTTGCTCTTCAAAACTGCATATTTTACAGATTAAAAAACCTGAAACTCAGAGAGGTTGATTAAGTCTCCCAGAGTCACGCAGCTAATAAGTGATTGAACCTTGATTTGAATGCAGGCATTTTGATGCCAGTGCCTGTGCGTTCAGCCCCTACCAGATGGCAAAGCTCCTGGCCTGGGGACACATTAGATCAATACTTGGTGTGCTCTCCCACCCCAGTCCCCTGTCCCCTGCCCCCATTCCTGATGTTGCTGCATTATTTCTAGACAAAAAAGTACTTCTATGAAATAATGTAGGCCTAAAAAATGTTATATGCCTTTCTATTCAACTTCTGACCTTTCCAATCTTTGTCTAGTAAGGAAATGTCTAGAGGGTACTGTATTAGATGTGGAAAGAACCTCGAATCTCCAAGGCAGTGGACCTTCTGAATTGTGGAGACCATCAATCAAACTGGGGTTCGAAGTTGAGACCACCTTGGCCGTGACAATGACTTTCTCTTCTCTCTCCTCCCAACAGCATCAGACTCGCCCTCAAGGCCTAGGTGGGGAGCAACTTCAACTTGGGGTGCTGTGGGGTGTGGGATAGAAGCCAGAATTTGCCCTCCGCAATCTGGCCGGAGCGATAGAAGGCATCTTTGACCTGAAGAAGTGTAATACAAAGAAAATCCTAATTGCTACAGCAAAGTAATTAGAAGAGCCAACCTGTAAATCAGAGTTCGGCCACCTCTTTAATTACGTGCACAATTAACTAGGTGACTCACACATTCTTCCCTAGATGAGCATATTTAATACCCTGGAATGGCAACAAGTTTCCAACTGATTTATCATGATTTTGTTTGGTCAGATGATTTTTCTGCATTTGAATGTGTTTTGTGGTTACATATTTGCTGTGAACAAACAATGCTTTTCCCAGGTAGTGTGTGGAGGACCGGCTGCACGATTTGTTTACCATTCTTTCAGGCCTCTCGGAAATCAAACAACATTATGTACTTATTTTTAAGTAGCTGCACTAAAATCTTAAATAGCCTCCTGAGAGTCTTGCTTTCTCCGGCAGGACGTACACACGTACCATAAAATGTTTGGAAGGTGATCGATTTCCTGACACGAGAATGTGAAGTTTTGATAGGAAACTGTAATAACCACATGTACTAACGTCACCTTGCTCTGGCATTTTAATTCAAAGGATCTAAAGACATCATATGGTCTGAGAGTAGGCACAACACTGAAATTTAAAAGAGCAGTACCAGTAATAGTACAAAAGGAATTTTCAACATGCGTGGTCAGACTCAGCGGCGAGGGGCCAAGGCCCTGGGGTGGGGAATCAGGTCGACTTTGGTTTGGAAGCAGGCGCTGCCTTTCTTAGCTGCGTGGCCTCATGCAGGTTTACCTGCACTGGGGCTAAAGTTCCAGAAAGGACCCACTTCCCCCCGAGCCCCATGCAGAGTGGCTGTTGAGGAGTCCAGGCTGTGCCTGTGAGTCCCTGCAAGTGCCTGGATCATAGGTTCTCAGCAAGTGCTAGCTGCACCGCAGCCGGGGCCTGAAGAAATTCCACCTTCCTGGAAAGAAACTGAAATCAGACTCCAAAATCCTTGACAGCAATTGTGTCTCTCTCCAGAACCCTTTCTGGAAAGAGCAGCAGAGGGAAGGTTCTACACAGGCACACGGCTGAACTTCTCAGATACCTGTTTTGTTGTGTTTTTCATTTCTCTGCCCCTTCCCTCCTCCCCAGATCCCACCCTGCAGACCACACCATGCCCTCGCCACAGAGCTATCAGAAGTCTGAGAAGCTGTCACTGTGGATGGGGATGAGCAGAATTTACTTTTTGTTTTTCCTTGAAATGCTTGGCCTGGAAGTGTAAGGGTCTGTTCTTTGAGTACGCCCTCTGAAGAATTACAGATATGCCAAGGACATCAGAGGAAGGGATGGAAGCGCCAGAAACAAGCTGGCAGGACCCTGCGGGAGAAGAGGCAGGGGCCAGGGGACTCACTGTTGTTTTCAAGCAGTTCATGGAGGAAAAGGAAGACTTTGAGGGTTGGGGCGGAGGGGCCTGCTGTCCAGTAATACCCTAAGTCAGTGACAGCCGTGGGGGACCTCTCTGCCCTGGTGGATATGGGCTTGTCACCGTGTTTCTTGATGGGACTAGAAGTAAAAGCAGAGGGGTCTTTACAGAAGGTCGATTTTAAAGATTCTCCAATGCAGGATTTTACCCTCAGAGCGTGGTTTTGGATATAAACGGGGAGACTCCGCCCCTCTCCCCTGCTCTCCTCTTGAATCTGTCTAGGGCTCCCCATCCTATTCAGTGCGAAGAATTTCACAGGAGGTAAACAGCATCTGGGCATCACTTACCTCCTTTGATGTTTAACACAATTTACAATGAAAGCTTCAGAGACATTTAAAACCGTGCAAGGTCCTAAATCATTAAAGGAATGTGGTGCTAGACTTAAAAAATGATAATTGAATGCATTCAACAATAAAGCTGCCAAATTTTAGTGGCCTGCTTGCTAGAGGCTCTTTTGGAAAAACTGAGCTGGATTAAACACACACACACACACACACGCACACGCACACACACACACTCACACACATGGCAGAACTTCTGAAATAAGAAATTGTTATTGCACAAATTGAACATAGATCAAATGCAGGTAAGAACAAAAAATAAAACTAGATAATCTAGTGGTATACCGAAAATGCTAAATGATCTGAAAATAATCACACTGGGCACTTTTGGGGGCACTTGACAGACCTGCCACCTACATCTCTGGTCTCTATAATCTGGTTTGGATGAATATATATCTATTATGGTCATATACTATATATATAGATATCTATCTCCACAGGGTGGATCCACAGGGTGAACTGCAGCCTGTTTTGCTGGGGACAGGCCCAATTTATGTGTTACCCTGATGTAAAATTAAAGAAAAAAAATCTATGGAAAACTTCCAAAATATAGCATATATATGTTATATATAGAAAAAAATACATATTCTATTATAGAATCAAAAAAAACCCCATGTATTTTCATTTCTTCTCCTGCACTATTTTAAAATGAATCCCCCAATCCTTTAAAAGAGAAAAACTTAAAAAAAATGTATCCCCAGAATACTCTTATTACACCTAAAATTATGAAGAGAATTCCCTAGTGATATCAAACATCGAGTCAGAGTTAAAAAATGCCAGTTTTCTTGCAAATGTGTTATGAAAGCATATCCCCCCAGTTTTTGTTGCTTTGTTTGAACTAGGATTCAAGGAACACATGTTGTGATGTTCCTGTTTATTAAGTCTCTTTCCATCTCTGGATTCCCTCTCTGGCTCTGTTTTTTCTTGCAGTTGCTTATTTGTGCATCATTGTTAATGCATGGATTTAAGTATATTTTGCATTTCGTTGTCTTTATTATTCTTATTAATGCTCACGTTGTCCTGTGTTTGGTCGGTGGTCACTTCGTCAAGTTGCTTCTTGAGTTCTCTGGCAAGACCCCCCTGGCCTGCCAAGCTTTCCTGCACCTCAGACACGAGGCTCCAGAGCGATGGTGCACGCGGCTCTGGCGCAGAAGCCAAGTGCGTTCAGCGGGATGTGGCGCCTAGAGACCACGCTGTCAGCTTGGGCAGCTTGTTGTGGTGTTGGTGATGGTCTCTAGGTGTTTTCAGCATGACAGAATTTTTAACTTAAACTTTTGGTGTTAGATTTGTCTCTCCATTTTTTCACACCAAGAGATCAGTCCTCATGCCCACATCTCTCCCACCATTTTGATGTTGGGGAGTTTATCATTGAACAGATTCCTCAGTAGAGCATATTTTGAGTTCTTTTATGTTCATAACAGTTTTTCTGCAATGTGTGTATTTCCTTGTTTTTTCTTTTAAAGAGCTATTTATTTATGCACACAAGAACCGGGGTACAGGCCAGAGGTGGGGGGGTTGGAGAAGATTCACCAGAGACAGAGTGGGGAACGGAACAGGCAGATTGACTGAAGTACACTGCTGAGGGGAGCAGTGGGTGGATCAGGAGAGGTCTGCTGCACCATGTGGGTCACCTCCCTGGGTGGGGATCGAACTCCTGCTGTAGCCGCTGCGCACAGCTTCACAGGTTGCATCTTAACCCCTCCTGCCACCAGGGAGGCCTTGCAATGTGTATATTTTAATGTCAATTTGAATAAAAAGATAAAAACTATTTTCTTGATTATCTTACACATATTCCTCCATTTTTTTCCCCCTGAGATAAAGTGCTGCCACTGAACATTATCTGATGATAATATTAGGTTCTTTCTAAGTGACTTGGCCTTTTCTGGATGCCCAAAGGATTTTCTTAAGGTTTATTCATTTTCAGGAAGACCATTAAATCTTGGTCTTTATGAGTTTTCTTTTTTTTTTTTTTTTTTTCAGGTTCATTGTATGTCCTTTCAATTTACAAGTGACCTTTTATTTTGGGAAACTGTTTTTGAATTTTAGTTTTGGATATTTGATCTACTCCACTACTTTGTTTTCTTCTTTGAGGAGGTGGGGGACCTCCTATTTTACATATATTGCCTTTTATTGTGGTTGCCTATCTCTACCATTATTATCTGCCATTGTCATTTGACTCCTTTTTATCTTTGTTTCTTTTTAATTTAAAAGTTATTTTGCGTTTATAGCTCACAAAGCATTATGTGTTATGTCTGCTCATTTATTTCATACAATTTGACCTTCACTTATGAAATTATTTTTGTATTGCTAAAATTTTCCAAAGTTCCATAACCTCATGTCTGAATTTTTAAAATTAGACTTTATTTTCCATAATTTACCTTTTTATTTTCTTAGCTCATTTTGAAATAAATTGCATTTCTAATGTATTTTATGATATGTCTTTCTGGCATGCTGTTTTTTCTTTTAAAAAATAGCTGTGATTCAACTACAGTTGTATTTGTTTTTGTATTATTATGTAAAATGGGTTTTCCTTTACTCTAAGGTGGGGATGGGGAGAATCAGAACATTTTTTTCTAACTTCATAGTTGTAGAACAATCACTTCTATTTTTTGCATAGTGTTTTTTAAAAAAATCTTCATAGTTCTGAAAACTACTCCCTACATTGTTTACCCAGTTTTATCCAAATCTAATTTTTTTTCTTTGCTGTTCCTATTCTGGAATCTACTTTCTGTGAGAAACTTTAATCTGGTAGGAAATTTTAGTGTATTTTTGAGAGTTCACAGGACCCTTGTGACATGCTCATAAACCCCGACACTCACCTGAGAATTGGATTGTGCAAAAGTCCCTTTCAGTTTCAATTGCTGTTTTCAAATGAACTGCCCTACTTCACTGCATACCTGTTTGGGACTTTGGGATTCTCCTGTTCTCAAGTTCATTCCATGTCCCACAGCCCCCTTTTCTTTCCCCTACACAGACTGTGCTGCCTAGGTCTTGTTGCTCTTAAATTTTTAATTGTGTTTTGCAGTTTATGGGAATACCAGTCACTTAGTTTTTTTTGGTAGATATTGTTCATGGGTTTTGACTTCCCTGTCCTAGTTTCTCTGAAACTGTAATTATGGGCGGGTTGGCGAGATTAAAAGCAGACACTGCCACATTGTGTAGTTTCAGCATTCCCTTCCAATGCAATTCTTAATAGCAGTCCCTTTATGTTAAGAAATGAAGTTTGGACATTAAATTAGGTGGTTACTGTGCTTCTCCACAATCAGAAATCCAAATGACTAAAAATGGAAAGATTTTCTAAACTTGATCTGAATTCATTTGATACCAAAAGCTGACCTGGCCTGACTTGGCAGCTGTTGATAATTTTTATGTGCCCCATGTATTATGACTATTTATAGTCTTTTCTTAGAAATGCTCGTGTCTTTAAGAATGTGGCCCCCAATCTTGTGATGATGTTACAGAACATGCACTGTCTAAAACACATCACCATTTTGAATATGAAAAGGTATAAAATCTGAAACACTTCAGGATCACACATTCCAGATAAAGAACTGCAGAGTTGTAAAAAACCTTACCCCCATCACCATCAAAATCACAGCAAGCCAGCTGATCAGATTTTTTTCTCTTTAGAATTAGGAATAAGGACTCTGTGCTACTGGAGGGGCTTGGACAGTGCTTGACCATAGAGTCTTCTGGAGCAGCAATGTCTCACCCCCCATGCATGGAGAGACAGACTAAGTAACAACTGAAGACATAGAGAGGTGCATGAAACAGGTACAGAGAGCCAGCAGTGAGGAGACACCATGCACTGGGGACAGAGAATGAATACTACTTACTTCCCAGCTCATGATTTCAACCACACTTGGAAGGGAGGACTCACACTTGAGTCCTCCCTTCTCAAAGCTTCTTTGAGTTATTCTTGTGTCCTTCCAATAAAACCCTTGTTCTTAGCCAGCTGGAATGGATTTCTGCTCCTTGCAACCGCAGGGCCTTTATTAAGAAGCCCCTGTGGGTGTTAGTCTTTCCCCCCATCTCATCTTCACAAAGGAGTCCCACTGGGGGCTCAAACAAAATGGTGGATGGAAGGCAGAGTCTGACCCTTAACTCATCCATTTACTCAATAGAGAAATTCCCTAATTAACACCTAGGGCTGTCTCAGATGGAAAACAAAGCAATGGGATGTTAAAAAAAAATAAACAGAAGGCACATGCCCCTCCTTTGGGAAACAAAGAGTCAATCAACGGCATTGTCTTTTTGGCTCCTGCCGTCTCTACCAGATACTTCCCTCTCTGGCATCTGGGAACATCTGAAAATATTCAAGGGCAGCAGCAGAAATGACAAGAGGGTCTGACTAGGAGAATGTTATGAAAAGTGCAAACGCCTCATACTTTGAAGAACTTGTCATTCATTTATTCATCAAGCACTATTTGGCCAACGTCTCCAAGAGTTGGGCACTGAGCTAGGTGCTGGGGAGGTGGTACAAGTAAAACAGAACAGAACCCCAGCCTTCGCAGAGGTGGCATTCATTGTCTTGTGGGCAGCAGAAAGTAGGCAAACCAATACAAGCAGTAGGTCAGATGGATATGGCTGAACAGTAAACCAGGAAAGGGGAGAGGTGTGTGCTGGGGTTATTTAAAGTAAGGTGGTGAGGGAAGGCGCTGCCTTCCCAAGGTAGTTCTTGAGCAGAGACCCAGAGGAGGAGAAGGACCAAGCCCCAAATATCTGGGGCAGAGAGGCCGGCAAGCACTAAGGCCAAGGCAGGAGCGTGCTGGTGCGCTTCAAGGTCACTGTGAGGTCACCCAGAGGGGAGGGTAGTCAAGGACAGAGGGAACAGGTAAAGCTCAGGTAACAGTCATTTCAGGGACCTGGGCTTTTAATGGAAGTGAGGTGGGAGGTGACAGTGAGTCCTAGCGGAGAAGACCCTCCCTCACTTGGATTGCCGACTGAAGGTGTTGGGATTCTCATCCCAAATTTCCAAGTGTGTGTGTGGACGCGTGTCCCACACCACCGTGCAGTTCTCCAACACCAGCCGGGTGCCCTGCAATTCAACTTGACTCTGGCACGATCCTCCTGGAGACTCCTCAGCCCCAAGTGTTGGGACTCTGGCCCACATGTTGCCTCTGCTTCAGATGCCCACAGCAAGTCCTGGTGGTTACTGGGCCTCTGACTGGTCAACTGCAGAACTCAGTTCCTGTGACCCCCTCCATTTGGATCCATTTGCCTGAGGAGCTCACAGGACTCAGAGAATCATTCGTCTTACCAGGTTACTGGTATATTCAGACAAGATAGAACTCAGGAACAGATGATGGGAGAGAAGCACAGGCAAGGTGGGGAAAGACGGTTGAGCCTCCTAAGGGGCCATAGCTCACCTGTCGGGAAGCTCTCTGAGCTCCGCCCTTTTGGGTTTCTGTGGCTTCATCACACGGGCATCTCCGTGGACTCATTCACCTTTGGCTATTGAGCTCAACTCAAGCCCCATTCCCTGGAGGTCAGAGGACAGGACTGGGGTGGAAAATTTCAGCCCTCCAATCACAATCACATGTTTGGTTCCTCTGGCAACCAGCCCCATCCTTCGGGATTCCAAAAGATGCCTCATTAGTGTAATAAAAGACACCATTGTTGCTCAGGAAATTCTAAGGGCTTTAGGGGCTCTGTGCCTGAAATGGGGATGAAGATCAAATATATATATATTTCTTATTATAAATCACAGTATCTCAGGGGCAGACTGGAATCAGGGCGAACCTCTGGGAGGCTGTGACAGAAATCCAAAAGGAGGCAGTGATGGCTGGGTCCTGGAGGCAGGTGGGGGGTGGGGCTCTGTGTTCCTCCCCCATCAAATATGCCATACTCTTCTGGAAGTTTTAACAGTGTGCTATTTTTATGATAATTACGTGCTACAGGTTTATAGGCGTCCTATGTTTGATGTAGCAATTTATGAAACAATGACACCATTTCACACCTTTCATCTTAAGGTTTTGAAGAGGATGACACATTTTCTGCTCCGAGGAAGCCAATTAATTAACCTGATTCCACCCTTCCACAGAGGAGGGTGTCACTACGCCCATTTCAGAGTCGTTACACTGAGGCCCTGCCTGCACTGGCGGCCTCTGAGCTCGTCCTGGTGCATTTCCTGAGCAGATTTCTGATTTCAGGCTATCCTCATGCAGACTTTCTTGATCTTTTGAACTTGATTGTAGGCTGAAAGGCGTCTTCACAGTGGGCAAAGGGACAAGGATTCTAAATAGGGAGTTAGCTCCTTTCTCCACTGAATTTGAGAATAAAGGTCCATTTCTGGTTATGGGCCAACTCAGCTCCAAGCTTGGAAAGAAAAGGTGGGCGAGAGGAGGCGGCAGAAGGGGGGCATTGGGTCACAAGTGTTTGCTTCTGCATTCTCGTATCCCTCCTCTGCTAGGCGTGGGCCAAAGTGTCCTCAGTGGGCTCCAGTCCCCCCTTCAGACATTTTGCTCCTGTGAACGTGGGCCCTGGGTTGGAAGATAGGCATTAAATGCAAGCCAACCACTTCATCTGGTGCTCAAGCAAGGAAACAGCAATTTGTTTTAGTGCTGGGGGACAGCCTGCCTTGCTTAGTGGGCTGATAAACCCAGTCCCCCAGTGCAGGTGGGGTCAGCGTTATGCTTTTTGGGCAATATAAGGCATTTTCAAGAGTGAAATGACTATGCACTGTCATCACGGTCCCTGCTGACTCTCTGTGTCCCTCTTATTCCTACTTTTCTGCTGTGGGGTCTGAGACCAAGAGGCAGGGAACTTCCCCGGGGCTCTGCGAATGCAGGGGGCACTCCCAAGGAGAACACCCCTTTGTAATTTGGAGCCACTGTGAACTAGTGTGCCAAGAGGTGGTCAAGGTAACCTTGGCATATTTCTTCCAAAGTCATGTTCACAGGTAACTGTGTGGGCATCAACCTAGGAATTCTCTAGGGACTTACGGATTCCATGTAGTCAAGATTTGTTGGGGTTCAGGGCTGCTTTAATCATCTTTCCTTACTAAGAGTGAGAAACTGCTTCCTCCTGCTCCTCTCTGTTCCTCTGTCTTTCTTGGCAGAGGACAAAACCAGGCAGCCCTGGCCACATATGCCCGTGTGCCTTTTCTTATTGGTCTTGGTTTCAGCGATGGGCCAGCTGGCCGTGCAGGGCGACATCAGAGCTCAGCGCACATTGCTTGTGCTGGTCTGAATTCCACGGCTCTGCCAAGGACTTAGAAGGAGCGGCCTCTGCATCCGTGGCTGTCACGGGCATTCAGGCGCTTGGATAACAAGATAAAGGGCAAAAGCTGAATTTTCTTGTGCCAAGAGGAGGAAGAGTCTCAGAGCCAAGAAGATCAAACCAGGGCTGCCGAGAGTGGCTAAATGGTACCCATTAACCTCTGTCAGGGCTGGAGTCCTGGAGTGGGAATTTTGCCAGAAATCAGCCTGAGTGAAAAGCAAGGTTTGGCTGGCTCCGTATTACCGTGGGCTGGAGGCTTGGGAATTTCCAGTAAAAGAAGCTAAGCGGTTCCTTCCCTGGTCTGGAAGGACGAACCCAGTGTGGGGATCGGGTGTGTTGGGAACTGACGGATGCAGGTCCATGCCTTGTCCGTGGAGGAAGTGGACAGAGGGGATGCTGGCAGGCTGCCTCACACCCCTGACAAGCAACCACTTGGGACGGGGGTGTGCATAGCAACAGGGGCTAGGGTTGCCCACGGTGAGCGTTCCCGCTGAGAACTCTTTCCATATTTCCTGCGAACTGTTTCCATATTTCCTGCCCTTGGTGCCTGGGGACTTGCTGTTTTCTGCCCACTGCTCACATTTATTAGCTCTGTTCTTCACCTTGGAGAGGAAGGAATACTCTCCATGAGTGAAAGGATGGATACATTGAAACTAGAAATTCTAGCACTGGGCTAGAGAGAACTAGGAGGTTACTGATCACCTGAGTGCACCATTGGGAATCCTGCGAGCAAATCCCAAAGCCATTCTGGAGATTTCTGCTTTTTTAATAAGTTAGCAGCCGGGCTTAGCCTCTTAGCAAAACTACTTTTTCCCCTGCTAGTGAGACTGATTAATACACTTGGGTGTTTACCACAATCATCCAAATAAGTCAAAACACCGCACTGTGTTTTATGGCACAGTTATTAGCAAAAGCTATTTATCCCAAGGCAAAGAGCCCTAACACTGAGCCAAGAGATGAACATGCATTTCTACAGAGCAGCGTACTTGTGTCTGAACAATCCACCTTTACGCAAGTTTTGCTTTTGACTTCTTCTGGATCTTGTATGAATTGGGGTTTCTTTTTCCAGTCATTTAAACTTTTCCAGTCACTTAATATTAAGGGAGACTTGATAACGTCTTGTAGGAGTCAATTTTGGTTCTATCAAAAGTAGCAAGTTGGCAGAATCCTGGGCTTGAATAAGGAATTCCATTCTACTGTCCCTCTGGGAGGGAGATAGAGTAGGAACTTATTTGTAGAAGGTCTTTATTATGAAGGAAATTGAATAAGCCATTTCTGAGCAAATGTTATCAAAGCAGTGTTTTTAAAACTTAGGTGATAACCAGAAGCAGTTCTTGATCAGCAGTTAAAAAAAGTAAGTACAATAGAACAGAACAAAGTGGATCACATATAATAAGTGTAAGAATCATTTCTTGAAATTTTGTGGTTGTTGCTGGGGTGTAACTGTGACTGGATTGTAATGGAAACTCTGTTGCTCGCAGAGGTTTACAGCAAGAGGGCTGAAGGTCACTGTCTATGTACACGAATTGAGTCCTTGGTTTCTAGTAACAATTCTGCGGCTGCCTCCATGACCTCAGTGACCTTGGGCAAGACATTGAACTCTTATGTGTTCCAGTTTTTCATCTGGGAAATGAAGGAATTCTTTATAAAGTCTACTCAGTTCTAAAATCCAATGACTAAGTAAAATCCCCAAAGGAATCAATTTCAGCATTTATCAATTATCAATTAAAAAAAGTCCCCCTGCCTACTCACCTTCTATCTTTCATGCTTTGGAAAGATATGTTTTTCCTACAAGCTCAGAAGCGTGTAAACCATGTTGAGGGACACAGCCCTCGAGGATGGAAGCGACTTCAGTAAGCTCACTTGGCTCGGGGTCAGTGTCTTTGGCTTTCCAACAGAAGTTTTGTACCAGATTTCTCTGGTTACACTACAATTATATTTTGGTTCTGTTTTAAAATATATGTGATTCCCTTTTTGAATGTGGGGGAGGGCGAATGGATAGAGAAAGGCAACTAATTGCTCAGGAAATGCTAAACTTGGTTAATTTGGAAACCACTTCCACCTAGCATGGAGCCTCAGCCACTCACAGTTCCTGCTTTGTATTATGACTAATGGGATGTCGAGGAGGCATTGATCTAAAGAGCAACCAAGGAGACCAAGAATAAGCCAGAACCTGGGGGAGGGGTTGGGGGAGTTCTTATTTCTGGGCCAGATTCTTTAAAAAAAAAAAAGTCTTTTAAAGTATCAATTGTTTCATTCATAAATTCAAAAGAGCGTAATTTGGAGGCATCTCAAACCACAACTTGGTTCTGATGGCTTGTTGGCATCGTCTTCCAAATCGATTGCTCCCTCATTTCACCTAGAGAGAGACGGGGCACTTGTGTTCTGAGAGTTAACATGTGTAACTTTGGGGATCTGTTCACTAGATAACTGGTATGTGGGTCCCAAGAATGAATAACACTTTCAGGTTCTTACATTTTAGATTTGCATCGAAATTTGGCAATGAGGAAGTGGGGTTGGTTCATCACTCTGCTCTGTGTTCATTGTCCTTCCATTCCACGGGGGAGTTTGCAGTCTCACCAAAATTCTGGGAGGAATTCGAAGACCATCTCTTGACAACCCTATGTTCAGAAGAGGAAAACGAGGCACCCACTTTAGCTACCTTTCCCATGTGAGGATGCTCTTGTTGCTCTCTCTTTTTTAAAAAGATGTATTTTTATTTATTTTTACACACAAGAACTGGGGTACAGGCCAGAGGTGTGGGGGGTGAGAGGATTCATCAGAGACAGTGGGGAACAGAACAGGCAGACTGACTGAAATACACTGCTGAGGGGAGCAGCAGGCAAGACAGGAGAGGTCTGCTGTACCATGAGGGTAGCTCCCTGGCCAGGTGGGATCAAACTCATGCCACAGTGGCTGGAGATAGCTTGATAGCACTGAGACTTTAACCACTGAGCCCGAGCTCTTGTCTCTTTGAAGACAATTAATTTGAAGCCAAATTAATTTTGCTGTGGAAGAGCTGAACACCAGGAACTGGCTAATGTGGACCTAGCTTCAGGTTGGTGCTGCAATATTGAATTCACTGTTGGTCTAACACAGTGCCGCCAACACCATACAAAAATCTAACACCCTTTATCCATGACCCAGCCCTCTCAAAACTCAAAGCCAGAGATGTCTTGGCATGTACCAGGAACACTGGAGAGGCTTTTATTAGCTTTGATTTTGACCCCATTCTCATAAATTATGCAAAATGTGTCACTTATATGAACAACCCAGAAGAGCAGTTGCCAGTTATAATGTAAAAAATGATACCACAGAAACTGAGACTTAGTTGTGGCAGATACCCTGTCAAAGGAGTGATTTATAATCTGGAAACACAAGCGGCAAGAAGGCCACCAGCTAGGGATGGATCATCTAAAGCAATCAAATCCCGCAAATATAAAGCAATTTTGTATTACCATTTCCAAGTGCTCCCCACAATAAGGACTCTTGTATGCCCAAGTTTAATATTCAGAGCAGAAACCACAAACTCTAGCAGCCGCTCCTGGTCAAGATAGTTAATAACAGTTCCCAGGCAAAGGCATGCTGTATAGCACCGCTCTGAGCAGCTGGGGATTTGCTCGGATGTCAGCCTCTCTCTCTGAGAACGAGAAAACGATGGTGGGTCAGACAGCCATTTGCTTTATATAGTGATATAATTTCATCAGAATTTATGATGTGGGAATTATTGCACAGGCAAGAAATGTAATCTAACCTTCATCTCACACAATGCAGAAAAGATATTATGTTTTTGAGAAAAATATACTGACTTGTTGAATCAGATTATGCACGTGGATTCCTAATGGATTTCAATATTTCCTTGGACAAGTCATTGCTATTTGCATCATAAGTATTAAATTGGCTTGTATAGAACACATTTTTACATATAATAAAGAACGCGAAGACCATTTCTTCATTCCTTTTCTCAAGTTCTGGCATGAGATTTCATTACTGGTAAATTTTAAACATCTGTGTGGGTATAATAGCTTATCCTAATTTCTTTAGCCTGTAGTTAGACTTTTAATATCCAAATATTGCAATAACATGTATGATTCTCTTTTCATCCTAATGAAGAGTTCATTGAGTTTCCGTTTTCAAGGAGAGTAATCGCTGATGCAGCCTCCAGGGCCATTTTACCAATGACGGTCACCTTGAGCCACTAAGTCCTATTGTGTGGCTTTGGGGCCATTTTGGGGACCTCTGGTCTCTTCCATTGGGAACCTGAATCTCATACCTGTTTTAAAATGAAGAGCTTTCAAGATGGCACTGACTTGTTTCATGTCAAACTAAACGTTCTTCAAATCAAAAAATCCTTTTCATGGATTTAAAAAAAGAAATAACAACATAGAAGCCCCAGAGAAGTGTTCCCAGCCTCTTTCTACAAATGTGACCTTTGGTGATACTTTTTGATGCCTGCATGGAATGTGACTGTGCAGCTGTCTGGCCTCTCTTCCTCCAGACAACCCCAAGTCGCTGTTTTAATCTTCTATCTATAGTGGTACTGCCGAATCGCAAATATGTTGTAAGATTAAAATGGACATAACCTGGACCTTAAATTTTTGAAAATATGTATACCTAGTAAGAAGGCATATTTTACCCAGATGGAGAAACATTCATGTTTAATTGGCTTTTGTCTTCAAATAATACAGAGCTACTATGCCTTCTGCCATAGATAAAGCAAATTTCTTCTGCCATTTACCATACCAAATGCTTAAAGCACATTTTCTCTGATCTGGTGCTTCCACATCAAGTACAGAGTTGGTGCAAGACCCTCCCACACAACCCTTGGTAATTCATGTTCTTGACCCCTCAGCTCATTTGCTTGCTTCACCGTCCCCATCCCTACTGTCTTCTTTTGTAACTGCGATATCATTGGCACATTTTTATTAGTTTCAGGTGTACAACAGAATGATTTGATGTTTGTATACATTGGTTCTTTTTAGTTCATACTGACTTTTTTTTTAAAGATTTATTTATTTATTTATATAAGCACTGGGTATAGTCAGAAGCACGGGAGGGTGAGAGAATTCATCAGAGCCAGAGCGGGGAGCAGAACAGGCAGACTGATGAAATACACCACTGAGGGGAGCAGCAGGTGTGGCAGGAGAGGTCTGCGTGCCATGCGGGACCCTCACCGGTGGCTGGGGAGCAGCCGGGGATTGAACCGGTGCTGCAGAGGCTGCGGGCGGCTTCGCAACCCAGCGTTCAATCGCTGCGCCACCAGGGAGGCCCCTTACTGACTTTTTATTCTCACTTTTGTTTGATGACTTCTACCTTTTGATCTTTGTCTTCTTCCTATGGACAGATGTACTAGAAACTCCTCCCTCCTCCACACACATCTGTTTCAAACTCTTTTCAGGCAGGAAACCCTCACAGAGAGTCCCCCTGGCAGAGTATGGAGAGGGGCATACCAGTATCTCCTATGCTCACGGAAGTGGTAGATTTCTCCCCACTTTGATGGTGGAATGTTGTTCATTCATTGGCTTCTTGGCCAAACAGTGACTGAGCCCATTCTCCATGATGGGTGCCATGAGGAAAAGTGAGTGAGATGGGGTACCCGACTTTGAAGAGCCTTCCATGGGCTGCATAGATGACCCCAAGTAAATGATGATAACAGAGCCCCATCATGATAGACAAGGGGGCACCGTGTCACGGGGCCAGAGAAGGAAGGGCCCTCCACATTGCTGGGGCCACAGATGTCTCTCTCCATGTGTGGGTACTTCTCTTCCCATCCTCCGTCCAGATCCACTTTTTCCCATTGGCTCAGTTTTACACACTGGCCCATCAGCTGCCTTATAGATTCATGGCGCCTCTGTGGGTACCTCCTCTGTGGATCCCCCAAGAACATGCTCAGAAACCTTCACATTTTCAGCATCTTTGGCACAATGAAAGGCCTCAAGAATTGTTTCAGTGTGAGACACTGTTGCCTTTGTAAAAGCAAGACTATAAAAAATGGAAAATAGGATTGTTGCTTTTATGGGGCTACAGCACAATTCAGTTAGAGGCCACAACTTTGGGATTCATGGTCCCTTATCATATTGGTAGAGTTAGGCCAAAGTGGTCTGCTTGTGATTCCCAGCATCATCTAAAGCAGAGTATCTTGGGCTCTTTCTCTCTAGTTACCCCAGGCAGACTTAGTGCATTTCCACACACATGTATATAAACAACTGCACCATGGAAAGCCTTCTCTACTGCACTGTGATATCATCTACCTTCCAGGGTCCCTGTTGGGATCCCTTTTGCTGGCCAGGGCCACTGCACATTCTATGTATTCTGAGAATCGCTTCTGCCTGCTGGACTGTTGAGTAGGTCTGTTTTTATTTAAGAGCACACAGGAGCAGCTCAGTTAACCTGAGCTGGGTGAAATGCATCTGCTTCACTAGTAAGATTACTGAAATTTACATTTTCATTACTCTTCTGTGTAATCAGGTCTTACCTTCTCTTTGCAAGATCATTCTGGAACACATCTCGAGGAACAATCCTCCAGTAATGATGTCAGTAATGCTGGGGCCACGCGAAAAGAAGAGTTAACTGTGCTACTATAGTTTACTCGTAACAGTGGCATCGGGATGTGGGCTCGATGGTGGGTTGTCAGGGGACCAGGGCTGGCAAGTGTGCTGGCCTCACCCTCCGCAGCTCGTGGTCCGAATCACACTGTGCTGTTGACTTGGTCTGCTAGATGACTGGGGTCCTTGCACAGAGAGAGCTGATGATAAGGTGGCTTTTAGAGATTTTCCTTGTGGGAAATGTGTTCTCTTTATTTGTGCTCAAAAGCAATTCTTAATGCCCAGGAAAAGTGATAGCTATTAGTCAGCATTTCCAATGTGTTCATTGTCACATGGTAAAATGACAGAATGATTCATTTGGTTAGTGCATGTTGCAGAACATTCACTGATTTGGATGAAGTCAATCAGAACGTATCTCATGGCCAATTTTTTGTTTGTTTCCTTTTCCACTGCTATCCTAATTTAAGCTTTTATTGCTGTAGACATGGCTTATTGCAAAGCCCCCTGCAAAGCAGTAAGTTGTTTGGCTTCTCCTCACTCCTGATCCATCCTCTGTAGAGTAACCCTATGATGTAACAGATATACAATAAATAGAGCAGGAAGCTTGCTCTGTTGTGGTAGGAAACAGGCTCTCTGAAGCTATGAGATTTGATTATTGTCTTGGTTTTAACTTCAATAACCTTTTCATTATCTATTTCATAAGAATCACATGATATAACAAAAGACAGATCAAGTGTAGTAGTAACTATTGCATGTTTTGCAATTATGGCAATCCTGAGCATTTAGATGACTGCCTAGAACATAGTGGGTCTTCAGGTGCACATTCCCACGTGATTGGAGTAACTAATTAGTTAATCAATTAAGACAACAAATATAAATACAAATATAAAGTCAGCATGCTCTACATCTGAAACTAACATAATGTTATATGTCAATTGTACCTCAATAAAAGTAAGTGAAAAGTAAATGTAAATGCTCCAATAGCTCCCATTAATAGATAAATAGTATGAAAATCAACACCCTAATTCAATAGATGAGACACATTTAAAGGACTATATAGATATGTGTATATTACATATACATATATTTATATATACACAAATATAGTAAAGAAAAAAGATATTAAACTGGGAAAGAAGAATGTAGCTTATTAATAGTTATATTACAATAGTGAAACAAAATACCATGTAAGAAAATGTACAGTGACATAGGATAGGCTATAATGACAAAAGGTAAATTAATAAAGGCATAAGAATTCTGAATAAAGTAGTTTTTAAAAAATATATAACAAGTGGAAAGGATGGAATACTACTAGAATGGAGGTTTAAACTTCATATTATCCTAGATAAGGCATATACCTGGTGGAGGTTGGAAGATAAATAAAGGTGTAATTAAGAAGCATGTGTTGCATTTTGGGACAGGATAGTCCATGTTTAAGTATACTCACAATACTTGGTAACATCACAAAATAATTTCAAAATGAAAATCTCAATAAATTTAAAACCCCAAACTACAATTCATTATAGCTATGCTAAATGGACTCCAAACAACTAAATACCTCAGAATTTATTTATATAGTAAGTACATACAGGTTAATTACAATTGATTCAAGAGAAAACAAATAACAAAATTGTAATTAAAAATGTATATAGAAATAAACATGTACAAGTTCTAACAAAGTATGATTTAGACTTTTTGCATTTTATTTCCTTATTCTAAAAAAGATATATACAATGTCCAATTATAACATCTTAGGGAGAAAGCAATAAGCCAAAACATATAAGTAGAAGGAAATAATAAAAATACAAGCATGTATAAGTAAATTATGAATACGAAATAGAATAATTGATAAAGTCAAGTACCAATTATTTAAAAAGATTGATGTGTTAGGAAAAACTCAGGAAAATATATTTGGGGAGAAAAACCAAGAAAAAAATTATGAATGAGACAATAAAATAACAAATGTGATATGAGTATGGTCAATTCTGAATGCAGACAAAATGAATAATGCTCTGGAAATTCAAAACCTGAAAATGAGGCCCCAAATCTTGAATAGCTCAATACTTGAAGCAAGTAACTGAGAAACTACCAAGTAATATGTTTTCTCTTCCACCAACACCAAAAAGCAAAAAGAACCAATAGGTTAATGTAAAGAATAGAAACTTCTTGTTATAGAAACAGAAAAATCTGGTAAGTCACCAAACTTAATCTATAGGGATAAACTTAATCTATAGGGATAAAATAGTATAGTAATAATAGTATAGTAATCTAATAATACTTAATAATAATAGTATAATAAGCAAGATGAGAATAACTGAAAATTGCGTGGAAAGACGAATACAGATGTGAAGTTTCTGAAATAAAATGCAGTATGACTAATTTAGCGTTTTAAACAAATTATAGTCAGTTGACCTTACATTTATCCCTGGAATGCAAGGAAAGTTCAAACTAAGAACTAGGATATAATTACTGAAAAATAAGTAATGAAATTATTCACATCTGTAGGTTAAAGAAAACTTATAATTCCTGTTAAATATGGCCAAAATGTTGGCAAATTTACCATCTATTTCTAACTTAAAAGGGTTTAATTGGAATAGGTTATTTTCTGAATATAATAAATTTTTAAATTTTAGAAACAAATAAGTAATGTTGGTAAACAATATGTGGTGTGAGTTTGAAATGATAGGCTCAGAAAAATTACATAGGGCCAGGGAGTCTAAGGCATTGTTTAAATACTTTTAATGGGGAAGAAAACCTCTGCTGGGGGCAGGACTGACTCTGATAAGGTAAAACCTGGAAACAACTCAGATGCCCAAAAATAAATAACTGGATCAAGAAGATGTGGTATATACATGCAATGGAATACTATTCAGCAATCAAAAAAGATAAACCCATGCCATTTGCAGCAATGTGGATGGAGCCAGAAGGAATTATGCTCAGTGAAATAAGTCAGAAGGAAAAAGAAAAATATTGGATGGTTTCACTTAGAGGAGGAATATAGGGGAACCAAATAAAACATCAGGGGAAAAAAATAATAACAGTACAAAGCATGGCCTGATAAATTTAAGGAACACCTGCCTGAAGGGAAACTTGCCACTCACTCTCACCCAGAGAATTACATTTGGCCAAAGACAAGATCCTATGGCAGAAAGAATTACCTTCCCACATAGCTATTTCTCTTCCCTCTCACATGAACAAAACCCAATTTTTTGATGGTCACAGTGCAGCTGAGTGTAAAAGTGCCACCTTCCAGGCTCCATGGCAGCAGCCAGACATGATCCTATGGACTCACAATGGTCTGCCAAACTTCTGGAAAGTCTCATTAAAGTGGGCAAGGTGTACCTTTTTTCCTACCTTGTTCCGTTTCTTCTTGTGAGGAGTTATGCACTTCAGGACATACGAAATATTCACTCTTTGACACGGTATGGCACATCTTTAAAGATCAAAACTAGAATGAGGTTATGATGGCTGGTGCCCCAATGACTGTTTTAGAACAGGTTCATGAAGGCTTATATCCTGTAGGATGGAGCAAAAATCTGTTCATCAGGGATTCAGCTTGAAGAAAGTTGGGTCTGAGGATTGTGAACCTGTGTGACTAACTTGATTTATTCATGGTTTTCTGTGTCTCCTTTACTCACACCTGATTCCTATCCTTAAGTGATAAAGTTCTCAAGAGATATTTTTGAATTCCTCTAATATGCAAGTATTTAAATGATGCCAGCCCCAAAGTCCATGGCCATCATTATTTTAGTGTAGTGAGTTTTAAGAGCAGTAGAAATTTAATATCCACACTGGCTGATTAAAAATGAATCCTCTATAAGCTTTTCAAATTGCTATTTTAAGTGTCAGATAACTAAGATTACTTATTATGGGAAGCTGTTGATTATAAACAAATTAAAGGTGAGAAATGCCCATTAAGAAGATGACTGAGGTTTAGGTTTTATAATAAGTTATAATCTTTCTTTCTAGCAATAACTATATACATACACATATATACTTACCTATATTTAGTTAAATATAAATTAAACACATAAAATCAATTAATATTCTTTCATACCAACAAGAAAGTAATTAAAGATGACACCAAGATCTTGTTGATAATAACAAAATGATAAAAACACAAGAATTAGCATACAAAATATGACTGACTTACATAAATAAATCTTTATGGGAAAATATAAAAGGTTGGAATAAATAATCTAGAAAAAGTTAGAACAAATGAGACATACAGTGGTGTTGATTTGTCCTAGGGGCACATATAGGCTAAAGAAACCTCACTTGAAATACCAGGTTATTTTAGAAAAAACAAACAAACAATAATTCATGACTTAATTTGGAAAAGTAAATGGCGTGGCTCTCACAACTTTTTTAAAAGCCAGTTCTATCAACTATAAAACTATACTGCAAAACAATAGCAGTAAAAAAGACTAGAATATGAACACATAAAATAGATCAGTGGAACAAGAAGCCCATAAATTAAACAGAAAAATGTAGGATGCAATAAAGTATCATAAACATAAGGAAATGAAGAATAAATATTGAGAGTGAGGAAAATTGCTCTATGATTTCCTTCCTAGAGACCAAAAATAATCTCCATATGAAAAAGATTAAACTGAAAAACCAAATCAATGAAAATCAGACCAAAAAATAAATAGAACCTGTGATAACTGGAGGGATGAATAATTTCTAAAGACTAAAGCAATGGAAGAAAATACACAGTGATAAATTACAAAGGAATCTCAAAATGCTTAATAGTGAAAATATAGAAACTAAAAGCAATCTGTTATAAAATATATTTATATTAAAAATGACCAACTATAGCACTTACATAGTATATAAAGACTCAATCAACTTTGTAATGATAATATTAAGATTCTAATAACCAAGTGGACCAAACCAAGTGTGAAGAAATGCACAGAATTTGTTTAAAAAATATTTAAACTAGCTAGCACCAAGAAAGCAAACAAAAAGTGACCTTTATTGTAATAAGTAAAAAGTAAACCAAGTATTAATAGATCATGAGATTTTTAGTAAAATTGGCAAATGGTAATTGTTGTAATAGTAGCACAACACTTAGAAAACAAATTGGCAATACACTTCAGGACCAATAAAATATTCATACTTTTTGACACAGTACAGCATTCTGGGGAATTAATTCAAAGGAAATCATTGGAAATAAAAATATGGCATGTAAAGAGACATGTTTACTGAAGTATCATTTCCAATAGTAACAAATAAAAAAAGGGAAAAAAGGAACTAGACAACCATTACAAATCACAACTGTAACTAATACATGTATATTAATAATTATTATAATTATTATCAATAATATTTGTTACTATAATAGTATTAATTATTATAATCATGTAGCAATAGCAGAAAGTTTTACTTGATAACTGTGTTTAAAAAACATATTATAAAATTGTATAATAGCTGTAGTTATGACTATATAAAATAAGGATACCGGCCCCCCCCCCAAAAAAATAGAAAGGTAAGAAGAAATTATAAGAGCAGTATCACGCTGAAATTATGGGTAATTTTTCCTTGCTAAAGTGTTATTTAACTTTGTTAGGAAAACCATTTCAATCTCTGTGTGTAGTGGTTAGTGATTATATGACCTCAAACAGGCTGCTGGAGATCTTGACGCATCAGCTGGCCCATTTGTAAAAAGGAGATAATAATAGGGTTCACTTCAGAGACTTGTGACCAGCACCGAGTGAGGGAATGCTTGTAAAGCGTGGCACTCATGCCTGGGACTGAGTCAAAACTCATCAATATTATGGAAAGTAACCGCGACTTTGGAGAATGATGCTGTGACTCTATCTTATTTTCAGTGGTTCTCCAAGATTCACAAAAATTTTTTTCAAATGTTTAATCTTGATAATTAAAGACTCCGTCATTTTGCCCATCCTATCCCATTTCATCTTTAATGCCCTGAATAAATTTTCTGCTTTAGTAGGGCTAACCTGAGATTTTTAATGGACACTTACATAAACATTCAGTGTCTGAGCCAAGAGTTCCAGAGGAACAGTTGTGTGAGAGAAGTACTAGAGCTGCCGCAGGCGCATTCACATGCAGGGGGAGAGGGACAGACAGCAGAAAGGGAACAAAGGCAGACAGAACCATCCAGAAGAGTCCCAGGCCAGGTTGATGCTCTGAGGCTCAGCACTGTTACATGGCTGGTGGTCACTGGCAGGTAGAAACTGGAGGTCACTTACTGCACTGTCCCTGTCATCAAGTATTTTTAATATCACACCTGCTATTAGATCTCTTAAACATTACACAGGAAAAGTGGTGTGATGTCCACAATTTTGCTTGATTATCATCATCATTATTATTATTAATGTGTCCCAGTCTTCTGCACCAACCGATACCCTCAACCATCCTTCCAAACTCAACCCAAACTTAGCCCTCGGCAAGATACCGCCTTGAGCGTTGTATTTCCGTTTACTTCTTTTTCTTGGACATTATTATCTGCTTCTACTAATTTTTCTAACTCAATAGGAAGATCCCCAGAGCACAGGACAACTGGTAAGGCCACCAACTGTGGCCTTTGGTTGGTGGTTGATTTTTTTCACTCTTAAGAATTTCTCATAATGTCTATCCCAAAGCTGAATGTAAGATATGCGCCTATAAATATGTATTGGAATCAGTGGAATATTTTCACTAAGAAAAGACCATTTATTTGTCATTATTCAGGGTCACTTCAATAGAAGGTGTCGAATTGCCCCATCAAAAACTCCCGAAGGAGAGTTTTTGGAATTGTTTTCCCTGAGCCCGCTTCCCTAAGCAACCAGTTCTAAGAGCAGACCAGTGCTTTGATTTACTCTCTCGCCAGAAATAGGGACAAATGTATAGTTATAGAGTGTCAGGGGATTTTCTTACAACAGGTCATTTATAGTTTAATATGTGAGCAATAGCTAAAATCTTGCTGCTCTCTTGCCTCATTGACTGTTTTCTCTCTAAGATGGTACCCAGTTGCCATAGCCAGGCTTCCAACTCAGGAGGAAACTCAAGACATAAAGGCAAGAACTTAGCACTCAACTTAGAGGGAGGGGATAACTTAGAGAAAAGGCTGTGTTCTCACCTTGAAAGTGCCCTGTTCTAAAGAAATCAGCCATCTCTATGCTGGCAATGCCCCAGCTCTTTATTAACTATCCAGATTACTGTCAGCTCAAACCCCAGGAATTATTCATGAAGCCCCTCTACACAATATAATTGCAGCTTTTGGCACCCAGAGTGAAGTCTCATTGTTTTATAGATTAGCTTCTCTTCCTGTACTACGGAAGAGACAATGATCTGAAACATCTTAGTCCAGGGGAAAGGGAGTTTGTGTATTTCACATGAGAAAGCATTTGTCAAACGAGAGACCCTAGGTCTCACTTACATCCATCGTTAAGAGCAGGTCCCGGGCCACGCGGCGCGGAGATGGCTGATGTCTGCTCCAGGCTATGAAAGGCGACTTTCATTGTGGCTTTTTCCCTAGTGAGTGGAATGGCTCTTTATCTGTGTTTAAGAATGAGTCTTACCAGCTGTAACTCTACTACTATGCTGCTGCAGCATCACCAAGTGTAATTGATGCAGGTGGATGAAGAATCTACCTGGTAAATCCTCTCACCCCCTGCACCTCTGGCCTGTTCCCCAGTTCTTGTATACATAAATAAATAAATCATTAAGAAAAAAACCTACCTGTTTCCAGGGAAGGGCACCAATCAGCAAACTACTCAACTACCATGAGTCCTTAGAGAATGTTCAAAATAATCTGATATTAATACATCTCAAGGGATTTAATATTTGACTGCAAATGTCAGGTTAGTGTCATAATCCACATACCTTTTTTGTGAGATTTTTTTGACCTCCAAAATATTTTATTTTTATTTATTTATTTTTTAAATGTATATAATCTTTTTTTTTTTTTAAGATTTATTTATTTTTATACAAGAGCTTGGGCACAGGCCAGAGGTGCAGGAGGGTGAGAGGATTCACCAGAGACAGAGTGGGGAGCAGAACAGGCAGACTGACTGAAATACACTGCTGAGGGGAGCAGCGGGTGAGAGAGGAGCGGTCTACGGTGCCATGGGGAAATCTCCCTGGCCGGCCGGGAATCTAACCCATGCTGCAGAAGTATGGACAGCTTCACAGCACTGCGCTCAACCCGCTGTGCCACCAGGGAGGCCTCCAAAATCTTTTAGATTGTGACTTTTTAAAAAAAAAAAATTTTAAAGATTTATTTATTTATGCATACAAGAACTGGGGTGTAAGCCAGAGGTGTGGGGGGTGAGAGGATTCACCAGAGACAGAGTGGGGAACAGAACTCAGGCCGATCGACTGAAATAGACTGCTGAGGGGAGCAGCGGCCGAAGCAGGAGAAGTCTGCTGTGCCATGTGGGTCAGCAACCTGGCTGGCCCGAGATCAAACTCATGCTGCAGTGGCTGGCGATAGCTTGATAGTGTTGTCTTGAACCCCTGCGCACAAGGGAGGCCCAGACTGTGACTTTTAAAGATGAAGAAAGGCAGTTTATTTCTTGTTTAAGTGGAGTTTGCTTATTTTACTAAGCTTACAAGTTTATTTTACTAAGTTTATAAGGTAATGGTCTTGAGTCAATTTCCATGGGACCATTTGGTACATGGGTAGTTTACTTTCTATAGGATAAATGTGTGTGTGTGTGTGTCCATGATGTGTATATATAATAGTAGGTGTATATAAGAAGATACCTGTTTATATAAAAATAAATATCTTTTTTTGGCTGTCATTAAGAACTTTTCTGGGGAAATTTAACAGAGTACTCATCCAGATGGATGATGTACAAACCTAACAAGAACTTAATATTATTTTTCTCCTTAAACCAAAGTCATCAAATAACCCATAGTATTAGTAGGTTAACAGTTTTGCCTGTTATAAGGATTTCCAGTTCTGTGAATTTTTTTTCTGAGAGGCTATGACTCTAAAATATCTTTCCTTGAATTTGAATACAATTTCTCCCTCTTGTCTCTACATACCAATTATCAGGCAAGCATTTTTTTTTCATCTAGCTGTTTGTCTGAGAGTCTCTATAGAAGCAGAGTGCTGGGAAATCATCTGGACCATTTAATTCAATGATCTAGATGCTCGAGCAATAATATTCTCATATGTGTCTCATCTCTGCTTGACTGTATGTTTACAGCTTTGACCTGAAAATGATTAGTTATTGAGGAAGGAGATTAAGGGAGCGAGAAAAATCAGCAAGAGCAAAAGGTGGGTTACTAAAAATAGGGGTTTCATACACACTTGTGAGAAATAAGCTGTTACCGTGGACTTGTTCTACAATACAAGAATGTTAACTGCAAGTTGTTTCCTTCCATGGAAAATCATTAAATTGAAAAAAAAAAGTCCAATATGTACTAGAGTCTAATAATAAATTAACTTGAGGATTCATTCAGCTGTGACTTATTTTGACCTGATGAACTATAGACAATAATTTTCCTCTTACATTAGTAGAGTTATTTGATGCACTGTATGCAATCCACATTGTATGCATCTGTATCTTATACTGTGGATGCTCTACTTCTTAGCAGAGAAAAAATATCTCCTGGAAGATCTCCTGTTACTCTTCGGCAACCCTTAAGAGTGTTGGAGCTAGCACCTGTGAGCCTATCAGCCCACTTTAACTCTGAGAATACTTCAAGAATATTCCACACTGCCTGGCGTGAGGTCTTATCAAGCACTGGAAATGCAATTCTACTCCAAGGGATGAAACCTTGAGCATCAGGACACACTGTTTAGCTCTGGTGTATTTCTGAATTGGTGTTGCAAATCCTATGTTGTTTTTGTTTGTGGGCATATATGTCCTTTCTAGTTGTTAGTTTTCCTGAATTAAAATGTGAGGATTTTCTGGCTCTTCTATCACTTTTAAAAAAGACTATTCTGACTTTTTTGAGCATAGATCTCTCCATGCAAAGGAATCTCTTGTGAAATTACAAAGTGGGATCTCCCAGTGGGGTTTTGTCTTCCAAGGCTCCTGCTCTCTCTCTTTTAGACCATTCTTTACAAGTAGTTTCTTGTTTACTGCCTGCATTTCCCATCAGTCTGTAGGCTCCATACGGCAGGGTCTGTGTCTGTGCTTTTTGTACCTGTATCATCCTGTCTACTTAGCCCAGGGCTTATAGGCACACAGTAGGTACCTCATAAATATTTGTTGAATAAGTGAATAGTCGACTCCTTCACTTGTGCTTAATACATAAAAGTCATTTCCTCTTTTAACCTTCCTTTTTCAAAGTCCTGCCAAAAAAATCAACAAGGCCTGAAAAACCATACTTTGTATTCAAGGATTCAAATATAAGAGCATTATTAATTGCTTACGTCACTATCTGAGTTCGGTTCCACTGAAAGCCCTATTTCTTTTCTTGGAGACGTGTTTATTTTCAGTCTAGTAGCTATCACACCCACCCTCTTTGAGTAAATGTAAAAAACCCTTAAAACAAAGATCTAGAAAATCTCTATTCTGTCTCTTCAATTATGGGTATTAACTTAGAACTTTTGTATGGTGCTGGCATCTGACACTCTACAACATTTGCTTCGTGCTTTCTGGGAGCCGAGGCCCAGTCAAAGTTATTTATACAACTTAACACCAAGGACAGGGGGCAAATACTTAAACTTTATTTACAGAGGAGGAACTGGGCATTTGGAGAGTTACTCAACATGCTGGTGTCACACAGTTAATAGTGTCAGAGGGACACTTGCTGTCTGTCCCACCCTGTTCATGATTCTGCTCCATCATACTCTGAGAATATTGTGAGAACAGCAATCAGTATTATTTTTTCCCCTGTTGCTACATCATTGGTGCTGGGTAGGGGTTCATTGAGCACTGAGTGTCAGAGTTAGATGTTATGAATTCTTCATGGCTTTCACTCTTACTAATTATCTCCGTATTTTTCAAAATTGTAATTATACTTAAGCATGGAAGAGGCAGAATAGATGGATGTGACAACACAACTAGCACAGCCAAGTGCATGCCTAAGAGGGGACGCAGCTGCTGCTCCATCCAGCAGAGGGCGGGCGAGGCAGCGAAACTCTCCAGGCTCCAGGGATGCAGGCCGCTGCCCTTGGCACCCACCGACGCTGGTGCTAGGATGGTTGTGCCCTGATGTTGGTGCAGGACTAAAAATTTCGATGTGTACAGGGAGACAGAGACAGTGAAAACTCCCTTAGAGGGGTGACTGCAGCAAGGTCCTCGCGTGGAGCATGTGAGACCCTTTGGTGCTTGTGTGTTACATTTGGAGGCAAGACCATTTGCTCCAAGCCTGTTTGAGGCACCCTTGATTCCTCTTTTCATGGTGGAAAAGGAGAGCAGGAGGAGAGAGTGAGCTGAAATTCAGACGACAAGGGACCAGGAGGGAGTTTCAGTTCTTCTGCTACAAACTTAAGTGATCCTAGATGGAACATAAATGGTATTTTTTGGTCTTTCTCACTGTTTTTATAAAACATGGTAGTAAGCCAGGGGATTCTGAGCTGGGAGAACTTCTCTGCTTTTTTATGGTTGTGACCTGGGCGCATGACACCCTGGCGAGGTCTGATGAGAGGCTGGATCACTTAATTCAGCATCTGATATTTTTTTGGAAAACAGCCTTCAAAACTGTTAAATTCTGTGCTGGAAGTAGACAGTGTTATCACTTGGGAACGCTTTTGAACTCAAAGTTATTTTGAAAACATGTGGTGTGTTGCTCATAGAGTGAGACAAAACTAGAAATTCAAAAAATTCTACTGAATTCCCAAGGATGGCGTGGGAAAGCCGCGATAATGCCACTCACATTTGACTGGTGAGCTCCTCGGCCCTGCGTCAGACGCCCTTTCTTCCAGAGCTGCCCCTTTGGACATTCTGTGGCTGATACTGCCGATCGGCTGTGGGGAGTGACCTCCAGAACAGAGGATGAGGCTGTAACACAAAATTGTGGCCTTTCCTCTGACCATATTTTATTTCTTCTGTGGAACAACGTGAAGTGGGTTAAGGGGCTGTGAGTTTCTCATTTTGACAACAGCATGACAATATTAACAATAGTAAATAAAATGTGCTCTCGGCTAGAATTTAGTGGATTTAATTTCAGAGCAAAGCCAGGTTCCATGGCCGGGTTATCAGCATTGCTTACTTGCTGTGCAATTTCTGGCAGTGTCCTCAGCTGCAAGGATCTGCTCTTATAAAATCAAGAGAATTGGGACGTGACCACCCAGTGTCTCTGTGCTCCCGGGAAACATGACTTTTGTTTTCTTCATCAGGTTGATGAACTCCTCACCTGTAAGCTCTGCACTGAGTTCTCACCGAAATACGCTCACCTGACAGCTGATCTGTCCTTCAAAGGACAACTGCCTTTCGTGCAAAAAATACAAGCAGCAGCCAGAAACTTCAATCAGCACTTTAAGATTCCAAAACTATGACACTGTCACACTGGTGTCATTAAAGCTAACTAACCATATTAAACGAATATTAAAATATGGGCTCCTTTGCATAACATAATGAGCAAAACTGCTTTTAAGTTTCTCCTGGTGCTTTGAGGTGAGGTGGCATTTACATTCCCAAACTTTGAAGTCAGAACAAAATGTACAGGTAGAGGGTACTAGATCAAATAATAATCAACTTCAAAAAGCATTTTGGCTGTTGGATGTCCCAGGGCTAATTTCCTCTAGACATTTTAAATGTAAATGTCTAAACTCATTTAAAAATGGTAAATTGGTCTAGGTTCAATCAAAAAGCATCCTGACTCAGAACTGGGAGACCAGGCTAATTGTCATTTGTTTGTCAAATGAATTCCATTTGGAGAGCAATGAAACCTCCAAGCTAATTCTTTTAAGGTGAGCTGGTAGTTGTATTATCAGTTAAATGCAGTAAAATGCATAATCATACGATGATAATGAAAACCGAACCTGTGTGCGCGTGGGGCTCTGCCCGCCAGGGGCATGGAGCGATCAAACCTAAGTGGGGTAATGTCGCTGCGGCCACAATGGCGCCAAGTCTGGTCTTTAGCCTGAGAGACACTTTCTTTGCATTTTAAAAAACTTTATCAAAGCACCGTGGCAATATAGAAAATGTCAAAGTGAAATGCACTGTAGGCAAATTGAGATTTCATTAAGTTTAAATTTATTGCTTTTGACTGATGTATTACTATGCTTGTTAAGAACCAGTAATTTGGAATATCTGTCTGCCTGGTGAAATAGCTTTGTCTCCTGGCATTTTATTCTGTATAGGCTTTGAAAGGCCACAGTGGTCCCCAGCAAGGGCGGGCTATTTCCTGGAAGTGTTTTGCAATGCAGGACATTGGGCCTTGTGCTCTGACAAACTCCCACAACTTCCTGAGCGTCTCATCCAGGAGGCGATTGAAGTGCCCGTGGGTGGGCCTCGGGGAGTTTTGCCCAGCAGTCTGGTGGGAGCCGCTGGTTCTCCTGCTCAGAAGTGGGCAGAGGTACGTGAAGAGAGCTGGTGACTGATGGGGATACACCAGGTACCCCATACAACGGGGTAGGGAAGGGAGAAGCGCTGGTTCAATGTAGACATTTTACAGTGAGGGAAGGGGGTGCAGGGGCCCCACCACTGGCGGGGGGCTGAAATGGCCTCTCAGGTCTCAGCTCCAAAGTCACCTCCTCATGGCCTCATCCACACTGTCCTTCTCCGCCGCCGCCATTGTTGGCCTCTTATGTATCCTACAGTGAGCAAACGCTATCTGGAAAGCTCTGTGGTGCTGTAAGGAATGCCCAAGGTCCCTGCAAAGAGTGAACGTATCCATTTTGAGGAGTTTGGACCCGTGCATACACCAGTGCAGCCGTCACCACCGGTGCTGCCATCGGGGCACTGGCCCTGTCGGTCACCTCCAGAGTACCCTCGTGTTTTTGTGTGTGAGGCATTTTATTTTTTGGTAAGAACACTTTATACGAGCTGTGTCCTCCTAACGCTTGAATGTGCACTGCACCTTCCTGGTGGCGGGACGGCTCTGAGTCACTCAGTGGCCCCCTCCGCCGGGATGTTCAGTCTCTCATGACTAAGGCTGCCAACCTGGGATGTCTGTTACATGAGAGAAGCCAGTCATAGAGGACAAATAATGCCTGGTGGCCGAGGGAGGGGATGCCCTGTGCTTCCGTAGGTACACAAGGTCCATCCACATTGTCATAAAGGATGATTTTCCTTTTTATTATTAGTATTATTATTTTTAACTGAGGTAATATTGGCTCACGACGCTGTATGTGACTCAGAGGAGTAGGATCACACTTCCTCAGATGTCTGTGCCCACGCCCCCCACCATCAAGGGCCCCGAGTCCTCCACCATAGTCAACTGGGCCCCCTCCCCGCCTTGCTCGGCCCCCTAGAACGTCCTCCTTTTTAAAGGCTGAGCTTGTTGTGTAAAGGAACACACAATAGACCAAGAGGCAAGACTGGGGATGTGTAGGTACTTAAGTGACAGGAGGGAAAGCAAATTTGCACAATTTGGGAGTCAGAAAATTCAGAACAGAGTAAAACAATTAAATACAATATTGATAATGTGGGCCTATAAATAAAGGCACAGAAAAAAAAAATAAAGGCACAGAATTTTTTTTTTTTTGCAGGGGGAGGCTACCATTTCAGTTGGTTGAAGCTCAGATGTAAACACTATTCTTGCCTCGGGCCTCCTAACAGCAAGCCCTGGGCTGGCTTGGCTGCCGGCCATGGTCTCGATCCCCAGCTCTAGCACATCACACCGTTTAATTTTCTCTACTGGACATGTCACTCTCTAGAATCACCTTCTGATTGTTTGCTGTTTAATTATCAATCTGCCCATGTGAGAAGAGCAAGGTCCATGAGAATAGAGGCTTGGCTGTCTCGCTACCACCGGCCTTCCACTCTGGACTAGCTGGTGAACAGGCCACACCAGGCCACCTACACACTCTTTTGACTTAGCAACAAGTGAATTTACATTTTCCACCAAACAAGTCCATAAGAAAATATACAACCTGCCAAAGAGGTAGGGGACACTCATGTTCCTTCATCAAGTCTTCCTTTTTTAGACATGCCTTTTCTGAAATGAATAACTTGAATGTTAGAATGTTGTTTCTGAATTACTTCAGTCCATAGATTCCTCTCTGACTTGATTATTGCCAGGAAATTATAGCTCACCAGAGCATGGCCTGTCTCGATACCCTGACAGTTCTGTAGCTGTTGGCTGTTTGTAAATATCCTTTGATCTTGATCAATGTCCCAGCAGCTGGACAGCCTCACCTGTGGCTTCAGGGATACCACCCATAGTTAAGCCCCTCCAGAGGCCTCCAACCTTGGAGGAGCCCCCTGCCCTGAGCACCTTGGTCTCTTCAGAGCATGCTGAGCTCACACTGTTCTATTCCAAAGTAGTCTTCTCATTGGTTGCTGGGCACCAGTGCTTGTGATCTGCCCAAATAGATGGTGAGCAAGCCCTCTGAGGGCGGGGCCCCCTTGTGCTGTCTTCATTTGCTCTGCAATAGCTATTTCAAGTATGAGTGTATATATCTTAATGGGGAGGGGGGAATCTTTGTATTTATTCACTTTTAAAAAGATGAAAAAAATCATGAACAACAAGCCCATGATTTAAAATATATACTCACAGGGGCCTCCCCGGTGGCGCAGCGGATGAGCACTGGGTTGCGAAGCTGCCCACAGCCTCTGCAGCACCGGTTCGATCCCCGGCTGCTCCCCGGCCACCGGAGGAGGGTCCCGCATGGCGCGCAGACCTCTCCTGCCACCCGCTGCTCCCCTCAGCAGTGTACTTCAGTCCTTCTGCCTGCTCTGCTCCCTGCTCTGGCTCTGGTGAATTCTCTCACCCTCCCCCGCTTCTGACTGTACCCAGTGCTTGTATAAATAAATAAATAAATCTTAAAAAAAAATACACTCACACATACACAAAAAAAGAAATAAAGACCATTCATAGCCAACACATTTCTTATCTCACCAAATGATGATCAGAACTAATAATCAGTATTCAGGCTTTGGGTCACTTTAATTGTACAAACCATGTCATTATTTCCATTATTCTCAATAAAAAAGCATTGTATGAAGATGCTTTACATCTAAGGGGCTTGGTGAGATTCTCTACTGACTTCCAGCTAGTCAAAGAATTCAAGGAACCTGAATAGTGATTTTCTGATCACCTAGCGAGGTTGTGTCTGTCTTGACTGTCCTTGGTAGAAACATGAGTCCTTCAGGAATCTGGTGTCAACACATAATGAAAATAAACAAACCTCCCAATGGACTAACTCTAAAAATTCTACAATGAGTATGTGTCTATCTGACATAGTGGATATAAGTCTATTCCCTATGACTGCGGGAGTGAAGAAATCTCCCTGCCTTGCCTGCTGAAGGAAGAGTGCAAAGGAAGAGTGAATGGCCAGACTCGCAGAGTCACTGGTCATTGCCACACCAAAAAATAACAGAGAGCACAGGTGGGGGAAATACCTCACTGGTATTTAAACTCAGTACTGGCCTGGAAAGCTGTGACTCTGTGATGGGGGTAAATGGTGGATTTTGCCTTCCAGGGGACATTCATCAGTGTCTAACTTTGGAAGGGGATGCACCAGCCTCTTGTGGGTAGAAGCCAGGAATGCTGCTAAACATCCTTCTATCCGTGGAACAACTTCTACAACTAAGAATCATCTGACTCCAAATGTCAACATTCACCATTAAAGGAACCCCCGAACCCCCTTTCAAGACAAGCCTCCTCTCTTGACAGCCACAGTCAAGTGAAATACAGGCAGGAGCTAGGGCTTCTTGCTTTGACATTTGGATCAGACACAATGGAGGCCAATTAGTCCCCACAATGAAGAGGTCAATGGACTGGACCCTTGGCATGGGAAGGGCACCAAATAGAGTGCTAGTCTTTGAAGCCCATTGAGTCCCTGAATTGGAGGAAGAGGCACATCCCTGCCTACATGATCAACATAATCATCTACTGCTTGAACAATGTGCATATTTCAGCTGACAGCATTTTCCCACTTCTCAAGTCCTTATGAAATATCATTAATTATCAATATACTAAGTGCAAACTAAATCACTTATTATAGTCTTTTTTCTGCACTCTAGATTCTTTTGGTGTGAAGAAGGCACAACGAAAAAGTCTAATTTACAATGGGAATTTTATATATATATATATATATATTCTAGAAAATCAGCTCATCCAATATGTTCTCCATGACCTTCTTTGACTAACAAGACGATTTGATGTAAATGACTCCAAAGCAATGTATGACCTAACTCAACAATGAAAACTTATTTGGAGGTTTGAATTACTTCATATGGCAGGGGAGTTAAAAGGAATTTCAACCAGGGTAGAAGCAGGAAGGAGTTTAGAGAAGCTTCTAATTCAAAAATCAGTTATATTCCATATATAGCTATATAACTAATTAAGACTTACATAATCTTGTAATATTCCATATTGAGGGGTTGCATCTTTATAACAAACTCAATGGCCTTCTTTGGGTTATCTATAGTTCTCTGTAGTTACTGGAATTCTACTGAATTGAATCTTTGAAATAAGTAGTTGATACTATATTCCAGCTATGCTAGGTGCATTAAATAGGGATTTTATACTTACAACCTCACGCCAACACAGTGGGTTTTTGTTATTAGTTCTACTTCAGAGATCTGGGGAGTGAGATTTAGAGATTCTCAATGGCTTGCCCAAGAGTCACAGAGACAGAAAGGACATATCAATGTATGAATCACATCTGTCTGGCTTAAACACCGAGTGGCTGGGCTGAAATATTCAAATACTCTGTTGGTCAAGGACCTAAATTTTTACTTCCTATCAAAGTGGCACACAATAAAATCTGTTAATCAAGTCAGTCTGGTTAACCGCTATTTCTGAAGGCCAAAAGGGGTTTTTTTAAATGGACAAAATTATTTGACTTTACACATAAACAAGTAACTATAACTTCACTTGACTTTAGAGGAGTGGTTCACAAAAGGTGGGTGGCAGCAGCAACAGCAGATTTACCTGGGAGTTGGCTGGAAACCCCAACTCTGGGACCCCACCCCAACCATTAACTCAGAGTCCTGAGGGGGATCCACACCTTGTCTTAGCAAGACCACCATTATTCTGATGTTTATGTGCATTTGAGAACCTCTGCTCTAGATATCAACTCTGATACCTGCTGGAATCTACTTGTGTTCATCATCATCACACTATTGTGTCTTCTGTACTTCCATTTTTTTTTTTTCCACATCTGTGCTCCATTATTAATGGAAAGAAACAGTTGACGTTGATAAGCTGAAATTTCAGATTTGGTCAACACACCCATTTATATCTTAAAAAATTCAACATGTGCTCACCTCCATGTCAGACATTTTCTATGGCAGGATTATGGGATGTTAACTGATAGACCCAATGCTTACTTGGCAACACTGCAAATACCTCTATTTAGGTAAATTTTGTTCTGGATACTTTCAGAATTTGGTTCTAAAACCTTAGTAAACCAGGTTCTTTTAAGAATTGGTGGTCCTTATTTGATATCCATGATAACTTTAATATGGAATAATGAACGATCCTTAAACCACTCTAGTGTTTCCAGGAGATGGCTGTCTGTATCTTTTTTTCCACTCTGGAGCCAGCCAAATGGTTAAAAGAAAGCAATGTGTCTTCTTTGGATGGTCATTATAAACAGGAAAAACTGGTTGCTTCTTGGAGAATTCCTGTTTCGTAGACACAATTTCAAGAGATTGTGGGACCATTCGTGGCTCATAAAAACATGATTACAGCTCCTTTTCCAAGAGAGAATCCTTGTTTTGATCCATTTCTTCCCTCCTAGGACATCTCTTGGGAAGGCTCCCAGGTTGATAGGTTGGTGAAAGAAAACTAATGTTCCACTCAGCAGGCCACTGTTACCCCCCCTATGGGGACATTGAACACTTGCCTTGAATGCATTTGCCAAAGATCATACTTATTAACTTAATTCTGTCTGACTTGAAAGCTCTAACATGCAAATTCATGTATGTCAATAGACTCCATCATGGAAAGGGGTGTTTCCAGAATGGTCAGGATTGCTGGGGGAACCAAGAGGTCACCCTGTTCTAAGAGACCCTCCTGCCACCCTCCCACCGGGTTGTTCTTCATTCAGGTTTAAACACATAGGCTCCAAAAGGGGAATGTTTAAATCCAAATGAGAACATGTACCATTCTACAAAGTAAAACCATATTTACCAGAGTGGCTGGTAACGTTGGCATAGGAGGGAGGCAAGAAAAACCGGTCATCTTGAGTAAGTTTTACCTTTTCAGCTGTCCCCTGCTGTGTTACTGAAAAATGAATGGTTTGGGGACGGTGTTGATTTTCAGTCTTGGAAATTAGCTCTGCAACTTCGAGGGAGGAAATAGATAGTGGCAGCAGAACACTAGCAGTGATTAAGGGGCCCTGAGCCAATAAATCTGAAAGAGGGAGGCCCCCTGAACTCTGTCCCTGAACATTAGGATGGGGCAAGAGGAAGCTGGTGCTGGGGCGAAGCTGGAAGCAACTTAACAGCTAAGAGGGACACCTCCCAAAGCTGACCACCCCCATGCCTGCACACCCTCGCGAGCTCAGGCCTTCCAGCCTTGGGGGTCCTGGAACAGCAGCGGCACAGACCGCATCCGACTCAGGGTCTCCAAGTCCTGTGGCACATAAAGTCCAGAGTAGGCAGGGTGCAGGCAGGACGGGGTCCCCACGGATCCCTAAGAAGGAGCACGGAACCCACAGAGATAGAGTCATTTGCATAGCCGCCTCAGAGTGCGAAATCACTCCTTGTGGAGACAGACATTTGGAAACAGATAAAGCGCAGGAAGAATGCCTCTTTTTGACTTCAGAGATGAATGTAGATGTGAGCGCCTTAGTTCTGTTTTAGGGAGACTCTTCTCGGTTACAGATAACCGGGATCGGGGAGATTGGGTTACCTAATAATGGGTCGCTTTAGGCCTGCCATCATCACTTATCAGGTACATTAGTTTAAAACCTGCAATTTTGAACTTAGCATTATTGAGCTTTTCAAAGATTAAATTACTGAACTTTTGTTGGAGAGTGTCTCTGTGAAATTTCCTGAAAAGGATAGCCCTCCTCCTTTGTGTGAAAGTAGAGCCAAATCACATACTTTATTGATATTTATAGACATACAAATGATAGTGCTAATGTACTTTAATGTCTGTGGACTTGGCTGGGAAGGCTGAGGGCTGTGATTTGGCCTTTTGTTTTTCTTGAGATAATGCAGAGTACTGTAGGCACTTTGTGAGTTTAATCAGAGCAGGTAGCTTTTTTTCTTTTTGTTTTCCCCAAAGCCTTGTTTCAGAAGAAGGCTTACACCCAAGTCTTTTTCAAAAAAGGCTCCGTGCCTTCTTTAAAGTATTGTAGCCTCAAAAACACATCCCCATGCCTATTTGTTCCCTTTCAAATTAGGTGGGAAATGAGGGGACATTGATGTTTTAACAAAGGCAACTTGATTGTAAGACTCACCTAGAAAATTCCTCCTGCTTGGTGATGCCAGGGAGGGTTTAGAATTCTGAACTCACCATGGGTTTAACAAGCATCCAGGCATGTACCAACTTCGAAATTTTGAACCAGGGTTCTGGGGTGACTGAGAAGAGGAGGTAACTTACCTCTCTTTCTTTAGGGAGTTTGCCCCCATTTTCTGCCCACCAGAGAGAAATTATAAGCCAATTTCTGGCAAAGACAGAAATGGAACCTGACTATCCTAGCCAATTGATGAAATCTTGAATTTCTCTAGGAAAGGAATGGCTGGGCAAGGATAATGGGAAGCATGTACTGCTAAGATGCTGGAGAAAGAGGTGAGGTTTGTTTAAACCAAAACCAAAATAAAAATCCAATGCACCTCAAAGTCTAACGCATTTCAAAGTTCTGGTCAAGCTGAACAAAATTTAGGTTTTTGGCAGCAATTATTAAAATGAATTTGTGCCCACCAGTGTATCTATGCTAATTCATTGTTAAAATGTATTTTGGACTTTATAGCCTCTAAGACTGGGTAATAAGCTAATTTAAAAAATGAACTTAACGGGGCCTCCCCTGCTGGTGCAGCGGTTGAGCGCTGGGCTGCGAGGCTGCCCACAGCCTCTGCAGCGCCAGTTCGATCCCCGGCCACCGGCGAGGCTCCCACAAAACAAACAAACAAACAAACAACAAACAAAAAAACTTACAGAAAAGCTTGTAAGAAATACGAACAGCAGACAAAGATGAGTCAGTTACTTTAAATCTAAATTTTTGTATTACAGAAATGATAAAGCTCAAGCACTTTCCTGTCATTACTGTCATTCAGAAGTTTTTAGCAACCCAGTGTAAATGGTATTTGCTGCTCAAGTACACAAAGAAATAAGTCAGCAAAGGGTAACTGACCTGTTCCCATATCTCTCCTGATATCCTGGTAAAGGGCTCAGTGTCTACTTAAATCAGAAGATATATTTGCAGTGAGTTACTTCAAATGGCAACTCTAAAAGTAACACCTTAGTATCTCACTAGCTTTAGACAGAAAATTTTGAACACCCCCCACCCCCGCTTTCTTTCTGGTTAGTTCTGAGTCCTAAATCTGGACATAACAGGACTCCTTCTTGGAGACTGTTTTCCTGGTCTACATTCAGAGTGGCTGAGACTTTCCTCCCTATCCTTCTAGACCCCCAAACTGTATTTCACATCGGTACATGTCAGGGTGTTTATTACTCATGCTCACACCCAGGTGTGGGGTGTATGCAAATGCAATCATCTCCACTCTTATGAACGATTTTTCAGATCTGACCAAAATATCCAAGAGGCTCTGCTTTCAAATGGAGCTTTAAGTCAATATTTCATTTCATTTATTTTATTTTTTTTAAAGATTTTTTTATTTTTATTTATTTATGAAAGCACTGGGTACAGTCAGAAGCGCAGGAGGGTGAGAGAATTCACCAGAGCCAGAGCGGGGAGCAGAGCAGGCAGAAGGACCGAAGGACACTGCTGAGGGGAGCAGCGGGCGGCAGGAGAGGTCTGCGCGCCATGTGGGACCCTCCTCCGGTGGCCGGGGAGCAGGCGGGGATTGAACTGGCGCTGCAGAGGCTGCGGGCATCTTCGCAACCCAGCACTCAACCGCTGTGCTACCGGGGAGGCCCTCTTTCATTTATTTTTTAAGTATCAGGAGAACATCTACTGAAGGTTCCCCCTAAAACTTGAATTTGAATTTCCATTCAAATCACAAATGAATTAAGATGAATTAAGATGAAGGAAGGAATGGAGCATTTCTTTTTAAACAAGATATACTGTTTTCAACTGCAGAATAAAGCCAGGAGTTAGCTTTTACCTGGTTGCTGAATTTCCCCAGAGCACAAAGGGATTGCAGAGGACAAGTGAGTGCAGGGTACACTAATGGGGCACACTAATGGGGCATCGACTCCACGGCTCCTTCTGAGAGAGGCGAAGAAAGGAAAAGTCAGGAGCCAGAGGTCACCCCGATAAGTTCCTTCCATTGCTTTCTCCCATTGTGTCTGTTACACTTATTGGTGTGAACAATGTTGTTTTGTGTTCAGAAAGACAGTCATGAGCAAAAAATAGAACGGTGAGTGATAAGCCGAGCTCAGGAAATTGGAGAATGACGCATTTGCGATAATATATGTTAATTTGGTTGGACAGATGTGAATATTTTCATCAAGAACAAAGAGCAGGCCGGACTGTTGCTGCTCCATCTGTTCATTTAGACTTCTGCCTTCTTACCCATGTTCAAAACACGCGCATCTCTTGGGAATGGTTTTGTTTTGTTTTAAAAACAAATACATTTTGTGGTGGTGGCTTATTTATTTAAAATTACCATATTTTTCTTGCTTTGGAGATAAAAACTCTCGTGGAGCCAGACTTCAAATAGCTGATGTTCTGAGCACATCAAAACAATGAAAGTGTTTTTGAAACCAAATAAAAGCATTTTTTGAATGACTCCCTCATCCATTCACGTCTCCTTTCAGCTGAGCGGCACTGGCTCAGATAAAGTCCCGAACACCTCACCGCCTATTCAAAAGTATCAGATTCAGCTGAAGGTGAAGAAAACGAGCTATCTGCAATATTCATGAGCTGGGAACGTCCCAAGTTTGACCATTGTCTGAATGACTTTACAACTGCTCGGGGTATGTGTTACATAACAGATACTCGGGGGCACCCAGCTCCCCTATCAAGCCAAACCTTGTAAGCCAGCCCGAAGGGACCTCCCCCTGCCCCGGTCTTCTTCCCCAGTTCAGGTCCCAAGAAAAACTACTGCCCAGTCTTTGAAGTGTGCTAGCCTACTTCTTGACTTACCAGTCTCAACTAGAGGCCTTGATAACCTTTCAAGTGAACCAACTGGATTAGGCTTTGCGGTAGTTTTTTTCTTTGGAGCAAAGCACAGTTTGGTGCACCGAAATTAAACTGAAATAGGGAAAAGACTCATTTTACTGGGAGAGACAAGAAGGTACGAAGGAGTCCATGTATGGAAGGATGTAAAGAAGGGAGGGGGGATGGAAAAAAAAGAAGGCAAGAAAGAAGCAGCTGGAGTTACGCTTCCCTCAAGGACAGTGCAATTTCTAAGTCTTCTGGATGAGGTCTTCAAGATGAATGATGCCTATTTTAATATTTCCTCCTCAAAGCAGCTCCCATATATCTGCCTAATATTCAACCTATAACCAAGGTCAGAATAAGTACTTAGAATCTTATACCCCAGAGTATGAGGTTGTGGAAAAAGCCCCCAGATTTGAGTCCCAGCTCAGCCACTAACTGTGACCTTGGACAAGGAACTAGATTTTTCTGACCAGGAAATACTCTCATCTCTAAACCCACACCATTTTATTACCTCTGCTGTCCTCCTTCTAAACAGAATAATCTCCTAGCCAGATGGCAAGCCAGGTGTGAGGTTTAGACTGGCCCTAAATCTGTTGGAGAGATTGAGAGTGAAGGTCTTGTGAATACCAAGGAAGACGGCTAAGCCTCTGTCATGGGTTGAGTTACGTCTCTCCAAAGATACACCCACACCCTAACCCCCAGCACCCATGACTGTGACCTTTTTTGGAAAAAGGGTCTTTGCAGATAGAAAGAAGTCAAGGATCTCCAAACAAGGTCATCCTGGGTCATTCAGGTGGGTCTTCAATCCAATGACAAGTGTCCTCAGAAGAGACAGAAAGAAGAAGACAGACGCCAGGGAGAAGGCAAGGTGAGGACCAGGCCAAGGCTGGAGGATGCAGCCACAGAGGTTGGGAGACCAGGGAGGCTTCTGCCCCAACACGGCAACAAGCTGAGACGTCAGCGAGAAAGCACGAGGTAGATACCTCCATTTAGGACTTGGGCCTCCAGATCCGTGAGAGAAAATGTCAGTCATTTTAAGCCACCCAGTTTGTGAGGACTGCTATGCAGCTGAGGTAACTGGCAGGACTGAGGGACTGGATGGTTTTCTTCGAGGGGCACAGATACCAGCTGTCTGCAGGCCACACCAGCCACACCAGCCACGCTGGCCATGCAGCCATGCCGGGCCCACAGCCCCACAGCACTTCTCTTTGTCAGCTTTTGATTCAAGAAAGAGCAGCCATAGGTCACATGGGAAGTCCGGGGACCTTGGCGCAGGGGTGAGCTCCCCTCCAGGGAGGCTGCTCTCCGATCCCGGCTTTGCCGTGACTCCCCTTCTCACAGAGACAAGGCCACATGATCTACTTGCCTCCAAGCTGTTTTACTTGAGGAAAGGCTGGTCACATGTGCGTTTTCAGGAGGGGACGTTTTCTGGGCGGTGTCTATTAGTCATGGACTGAGCTGTGTGGAAGACAAAGAAAAGGATGAAGAAATGCAGCTCTGTGCAGTGACCTGCATCCTGCATCTTCTTGGCCTCCTGCCCAGAGCAGTGGGCTCCTGGCTGGGTAGCAAGAGTGAAGACATCCCGAGGGCCAGACTGCAAGCAACCTCCAGAGAGGCTTTCCTTAATCATTTCCATGAGATTCTACCCGTCTTTCTAGCTTCCAGTTTTGATTTAGAAGAAGGGAGACTATGAGAGACCAATTATTTGGAGGTGTGCTCCCCCAACTTAGCTCCCCCAACTCGGCTCCCTCTCTGGGGGAGCCCTTGGTGATGTTGACTGGGCCGTGCCTTTCCTCAGGAGGCCACCTTCATATCACGCTCTCCGAGCTCCCATTTCACTGAATTGCAGCCCTTATTTTCCTACCTGCCTTTATCTCCACAAACCTGCCTTTGTCTCTGGCTCCCCCAGAGCCTGGTGGTGACACAGAACTCAGAAGAGAGAGGCGCTTCCGCAGACGGGTGGAGAGCGGGGCACCCCAGCAGATGTTTAGGTCTTGGCCGCCATGTCAGGCGCCTCATCTTCCTCCTGGGTGCCGCGGGCACGGAGGATGCCAGCCTTTTGCTTGAGGAGGTGGCCTCAGAGGGGAGAGCTGAGCTGGGGGAGCACATGACACATAAGCAAAAAAAAAAAAAAATACATGACACGTTAGTAAGCATTTCAGGCATGACGTAAGGATGATGGGGAAAGTGAACCTCCGCCTCAACCCCTGTCCCAGAGGGAAATTCTGACAGCCATTTGGCAAGTCTTTCTCCAGACCACTGAGTACACCCTCCCCATCCGTCTGTCTATCCAGCCATGCCTCCATCCATCAACTACCTGTGTATCCATCTGTCCGTCCATCCATCCATCATCTATCCATCATGTGTCCTAATCTTTCATTTCACTCTATGTTTTCCTACAACTTGCTTCTTCCCTTAAACATTACCTTTTGGAGAGTTTCCCATGTCAGTACATAGCAAACCCCACGATTTCACAGTCCCCTTCTGCCCATAGGTGGACAACCAGCTTGTTTTCACTGCTGGGAACCAGGTGGCAAGACCCCTCCTCATTCACTCATCCTGGTGCACATGTGTATTTTTTTGGCTGGTCAGGTCGTGAGTTCAATTTTGAAATGCTGGCGATTTCCGCAGGAGCCTCCTCTTCTCTCTTCCCCCTCTGCTCTGGGAACTCTCCTGGAATGGTCCCTAGGTCAGGGGCATTTCTCTCTCTCTCTCTCTCTCTCTCTCTCTCTCTCTCTCTCTCTCTTTCACATACACACACACACACACACACACACACACACACATTCAGGAGTTGTTTGGGGGGAGGTAGATGTGTGTCCGGTCTGCTCTCTGGAGATGGGCAGTGACAACTGCCCGAAGCCCCGGACCCAGGACCTGCTATGGACAGAAACAGTCTTTATGAGCGAATAAGTGAACTCGTGCTTCAGGCAGACAGTGACTTTTGATTAAAGACAAGTGTCTCCTTCAAGAGACTGATTTGGTGATGATTTCTGTGTCGGTAAATCCCCTTCAATTAACCATTCACCACCACCAGCTATTGTGCCACTGACTTCTATATGGGAGTAAAGGGGGGGCTGGCTTGGGGGGAGCATGTGCACCTCTCATTTCTGTGTAAATGGAGCAGAAAGGACATTCCTCCTGATTCATGAAGTCCCTGAAGCCTCCTACCAGACAGTTTAATGGTCAGCACGGTGGCTTGTGGGCAAGAGAGGGGGTGCTGGCACATGGACGGGCTCTCCGCTGCTTTATGAACTTCTTTGAGAGACTTTGACACCACTTCCATCCAGGGGTGTGTGGCTACTCATGGGATGGTGCCCTGGGATGCTTACAAGCAGGTGCAGGCCCAGAAACCTTGGCTGACAGTTGCCCAATCCCACTTGAACTTGACAGAAACTCTCCTACAACCTGGATCCAGTTTCCTGAGCGAGGCTGGGTCTCTGGCTGCCTCACCCGGTGCCTCCCACTGACAGGTGCTGCAGATGTGAGCCTGCTGGGCCTTCCTCGGCAGCCATCTGTCAGCGAGGCCTTCGCTCCTCCAGGCAACAGGCGTGTTGATAAGAATATACACTTTCTGCAGCTGACAGACTTTGCTATTCAAAACACTGTAAAAAAATGGCTATAGGAATTTAATTAGCAACTTCCATTAAGAGATTAGATGAGAAGAACAAAGAGAAACCAAGGGAAGGGCTTCTTAATAAAACCGGAGAAGCTGCAGAATATTCATAGTGTAACAAAGGAAATGGAGAATCTGCTCTGTGAAGACTGCAGGTGACAGAGAAGTACGTGTGTGTTCTCTCCACTAACGATAGCGCCCCTCACTGGGGTCTGGCAGGTAGCAGGTGTGGGAGCCCGCTGGTCAGGTAGGGGAACCTGTGTGTGTCCACCGGGCCTGCATCCTGCGCTCTCTGGCTAGTTGACTGGACACCAGTCGCCGGGGCTGGGCCTCACTGGGCCTCCGGCTGCCTCATCACCTCACTCGGAATTGTATGTTGGGTGGATGGGGTGAAAGAATATTAATGGACCAGGGCAAGCCCATTCCTTCCACCAAGAAATCAGGTTCCCAGCAGGTTTTCTTTAGGATCATGGTTGCATGTGTGTGGGGGGTGGCAGGGAGGGAGGCTCTGCTGTGCTGACCTAGGACTCTCCCACCTCATTTTGTTTAGACCCCTTAGACTGAGGAACAGAACAAAGGGTTGGTTCAAAATCCTGCGGTGAACCCCAAAGCTGGATTCCTGCCATTCCTGAGTGTCGATGCTCCCCCTAAAGAAAGCATAGTACTTTGGGGGAGGGTGAGTGAGGCATGTGCACATGTGGAGATGTGGAGTTGTACCCCCAATTCTATAATGATGTCAACAAATAACAAAGCAATAAAAGCTGATCTTTAAAAAGAAAAAAAAGACACCTTGTAAGGGGATCAGGTGCGGACCAGGACCTGGCAGCCCCGCCTGGCGAGCAGCAAGTTTGGCCCGCGCCACCTGCCCCTCCTGGCCAGTCACCCCCGGGCTGAGTGGATCCCCTGGATGACTGGGAAGTCAGCTGTTTCCCCAGGCCCAAGAGACAAAAGGATGGTTTCTGGGTCACAGACGCCCTCCTGATTTTGATCTGATTCAAGGCCTAGTAAAATGATTCAGATAGGACTCGCCGGTGCCACGTTGGAGGCTATCAGCTCATTAATCTCATTTTTTAATCAGCATAAATCCAAATGTGGTGAGATGATTTTTGTACTTTGTTGAGGAGTCCCAATATCCAGCTATCCATAAGAAACCTGAAAATAGAAAGATTCATTCAAACTTGGGTTTGCATCAAAACTGACCTATGCTTGAAATCTGCACACACAGACATGTCCAGTAAAGTTAAAATGAAATTTTTGTGAGATTCGTCTTAGCTCCAAAGACAAAATTAGGTAAAAAAATACATTAATTAATAACTGAGTCATAGCCTACATACTGCAAATACAAGATATCTCTGTAATGTGTTCTAGTTTCTAAAAGGTTAATTAATTTTTTTTATTCCCAGGGTAAAAAATAAGGTTAATTCAAGATAATGAGATAGATGGGTGGATTTATGGGTGGAAATGAAAGCTGGAAAATTGCTGATGGCTTGGCAAAAGAACCAAAGGAAATTATCATCACTGTCTTTTGTTCTTGCGAACTCAAAGCCACGTCTTGTAGTTGTTAGTGTAAAATGAGCTATATTAGGGAAAGTGTGATTTCAGTGGTTGCTAAATGTAGCCAGCACCCTGTAAGTGGGTCATAAGCTCCCAAGCAGAATGGCGGCCCTGACCTTTCTGAGGACTGGCCTATCTGCTGGGCTTTCCAAAGCCACTGTTCCCCCTGCTCTTCTGCCCAGGTGAATCCTTTCATCTGCTCTGATCAAGGGGCCTAGTGGTTCATAGCTTATACTCATACAGTCTTCATAACTAATATGGAGAACTGCTGTCTGTATTGCCACAGAAAGAAAGGCCTAGAAAGGGCCACTGGCAATAAGCTTTATTTCCTGTAATTGTTGGTAACAAGAAGGCTTCCCACCCCAAGGTGTTCTCTCCCCATTTGCAACTCTCACTTCTCAGAGACTTTAACCCCACTCCCCTCTCTGCCTCTTAAGATCAAACTGCAGGACTGAGCAGATTTATGTCTTTCTTTCTCATACCCATGAGGCAGAAGGTCTGTCTTGGCCACTTCTGGTGTCCTGTCCTGTCCCTGCTGCCCTGGGCATCTCTCTGCTAGCTGGTTCGAGCTTGGTGCTAAATACCTAGAAGCTCTTCCAGGCTTTAGCTCTGGATGAGAATCCAGTCATTCTCCAAAATATTTCTTGAGCAACTGTCACATGTCAGGCTCTGCTCTAGGCATCAAGAACATGCGGGAAAAAGGAAGAAAGAAAACAGAGCACCGCGTGGGGAGCTTGCATTATGATGGAGAGAGACAGGCAATAAGCAAGAGAAGGATGGGTTTAAGTGCCCTGAAGTTTCCATTAGCGGAGAGAAGGAACATTGGAAATTCCCTTGGACGTGATAACGTCTGTGGAGAGAGGGGCTCATGGGTGGACCACTGAGCAAGAGTCAGAGGCACCCCAGTCCCCATGGCGCTGGGTGTAGAGGTTGTGTAAGAAGACCAGAGAGACCCCATAGCTTTCTGATGGGTGGCCCTGGGATTCATTTTCCACTGAGAAGTTCACAATTGGGACTTAGACCCATAGTCGGTTTAAGACGAAATCTGCTTGTGAAAGATTTTTTTCTTTCGCAAACATGAAAGAGAAGATCTCGGAATGGGGACACATCCTTTGGCTCTTGTGTGTGAGGAGTTGGGGTGACAGGAAGCTATTTAGGGATGGAGAGGGCTCTCTGATCATTAGGGAACTACCAGCTGGCTCCCCCTCCTGCCACTAGCCTTTGGGAACAGCCCCTCCCTCCAGCCCGCACTATCTCTTTTAAACTCATGTTTAAATATCTACACTTAAATGATAAAGGCACTAGCCTTTCACCTCCAGGATCCTAACTGGATTCAAACTCTAGGCTTCTGGGAAATGAAGTATCTCTTTTAAACTCATGTTTAAATATCTACACTTAAATGATAAAGGCACTAGCCTTTCACCTCCAGGATCCTAACTGGATTCAAACTCTAGGCTTCTGGGAAATGAGTTTGGGCGCCTCCACCGAGCCTGGTAGACCAAAGTCCTTATCTCCAGACTCCAAGCATCCTTCAGCCCTCTTGGCAGGGCTGGAAGTCTGCTCTCAGGGTAAAAAGGGAAGGAACTGGGGTTGCAAGTAAATGACTGAAGTAGTTAAATCAACCCTGAATTCAAATCCCAACCATTTCACGTGAGTACCTCTCTGTGCAGATGACAAAAGTGCTTTTCAGCACCGGACCTGAGTTGCATTTGAGGAGGAGGAAGTCACTTAAAACTGTTAAGCCTCCAAAAATGAGATCAAAGCTACAGAGAAGCATATATGCTTGAGCACCTTAATAAATTTAAATGTTCTTTGAACTGTTTCCTTACCTACCTTAGAAGAACCTGTGCATTTGCCCCGTGCAACTGCCGCGGCAACCACCACTTTTATTTTATTTATTTATTATTTTTTAAAAGATTTATTTATTATTTATGCATACAAGAGCTGGGGTGCAGGCCAGAGGTGCAGGGGGTGAGAGGATTCACCAGTGACAGAGTGGGGAGCAGAACAGGCAGACTGACTGAAATACACTGCTGAGGAGAGCAGCAGGCTAGTCAGGAGAGGTCTGTCTCGCCATGTGGGTCACCTCCCTGGCCAGGGATCAAACTTGTGCTGCAGTGGCTGCAGATAGCTTCATAGGTTGTGTCTTAACCCTTTGCGTCCCCAGGGATGCCACCACCACTTTTATCTTGAACAGACCTGAAGATGTGTAGACACGTTGGGGGTGGCATGTGCCAAGATCGTGTGTTCTAAAGCGAATTCAGGAAGTTTAGAACAACACACTGATGTTGTCTCCAAACACTCTAAAAATCAAAACAGCAGGGAGCCAAAAAGGGGCAACAGGAGACCCAATCATGGTGGACTCAGCTTGAGGTACCAAGAGGGGTAATTTCTGACCAGGAGACGGACTTAGCTGGTGGATGGTGGACGAGAACTAGGCTATTAAGGGAGACTTAGGTGGTTCTGAATCGTTTGCTTTCCAGGTATTCAGAGGCAGACATTTATTTCCCCCGCCCCTGGCCTGCCCCCGCCCCTCTGCTCTCCTCTCTCCGTGTTTCCATTTATCAAGTTAGCATTTTGCTCACAATAAAATGGATGACAGTTTCATTACAGAATGGCATCACTTGTCAAACTTTGAATTACTGATCATAAAAATATCTGTTATGCTTTGAAGGATTGTTGGAGGACTTCCATTTATATATATATATATATTTTTTTTATCAGTAGGGCTGTTTAGTGCAACATGCACTCGGAGAGGGGGGAGAGAGGAAGAAATCAAACCCGGCCGAGGAGCCCAGGGTTGGGTGTATCCTCCCCATACAAACAAGCTTCTATCACAGCTCTAGACAGCAGAAATAAAAGGAAGCTTTTTGGCTCACAGCTATAAAAAAAATTATCATAGTGATGAAGTTCCTCAGCCATCAACAGAGCTGTGATAACGCTGTTTGATGATGATTTTCCCATGAATGTTAAACAGCCGCCACTGCGGCGGGAAAGGAGCTTATCTGCACCTAATACTGATCTCTAATTCCTGCCCTTCTTGAACCATCCATTTTCTAACAGCATTAACTGGCAAATTTACATCCCATCTTAATGCTGCTAAAGAGGACAGAAGATGAAGAGTAAATGACAGCAATGTAATGAGGGTGGCTTTTTTCTCCTTTCTCTTTAATGGCTGAAGATTTACACAATTGTCTGTAAGCTTATATAGAGAGCTTACCTGAACCTTTTCCCAGCATGGATTCAACTTACAGGAGCTTTTGTTAACTAAACACACATAAATATTTTTAAGGAGGTTTAATAGAGTGACTTCAAAAGAAAGTCAAAGGATGGAAAAACAGGAAAAATACATTTCAATGTCATAAATACTATAAATGTCATAAAGGGCTAATGATTTCCAAACCAACAAGGTGGTAAAAATAATGTTCTTTTCGGTGACCGCATTGCCAACCTGATTTTGAATATCAGGAAATGATTAATTAAAACCACGATTTACACAGAGTCATGTTCCACCTGCCACCAAGATCCAGGATTTCTCTGATCATGTAACATCCATCAAAATACTACCTGTTCACTAATAGGGTGTGGAGAGATAGCAGGTCATTTCAATGGCAACCTGAATGTGGGGAGCTACAATAGCTGGATGTGAGAAAATCCCATTTGTGCATCCAAATGATGAAAGTAAACCAAATAAAAATCCCCATGGACGAGCCATTTAGCATCAGGGGCTGAAACCTTGAAGTTGTCTTTGACTCTTGCCTCCCCTTCATGCTCTCTATCCAGTCCATTTCCAATCTTGCTTTTGCTTCCTTTGAAATGATTTTTGCATTTACTCTTTCTCTCCCTCTGCTAACCCCTGTTTCTAGCTCCTCTTGTTTTAAGTATTGCCAGTTGCTCTTGTTCTCCCTGCTTTTAGCCTCTGTGCATCCTTCCACCATATTATTAAGATAATACTACAGTATTTTCACCATGTAATATTATGGCTTAAAAAAAAAAAAAGCAAACTACGCGTCCCTCGCGCTGCTTATGCCAATGGTTCTCAAAGTGTGGTCCACAGTAGTAAAGACTTAGTATACATTTAATGAAAGATGTATAAGACCCATGCAATGCAAATGACAGAACATTACAACAGGAAATTAAAGAGGGAAATACATGGAGAGATATGCCTTACTCAAAGGTTAGAACAAATTCTTTGTAAAAGGCCTGATACTAAATACTGGTGTCTGTCAGGTCACATAGGTGTCTGTGGAATATTCTTTTCTATTTTGTCTTTACAACCTTTTCACAATGTAAAAACCATTCTTAGCTCGAGGGCATACAAAAATAGGATAGAATTGGGATGTAGGCCATATTTGTGTTAGAAGATTCAATATCTTGAAATGATAGTTCTCCCCCAGTGATGAATAGATTGATAAATCCCAACCAAGATCCTAACAGACCTTTTTGAAGAAATTAATGAGATAATTTAAAAATGTACATGGACAATCAAGGGACCTAAAGTGGCTAAAATGATTTAGAAAAGCAACATCAGAATGGCAAGACTCGCCGACCTGATTTGTGAGACACTGATGTAAAGCATAGCGAGGAGCAGACTTGAGAGTCCAGAGAAAGACGCACTGTGTGGTCCATAGACACCAAGGCAGTTCAGTGGGAAAGAGCCCCTTGTCAACACATGGTGTGGAGACAACTGGTTATCGGGAGGAGAAGAGAACCTCCACTTTCACACTCTGCCCCCAAATTAACAACAATTAGAGCATAGATCTAAATGTCAAAGCTAAAACCGTTGCATTTCTAGAAAAGAATATAGGGGAAAATCTTAGTGATATTTACTTAGGCCAAGATTTCTAAAGCAGGATACCAAAAACATATTACAAAAGAAAGAAATTGATAAAATAGGTTTCATCAAGATGAAAATCTTGTGCTCTTTAAAAGACAATTCAGAAAACAAAAAGGAAAGTCACAAACTGGGAAAAAAATGTATGCAAAAGATACATAAAGCAAGTGGCTTTTTATCCAGAATATAGAATATCTAAAAACAATTACAATCTAAGACTTTAAATCAAACATATATTGACAACATGACCCAGCAATTCTTCCCACAGTTATTTATTTAGGTGACTCAATGTGTCCTGGGGTGGTGATAAGGAACCTTCCCAGAAACCAATTATTGTTACATGGGTGTCCCAATTTGTATTTCCCCTTAGTACTTTGCATTCTTTTGACACAGTGAATTTTTCATACCTAACAATGCTGCTCTTTCTCATAATCATTTGGGAAAATATCAAAACTTTGGCTTTATAGGACATGTGAGGATGACACTTTCTATTGACCTTGTTAAATATGTTCTCACTTAAGATTTGCGTTGTCAAGTTTCTGCCCATGATAGTCTCAGGAGGGAAAGGATTAATCCATTAAAATCCTAAATGAACAAGACCTCACTGGCATTTTGAAAGCATTTTTGCAATATGATGATAGCTACTTTAATCTGGATGGAATTTTTTTTGTAGATATGGTCATAAATTTTAACCAAAATTCTAATGCTGTTCAATATGGAGCCTAAGAAATCTCAAGTAAAATGTCTTCAGACATTTCACTGACACTGAAAAATATTGCTGTACAGTATCATGCTGAGTAGATCACAGTGATCTGAGGAAAAATATTAATCCATTTAAGAAGCATTTGACATTGACTGCGGACTGGGCATGGGGACATATGGGAGAGTCCAGTCGTAGTAGCAGTAGACAGAGAGGAAATAAAAGTTAAATGAATGAGGTAATTTGTAGTAGTGATCAGTGTGGAATAGGACAGTACATGGAGAATGACCAGGGGCTTCGAGTGCTATTTTGACAGAATGAGCAGAAAATGCAACAAGTTATTTCAGAGACATTTGAAGTATATGTCTAATGGAAAATGCTAATGGGTGTTATCTCTGTGAAGGGTAATTTAATTGTCTTTTCTGTCCTCTGTATTTTCCTAATTTTTTCCCCTGAATATGGACTACTTTCATAGTTAAAGAAATATTCCACGTCTAAAACTTTTCTCTGGCAGCCATCAAATTCAAATCATTGAATTAACCCTGAGAATAAAAATACCATAGAGACCTAAAATTCTAAAGAGAAACTATTATCTCACTTTTTTTATATTCATGATTCAACTGTATTTAAAAAGGTACTATTTGTAAAGCACTCTGAGTGCTTACCACCTAGTTAGTGTTATGTAAATATTTGCTAAATTAATAAATTTATAGGTTGAAATGATTTCTAATCAGTTTAATAAACTATTTGGGGGGAAACGACTATGTGCAAATCTGTTTTCTAAGCACTGTGGAGTATCAGATAATGACATGGTATGAAATTCCAATTTAACTGAGTGTCCTGCCTGTCTCTCTCTGACCTAGCAACCCTATATTCAAGAAAGGTAGAAATCTACAAGGATAGAAAAGCATGCATAGAACTCTCCAGCTGTGATATCTATGTCCCCTGTTTGCAGCAAAAAAACAAACTGATTTTGGTTCTGGTAAGAAAGGAAGCGTGATTTTTTTTTTAAGTCCAATCAAATCCAAAGAGGGAAAATTAATTACTTCTCTTCATTATTGAACTACTTCCTCTCATTGGTGAGAAGAAAAATGACCTCCTTTCAAGGATGTTCATTGTTGTCCACATATAGGCCTCCCTCATAATAAACCTGTTTTAGGTGTGCGGGTGAAGTGTGGTAAGTTGTTGCAACGTCCCTCAAGACAAGATGCTTTCAACCCAGGCACAGTGGATTGTTTGCAATCACAATGGGCCCCCGATGTTTCTGGAAATATTCATGCACATACTAACACCTATTTCACTAGTCATGTAGAAACAACCAACACAAACTTTGTGCCAGAAGATACCAGTTAGGGACCTTAAGCAAAAGACACCCCTTATTTTGTGGAGGTATTTCCCATATGCAACCTGGAATTAATGGATTTCCATCTGTGGGTGCAGAAACTGTTGACAGCTGTGAGCCAGTTGGAAAGGGTATGGGGTGGACAGACTTAGAATCCCTTGCATGGAGATCTATTGAGCCAAAGGAAGGAGAATTTTGATAATACAAGAAGTTTTCTTCTTGTTCTCACTTCTTGTCAACCCTGAGCTTCTAAAAAGCCCATCTTGAAGGCACTTTGGGAGGAAAAAAAAATCACTGAAAACTTTAATCTGGCCTCTACAGGCAGTTTTCACTTTCCACCTCCCCATTCTTCATATCTCTGCTTACTCAGCATGGCTTAATATACATCGAAACACTAAGTCTCCAACTTAGGAATGCGCTTGCTTCTAAAATTTACTTTTAGGTTGATTATGTGGATCTGAGAACATAACTTCTCTGAGGAAAAACTGTTATAAATGGTTGTCAAGTTCCGCATGGGCCCCAAAGTCAATTTAAGAATGTCCCCGAATCTCTTTCCTTAAAAAAGAAAAGTCTAAGGAAAAAAAGGAGTGTGTTGTTCACCTCCAGAAGAATCCCCCAATCAACTGGAGGTGCTGTGTGCCTTTCAGAGCTTTGGAAATGTTACCTAGTCAAACTTTCTACTTGAAAAAAAAAAAGAAGAAAACCCACATTAACAAATGATAATAAATCTATCAGTCTGGACTCTAGATCCAGAAACAGGAGGTGAAATGGCAGGAAGGAGAATTGCCACCTGAGCTTCCTTCCTGATGCAGAACTTGTCCTACGTAAAATGTGGAGAAGCCGGGACACCCCAAGAAGCTGTTTACTCTTCTGTTCTTGTGCTTCCGAGTGGCCCTGATCCAGCCTGGGCATCCTAGCGGCTCCTCTAACCTCTCTCCTCCCCATGGCACCATCCATCTTAAGCAATTTCCCCTGACTTCCAGAGGCCTTCACTTACATGAACGTTATTTTCTGATCTATATTATGACTGATTTTCTTCCTCCCCACATGCCGTCAAACTGCCTGTCCACCCTAGTAGCTGCTCGGTCCAGATACGGGGAGAAAAGCAAGAGTATTAAACTACTTTACAGTAAAATGAAAATGATTGAAAATTCCATAACTTCCAGTGAATTCTTTGCACACTTTAGGATGCTTCTTTAGAGAAAATAAAAATGAAAGTGAAACACCACAGGTATCTGGAGGTGTGTCTGGCCAGTAGGCTGTTCCAGGCTCAGCGCCTCCTCTGAACTTGCTGTTTTCGTCTCTCTGGACAGGCAGCTCCCCTATAAGCTTCCCCGGAGTGTTAGGGTAGTGACTGCAGGACCCCAGGGGGAGGCTGCTTGGAAGCTTCCCTCGTTGGGTGGCTAGAGTGGGTCTGTCTGGATGCCGGGCAAGTCAGTGGAGCCTGGTGTCCAGTCCCAGGGGCAGGGACTAGGTGAAGGGCCCCATCTGCAATGTCCAGGTGTGGATGGAGCCAAAGACCAAGAAAGCCAGAGTCCTTGAACTGCGCCCAGGTCATGCTAGGAAAGCCTAGGTGATGGTCAACGCTGTGGGTGAGGCTGACATGGGAAGTTAGCCTGAGGATCCAGGTAGAACCGATATAGGGAAGGGTGATGAGCAAGAGGCCCAGGGGGACAGCCCAGTGGTGCTTGAGTGACCATGGCCTCCCTTACGTGACCATCGGCTGTTTGGCTTATGGACCATGTAGCTCAAAAGGTAGGGTGGGAGGACAATGTGTCCTTTGGTCTGTACTTATGATCTTATGATTTTGTTCTGAGTAAACCCTTGGAAAATGGCGGGATTTGGGATTTTGCTTCTTAACTTTGTGCTTAAGATGGCAAAGTAGCATCTGTGGTTTGTGCTTACTGTTATCTCCTGTCAGCCCACACAAAAGCAACATCCTTTGAAGTTGGGTTTTTGTTTTTGTTTTGAATTAGCACTGTGCTAATCATCAGAGAACTCACACTTTCTACCTGAGCTGCCAACAATGCTGTTTGGCCCCTGGGCTTAGCTCCTCCTCTGTCTGCTGGACTATTGGAAATCTCTGATGTCTGGGCTTCTGGAGTGGACAAAGCCCTGGAGGTCCCGCGAATCCTGAGCTGTTGTCTCCTTCCTCTACCCCATTGTGAGACAGGCCTTCCCATTTGGCCCTTGTACCTGGTCTCTGCTACCCTGCTACCCCGACTCTTTCTCTGCTAGATTATGCCAGCACCTTCCCCTGAGGAACCAGTCCTGGTTTCCAGATGCCGATGCCTGGTTTTGAGATGTCTGCAGATGACCTGAACTTCCATGTCCACCCAGAATTCTCAATTCTGCATTTAACCAACTACCTAGACAGCCTATGGTAAATGTATCCTCCATATCTCATTATCTAACTTGAACTTCTTCCTGGTCCTGTCCTCTTGACTGCTTCCGCAAGGCCTCCAACCCCTGTAACCTTGTTACAGGCTGCATTAGTTTCCTTGCCTCTGCTAGGCTGGGTCTAGCACAGGAGCCATCCATGTCACTACTTTGGCCTGTGACTTTCATCATTTGGAGTGCTGCTTCTGCAAAAGAATTTCTGTCTAAACTCTGTAGCCAATACCGCTGTTAATAAAATTGTTAGTTTTTGTCTGCTTTATTGATATGATGAAAGGAATTTAGAGAGAAACCCAACCAATGGTTCAGGCAAGGCATGTTTATTGTGGATCACACAATAGGAGAGGGGGTGTGATGAATGCCTCGAACCCCATTCAGCCTGACAGTGGTGGTGGTGGGGTGTCTTGGTTTTGGGGGGGTTGATCACTGGTGCTGAGTAGTGGACAAGCAGGGCATTGGCTGGTCAGGGTTTTGTGATGTTCAAAATAAACAAGGACCAGGTGAAATCAGTAACAGGAAAGTAACAAGCGAGCACTAGATTAACTCAATAGTGAGAAGATGAGGTAACAAACAAGGACCAGGTTCCGGGGGCCCTGTAACGAAATGACTATGTCTCAGGCTCCATTTGCTGATAGTAACACTTCCTGCAGCACCTTAGAGTTCGCCATCCACTCTTCTGATACGCATTGGTTCTACTAAATAGGTAAGTCCTATATTATTCTAGTTTACAGTAAGACAGCTAAAGCTCTGCATTCTACTAGAACATCCAGCCACACAGTTATTGACTGATATCAATGGAACGTAAGTAGGTGGTCCAGTCAAGATAATTCTTTTCACTCACTCTTGCTGCCAACTCTGCTGATGTAGAGCTGCACAAGAGTCAAGTCTGATTCCTAGCTGGCATATCATCTTGGTCAAGAAGCTGAGAATGCTATTGATTCATTTCACAAATATTTGTTGAGTGTCCACTAGCGCCAATCATTCTTTCAGATGCTCAGGACACTCCTGCATTGGGGGTGTCTTGCTCGAGATGCTCAGCTGCCAGTGCTGCGTTCAGATATTACTCTGACCCTTGCTTAGCCTCTGCAAGCGGACGTGACTGTCCTGTGACTCCAGGCTCATCCAGCTTTGGATCTGTGAGTTTGGGGCTCGCCTCCGAGGACACCTTTCAATCAGGAGCTGACAGTCTCTTGCTCAAGTCCCAGACTTGTTCACTCCAAGTACTGTCCAATCCGGATGCTATCATTGAAAATAATCTCAGAGAAGCCACAAGAAATAAAATAACATGATGGCTCCTGCATGCAACTGTTGCAGGGCTTGGGACGCACCGGCTAGGGTGTTGTCTCCTGATGTCTGTGCGTCTGGTTCTGGTGTGATTGACAAGAGACATGAACAAAAAGCAGCTGGGCTGTGTCGTTTGATTTTCAACTGGTTTTACAAAAATTGTTTCACTGGTAAAAATCATTTCAGAGAAAAAACCAGAAAATGTATCTGGGGTAAAATAAAAACATAGCATTTGGGGGGTGCATATTGAACTTCCGCCCAGAAGACGATCCATAGTTGATTTGATTCACAAAATAAGCCTTAAAGATCTGTCACTCACTGTAATTATCTTGGAATTTTTTGTATGACGGGAACATGAAAACCCGACTGTGCTGTCAGAAGTGGTTTTGTTTTTAATATTATTCTTTATTTTCTAATCTATCTTAAAGTATTGGTGTGAATTAAACTCACTGAGGAGGAAACCAGCGAATGTCTTCCATAATGTGGTTATGAAAATAAGAGCAGAATTGTTATTTCTCTCGTCTGGGACACTGGATGCTTGCAGACCAGGGCAGGGATGGGGGGTGCGGGTGAGGGGGGAGTTGCAGCACACTTTCACTCCCAAACCAAGACTTGGTTAAATGCATTTAGATGTCCTCTCTCTTGCTCCAAACATGTAGATGCAATTCAGTACAAGAAAAACAGAAAACTGAAAATACCTATATTCTACTGATAAGTCATAAGAAAGTCACTGGTAAACAAGGAGGCTTCATTGAAATCTGGTTGTACATAATGTTTATGGTCCAAAAGGAGGGTGGGTAGTTTGGATTGCACCATGCAAGCCTTCCTGATTTTAATGAAACCACATCCTGTCTGGCCATTACCTAAAGCCGGAAGCCCAGTACTGGAAATGTCCTCAGAACTTTCATCTTGAAATGTCAAATAATATAAATTTTCTTTATCCTTATATCTAGAGGGTCAAGAGTGGATGCATATAACAAAACTGAAAATATTCTTTAGTCACTTGTGATATTTCTATGTCATTTGTTTAAGGTCAAATGGTCTACCTATTTATCATCTTAACACTATAGTCTTAAGAAAAATGCCCTCATCCAGGATGGGTCCTGCTGCCTATCTGTCCACCTATAATCCATGGAGAGTGGGGCTCTGTTTGCCATTTCTAATGAGAGTGGGCAGGGAAGTGTGATGCATAGCAGAATACTGAGTTTCTGCCCTTCAACTCTGGACTTCTAGAAGTTTCTTTTAAGTATTGGTTGTTCGAGAAATGCCCCTGATAATATACATGCAGCTTGATGGATCTGTAATATGGTTAGTTCTTCAAAATTCAGAGAAAACATGTAGTAATTGTCTTGACCCACAATGGCATGAAGCAGTTCTCATGACAGTCTGATGACAAGGATCTGAGGAAAGAGTTTCTGTGTAGTAAAGATCATGTATCTGCTTAACTCTGTTGACAGTAAAATACAGATTTCATCTTCTTCTCTGGGTCAGGAGTACACTGTTGGAACAGTAGTTTTATATCTTTTTTCTAGACAAAACAAAATTACAAGTATCACTTGCTGAGCAAACACCTCAAGAACTTTTAAAAAAATAATTGAAATTTTAAAATACAAAATAGGAGAGAATTTGCATCATGTCATGTCAGGGGTGATGAAGTTCTTAATACTCACATATAATCATGTATTAGTATACTTCCCTTCTCAGTTCGCAATATGGCCAGCACAGAAGTCTTTGATTTGTGTAATTTTTATGTATACTAGATAGTTACATAAATAACTCCTGGAATGATTAATTTTGTAGGGCAGAGAATTTATTTGCAAGGTAAAGAGTCATCTCTCAATGTACCTTTTTCCCCAGAATAGCCCTGACATATCACATAGCTTAAATATGCTGCCCTCTGTGCTTCATAATCAATAGTTAAGCAGGAAAGGGGGCTGGGAAGGAAAATGATATCAAATTCCCTTGAATTTGTGGTTAAACTAAAACTGGTCCTAGATCCTTTCTCATTCAAAGGATTTATATTAAGGATTTATTAAAAAACAATGTTTATTGAGATTTTTAAAGGCGATATAATTCTCTAAGCCACAATATTTTTTTTCATTTTGCACAAATAGCACATTTTAATTATTATTATTATTTCAAACATTGGTGTATACTTTCTTTTTCTTTTTTTTTTTAAAGATTTATTTATTTATTCAAGAACTGGGGTACAGACCAGATGCGCGGGAGGGTAAGAGGATTCACCAGAGATAGAGTGGGAAACAGACTGACGAAATACACTGCTGAGGGGAGCAGCGGGCACAACAGGAGAGGTCTGCCGCACCATGTGGGACCCTTGTCGGCCGGTGGGGATCGAACCGGTGCTGCAGAGGCTGCAGACAGCTTCACAGTGCTGTGCTCAACCACCTGCGCCATCAAGGGAGGCCCACAAATACCACTTTAATAAAATCTTTGTGTAATGGCAAGGCAACTCTCTACCCCAGTTTCCTCATCTGTAAAATTCTTTTCACATTTTTTAATGTAAAAGGGCATTAAAAAATTTGCAGCTAGATCACAAAAATCTGCAAAGAGCTGATGAGACTCAACAACAACAAAGAAAATAATCTGGTCAAAAAATGGGCAGAAGAGCTAAAAAGAAACTTCTCTGAAGAGGAAATGCAAATGGCCAACAGGCATATGAAAAAATGTTCAACATCACTTGTCATCAGGGAAATGCAAATCAAAACTACCACGAGATACCATCTTACACCAGTGAGAATGGCACATATTAAAAAAACTAGCAACAACAAATGTTGGCGAGGGTGTGGAGAAAAAGGAACTCTCCTGCACTGTTTCCAACCACTGTGGAGAGCTGTGTGGAGATTTCTGGACCTACTAAACATAGAGCTTCCATATGATCCAGCAATTCCACTCCTAGGTATTTACCCAAAGGACACAGAAACATCAATTCCAAAGAACACCTGCACCCCTATGTTTATAGCAGCACTGTTTATAATAGCTAAGCTTTGGAAACAACCCAAATGCCCAAAAATAGACTGGATCAAGAAGATGTGGTCCATATACACCATGGAATATTACTCAGCATTCAAAAAAGATAAACACATACAATTTGCAGCAACATGGATGGCGCTGGAAGGGATCATGCTCAGCGAAATAAGCCAGAAAGAAAAAGAAAAATACCGGATGGTCTCACTCATAGCAGGAATCTAGAAAACTTAAATAAGGGACCAGGAAAATGAATAACTATAAGAAAGTGAAAATCAAAATCAACAAAAAACTATGAACCAGAGACACTTTTAGGGGGGCGGGGGCGGGAGGGGAGGGATTGGGGTCAGAATGGGGGGGCTGCAATTGTATGGGGAATATAAAAATAAAATTTATTATTTAAAAAAAATTTGCAGCTAATAACTCTACAATCACATGATTAGAAATGATTCCCAACAGCTAGGAAAGATGGTTAAAAGGAAATTTGTGTGTATGCCCTTTACAATGGCAACTAAAATGTCCCCTCCCTCATCAGTATGTTCTGTAGATAGAGGTGACACAAGTGTATAGGACATGGGCAGGCATTTACTTACTTATGATCAAGGAGGCTTATCATTTTAGCCTTGCTCAGGTTCTGTCCAACGATGGCTATTTTCATCTTGCTCTGAGGACAGACAGGCTGGCTCCTCACTTCCCTCGTGGACAGAGCTGGGAAGGAGCATATGACACCCAAGGGCTCAACTACAAAATCTGAATCTGTTCAGAGGGCGTTTCTAGCAGATGTCGTGGTGGAGCATAGGGGAGGGTGGAAAGTCCAGTTACAACTCTAGCAGAGCAGTAGAGAGTTGGTGTAGAAACAAGAAAAGGCCCTGTGGGTTTATTTCCTGGCTAAGGGGTCTGGTTCTTTCTCTGGGGCTCAGGAACAAGTAAGTGTTCCTGCTGGCCTTCTCCTGAAGGACACAGCTGACCATTTGTGTGCTAACACAGAGGAACTGAGTGAATGTTCTGGCACAGATGCTCCAGGGTCATCATATCTGTTTCCTGCTTCCGTTCTAGAATCAGCCAGTTCTCCAAGAAGCCCTGGTTCCTTTCACAGGAGTGTGAAACCAAAAGCTGGGCAGGAGGTGAGATCATAGCTTCTGGGCTGTCACTGTTTTTACCAACTCAGTTGCCAGACCAACAAAGTAAATAGGGACACTAAACTGTGTATCTGCATTTACCTGTGTAATCATCTGCATTTGTATCAGCTAAAATGGGTTTATACTTCTGTCTCCATATCTAGTCCATGTATCATTCTAGTCTCCTCCTCTTGCTTATGGTGAGATCCTCTCAAACATTTATAATTTATTTGGTCACATCCTACATTTCATTGTGACCTTCTAAATTATTATTTCTTAAATTTGCATACGGTAAGACTTACCCTTTGACTATAAAGTTTTGTGGACTTTAAAAAAGCATAGATCCCCATACCTACCATTAGTGAAATAACTTCACCACCTTAAAAAATCCCTTCTGCTAACATTCTCCATCTGTTCTTACACGTTGTCCACATTTTCCATTAGAACCATTGACATATGAATCATAGTTAAATCTCCTCTCTGATACTTCTAACATCTGTTTCATATCTGAGTCTACTTTTGATGCTTGTTTTGTCTTTTCAAACTATTTTTTCTTGCCTTTGGCATGCCTTTTTGTTAAAAGTCGGACATGTTGCATTGGGTAATAGGAACTGAGGTAAATAGACTTTTAGTGTCAGGATTTATGGTGATCTGGCTAGGAGTTTGCCTGTAACAAAAACACCACAGACTCGAAACAATAGAAATTGATTTACAACAGCTCTGAAATCTGACTGTGGTATTGAGGCCACAAGATGGGATCCGAATATCCCCAACTTAAGTATGCAATTAGTTTGAATAGTCATTTCTCACAGATATTTGCCCATCGTAACCTACATTTATCTACCCTACATTTATTCATATGACTTCCTATGTTTGTAGAGAGAGCATAAGCCACTGGTTCCCATAAAAGGACAGATATTTTACCCCTCTGACATTTTTACTGGGTCTTCTTCCTCACCCACCCTGATTTCACAGGTTTTTGATAATTCTGCACTTGATATTGAAATCCATTACCCATGCTTTAGGCTCAATACAATGCTTTCTAAATAAAATTAGTTTATTTACAAGAGAGCACTTATAAATCATAAATATGATAAGAATTTAATATCAGTTATATATAAAGAACTGAAACTCAAAAACAACAAACAAAACCAAACCATTCGATTAAAAAAACTTCATTAGATATGTCTCCAAAGAACACATATACATGTCCAATAAGCACACAGATGATCACTCACTAGTCATTAGAAAATGCAAATCAAACCATAATCAGATACCACTTTACAACTACCAGAATGACCATAATTTACAAAAAAGAAAAAGAAAATAGTAAATGTTATTTTAAATTGGAATCCTTGAGCATTGTTTGGAGGGAATATAGTTTGTGGAAAATAGTTTGGTGGTTCTGCAAAAAATGGAGCATCCAGTTACCATATAATCCAGCAATTCTGCTCCTAGGTATGTATCCAAAATAATTGAAAACAGGACTCAACCAGATACTTGTATGCCAATATTCATTGCAGCTTAATTAGCAAAAGATTAAAACAATCCAATTATCCATCAACACATGAATGAATAAGCAAAATGTGGCATATGCATACAATGGAATATTATTCAGCTATTAAATGAATGAAGTTCTGGTACAAGTTTCAATACAAGTGAATCTTGGAAATATGCCATGTTGAAAAAAAGCAGACACAAAATTTGTGTCAGGGACAAAAAAGAGACAGTCAGTGTGGGAACATTAAGGAGAATGAAATACAGCCTCCCCTACTAGGAAATAACAGCTATTTTCAGAGAAAAGCAAAGGACCGGCAGCCAGTCCCCCAAAGGCCAAATCTGTTCATGTCATCGCTGGACCTCGGCTGCGCTGATCCGTATAGGGAAGAACACGGCTGTGCAACCATCAGCTGAAAATGTCAGTTAACGTCCATATTTACCCTGTAACCTGCCGTGAGCATCTAAGAAGGCTTTGCTCCTAGCGTCTCAAGGTCCCTGGTTTGCAGGTTGAAACCCTTGCGACAAACTCACCTTGGTGCTTGTCTTTCCTCAGTGTGCAGAGCTTGGTTTTTGAGAAGCTCAAGGAAAGAATCAAGGGTCCTTGATATCTGCAAACAGATGAGGGACAGCAGGTCACTCTCGGGAAGACCAGAGGGGAGGGCAGGTGGGGCAGGCATGAAGCATGTGAACAGCCTCTGCCTCCCCCAGCCTGTGCAGGAAGCATGTCCCATCTCTCAAATGCTTGGCGCCCCCCACAAAACCCAGCTCATTCTAACTGGTTCCTGGTCACCAAGTGTTGGGAAATACAAAATCCTCCACGGACTCCCTCCCAATGATTACAATATGCAGCAACATGGATGGCGCTGGAAGGGATCATGCTCAGCAAAATAAGCCAGAAAGAAAAAGAAAAATACTGGATGGTCTCACTCATAGCAGGAATTCAGAAAACCTAAATAAGGGACCAGGAAAAAGACTAATTATAATAAAGTAAAAATCAAAATCAACAAGCAACTATGAACCAGAGACACACTAGGCGTGGGAGCGGGGAGAGGAGGGATTAGGATCAAAATAAGGGGGGGTGGGAATTGTATGGGGAATATAACCAAAATGAAAATGCATACATTGTGCAAAAATGAAAAATGATGTAAGAATTATATAAAATAAAATTAAAAAGTCAAAAAAATTAGTCAAAGTATCTTTAATTCATATATTCATTCATCCATCCGTTCATACAATAAATATTGATTGCATGCCTCTCTGTTTAAAAACAATGATTACAATAACAAACACGATGGGGACAGCAGAAGGGGAGAAGACAAAGGTAGACGACAAAGGATATTGTTTCCTACATTCCCACGTTATTGCAAGGATAGTTAACACCTAGTTTTGTGGTCTTACTGTTCATCTGGGCATGAACTTCAACATTCTACCTGTCTTTTGGCTGAGGGAGCAAGTTTGGTGGTGGTGGTTACAGCATGTGGATGATAACATACGTATAGGCAGCCACCGCCAGTGCTTGTACAGTGGTGGGGAGTGGTGGTGGGGGTGTGAAGGGGCAGGGTAAGAAGGGGCGGGGAAAATTCTTACCTGCCTTTGTTCTCTGGTTTCTCCTGTTATTCCTGCACACCTAGGGCTGGAAGAGAAGCCACAGTCTTCTTCCATAGCCTCTGCAGCTCATGTTGACAAATCTTTTTTGCAGCCCTTGGAGCCCCAGCAGAGCTATCCAAAGACAACTGATACTTATGCTGTATTCCTCAATTCTCACATTTCCCCCCAAGAGACTTAAGTGATAGAGTTTTAGAGAATTTGCCAGATTTTTATATTCTAACAAGACAAAAAGGAAACAACAACAACAACAACAACCCTGAAAGCAGGTTTATTAATTCAATGAGAATTTTACATATTTATGTGCTCGGTTATCATCCCTTAGGACTCCTGAGACATTTCACTACATGAAGGAGTATATGGAAGCTGAAAGAAAATACTCCTAAAAATATAGTACGAAAGAGGTGTGTGAACCATTCATCGTCAGCTATAAAGCAAAACAACAATGGACTTGCAGATATAAAGGTTTATTGGTCTATCACATACAGTGTTATTACAAAAATGAATCAGAATTTCAATGTTGGTAACACTGAGGAAGTAGCTAGAAATGGGATGATATATTTAATCTCATTGACTTCAAGCACCTTGAGGGCAGTGACCTCGAAGTTGCATCTTTGTGTCCGGCACAGGCACATAGTAGGTCCTCAGTATGTTTTTACTGAACAGAGAAATGGTAGTATCATTTGTGGACTTCAGTGATAGCACATAATCCTTCTGTTTGGGGCAAAAGATACTTTAAATGGTGACTTCAGAGTAATGTAGGATTTTAATGCAGTAGTTGGAGAAATGTTGTTTCAATACAAAGACGTGATAGCTGTGGATTTAAATCTAAAATACTGGTAAACCTCTAAGGTTGCATCTTATATTTGAGACTGCTGTCAACTGGCTGCTCATTCAATGGGAATTCTTTCCAATCAGAAATTAGAACTCTTCACCACTTCTGAAGGTTTACCAGTATTGCATTTTCCCCTGCAATTTATTCCCCTTCACATCTTCTTTTGAATCTGTCCTGTTATCCTTACTTGATCGAACTTGTAGAAGAATTCTAACACCCCAATATATCTTGGCTTAGATGTGGCCAAATATCTACTTTTATTGTAAGAATTCAAAACTTACCCACATCCGTTTCATTTCAGACCACACATCCCCTGTCCTCAGTCACCGATGGCTCACGTGTTTTCCACATCAGCGCATCTCATGCTGTCATGTGGGTTTGAATCCCCGGAAACAGGTTCAAAGGCAGATTCTCCCCCAGGAGGCCAGGGGTAAAGCCTCCTGGTGAGCTGATACTCCTGGTCCGCAGACCACACACGGAGTAGCAGGCTGGGTTCTCTCTCTCTCTCTCTCTCTCTCTCTCTCTCTCTCTCTCTCTCTCTTCTGTCTGAGATGCAAAACTAAACTACTTGGTCGCCTAGCCTGAAATAATTTTGAGTCAGTGACCCTGACTTTCTGGTGGGATTCTCAGTCCTTCCAGATTCTTATTCCCAGTCTCAGCTCCAGATGTGAGCCCTAGCCTAACCCAGCTTGCCCTGGTCTACTTTGCAGCTCTGCCCCCTAGAAGGAGGGCCATGACTCACAGCATCCAAAGTGTGAAGGGTCCTTCTTACCTGATGCCAGGGATTCTTTTCCTGGCTTGGTTTGTCCTGCAGTGACTTTGCCAAAATCTCCCATAGCCTGGACCCTACTGGCCTCTACTGCCCAAGTCTCTCGAAGCCCTGCCTTTCTCATTGATTCATTTTGTTTTCCTGAGTCATTTCAGGTGCTCCTTGTTAAGCTCCATCCTTGATCATTTTGGATGTGGACTTGAACATGGCAGCAATCAAATGGACCGATTTGACTACCACTGTGCTATCAAAGCCAACAGAGGATCTCACTTACATGTCGAGTTTCTTAATGGCTCATTCAACCTTTGCTCTTGTCCAATCTGAAACTGGAATAATATATATATATATATTTGTGCATATGAAGAAGAATTGGAATGTAGGCCAGAAGTGTGGGGATGTGTGTGAAAGGACTCACCAGGTACAGAGTAGGGAGCGGAATAGGCGGATCTAAAATACACTGCTGAGGGGCGCAACAGGCAAAACAGGAGAGGTCTGCTGTGCCATGTGTGTAGCTCCCTGGCCAGGCATCGAACTCCAGCGGTAGAGGTGATAGTACTGAGACTTAACCCATCTGCTACCATGGAGGCTCTGGAATAATACTTCTGAACTGTGAGTGCAATGATCTTGTTCTCCCTTTACCCAAAAAGGCAAATAACTTCCTCATTCTGGCCCCACGCTGTTGAGTGATTTTCTCCAACCCACTTTGCCAATCTCAGCTTCATGCAGGAGGTTTCACCTCCAGCTTCTTACCTCTGAGCACAAGGCCTCATTTTCAGCCACGCCTCAGGGGTTCCTAAGAGCAATAACTCAACATGTTGCTGGTGCATGGATGAATTTTGAGGGGTCAGGAGTCAGTGCAGCATGCTCACTTCTCTGAGCTTTCCTTTGATAGTTTGCATTCGTGGCTAGTACAAGTGACCTTGTAATGGTAAACAATAAAACAATGTATGTCAAGATCCTTCTACAGTGATGGGAACAGGTTAGGTGTTCAACTCATGGCTTCGTTGCTTTTTCCATCTAGTTTCTAAACACAAGTTAATGTTAAATCTGTAAAGATCTTACCATCTGACATTACAATACTTCTGGAGAATTAGAACACACACACACACACACACACACACACACACACACACACCCCTCATCATTTTTTTTGAAAAGAAATGCAATCAGTGTGTTGAAAATATCTAACTTCTGTCTTGAAAAAAGTAGTCATCTTCACCCTTTTGAAACTCTGTCACCTAACCTCCGGATATTCTCGGCCTGACTGTTAAAAGCTGATGATGAATCACATTAAGAAGGGACTCATTGCTTCTGGTTCTTGCCATTACTGCAAATCCCTAAATTGCCCAGAAGTACAGCTTTGAAGGTGGTTAGTTCCTAAGATTTCGCTCATGAATTTGCACTGCACCTTTGATACTGACATATCTGTTAGGTTTCCTATGTAATTATTTACTAAACACACATCTACAAGTCCCATCGACCAGGCTTGCCCATGGCTGCTGCCCACTGCTCCTCCTCCTCATGGGTCTGTGACCTGCTCTCTTCCAGGACTCCCTGCTGCACCCACGGGTCCTTGTTCTGGGGGACTCTCCTCCTAGACAGATCAAGGACCCTCTCTTGGTCTGGAACTCAGTTACTGACAGTCTGACTGACACCCAGCATGAAAATCACATTACCCTGGTTGTAAAAACCTTCACTTTCTACCTGTAAAGTACAGGATTATGTGCAAAGTCCTAGTTATTAACTTACAAGTCCTTAAATTGACTTGGTTTTGAATACCTCAGAGACATTCTGGAACCATACATCCCCAGTCGTTTTCTTTGGTCTCAGTCAATTGGATTAGTTCTTTTTGGCTGAAGACATTGAGCTACGGGGCATTTTGAATGTTTGCTCTCTACTTATGGAATTTATTAACCATGGAGGTCAGGCTGTCTTACTCTCTGTCAAGCTTTCAGTTGAAATTTAAGAGGTACCTTTTCCAGATTGTTGATTTGGTGAAATAAGCCATAAATCGATCCACTGTTGTTTAGTTTTTAAATCACTGTTCTTCTTTGGTATTTTTATGACTCTCCTCCAAGAGTTTGTTTAACATGTCACAGTTAAATTTTATATTATTCCGCTTAATATCTTTTTTTTTTCACATCCTGACTTGAAACACTGTCAAAGTGAATTTACTAATTAAGTGCTTTGCATGACATATTACCTTTTCCCATCTGCTTCAGAAGGATGTCAGAGGACAATGAGATATTATATGTGAAAGTAGTTGGATTGTGAAATAGCAGGTATTACATTCAATTATGTACATATATTTCACCTTATTTTGGTTATTAATCAATCACTCCACTGTTAATGTGCCCAAAAATTAATTATTAAATGGATGAATGAATACTAGACACAAAGAGGATCTAAGAGGTAGGTCATGAATTTCTTTATCAAATTTTAATCTAGCATCTTTTGATAAGGCATAAATATGTCTAAAGTTAATAAACAATAAAGTATTTAAGTAGTGGGCTGAGACAACAAAAGCAAATATGGTTCAGGATATCTGACAATTAATGAACAAATAATTCCTCCTATAATTGAAACTCGAAAATTTCTTAGAAGAGTGAAGTGTTCTCAGGCTGGGGCTTTGAGGTGAGAAATCTGCTGAGAAGTTGGATTTGCACTGGACATGTCCATGCATAGGAATGGAGTAAGCAAAGAAGAGATAGAGAATTGTAAGGTATTATATGAACTTGGAATGAGAGCAGGAAGCAAATAACTTATTTTTCTTTTAAATTGGAGGAAGGCATTTAAATTTGGTTTTCTTCCACTGAAATTGGTTGGAATTTAGATGACTTTCCTCCAACTTAAAAGAAAATAAAAGATAACTAGAGCTTTATTACACATTTGCATCACAATTAAGAGATTCTCCATTTTCTTTTAACAAAGATATTTTTCCATTTTTCTTAGAATCTCAAGTCATTTGGCTGGGGCAGAGAGATGGGTTAGGCAATAATGGGGAAGTAAGTCATTTTTTCAGGAAAGAAAAAAGGTTTTAGTTGTTGACTGTATTTTCCGTCCTGTGTTGGTTTGTTTGAGGACAGGGTAGTGGCTTGGAGCAGGACAAGATCTGAGATCTAACGCTGGAACTCAATTGCTTATTTGAGCATCACTCTTCCAAACAATTTAAATAACGAACTCTCCCATCAAGCCCCCCATAGTCTTGAATCCCATTTGGAAGGAAAGTTATTCTCAATAAAGCCTAAGACATCATAGCTAATTCAACCCATTCCAACTCAATTCTACTCAACAAAGAGTTACCATGGCCTCTGTGCCTTTGATGTTGCTGTTAAGAAATAAAGGAAGGAGGAAGTAGAGCTTAGAATCTACTTGTGAAGATAAGTCCATCAGATGACACTGAGGCCCCCTAAGCACCAAGATCAATACCAAATATTGTCGCTCTGTGTGCCCGAATTTCAGAGATGGACTGGGGAGGAAGAAAAAGGATTTATTTGGGGATTGAAAGTCCTTGAACTTGTTTGGAGGATGGAAGACTTGCTACTCAAAGTGGGACCCATGGTCCAAGCCTACCTGCTTTCCCCACAGACCCACAGGCACAGCTCAGAGACACTAGGCATCTCCATTTTAGCAAGCCCCTAGGTGATTCATGTTTATAGTATAGTTTAGGAGGCAGTGTGATCGAAGACTGGCCAATCTTTGAGGATGGAAACATCAAACAAACAGATTCCTGGAAAAGAAATGCAGGTATGTGGGGTGCCCCAGTGGCAGCTGAGCACCCCCCACATGTCTCTCTCTGGCAGATATCCTGGACCTTAATGGACCTTGCATGGAGCATTGAAAAAACTGGGCTAGCCTCAGGTACAAGGAGAGTGCAGTTAATAGTCAACCCTGTTGAAATGTGCTCCTCTTTGTAGTCATCTCTGGAAGCTGGGCACAGCTTGAGGATGCGTAAGGCCGAGAAGACCCTCTGTGGCATGTCTGGTCCTACAATAAATGCCTGCAGGTATGGATATGTGACACTGCTTTCAAAAGTTAGAAAATTCATACATATGCCAAAAAAAATCATAACTTCCTGTTTCTGTCATGTAAGTTCATACTTGCCTGGTTTGAATTAGTTAGAGTGGTTCATTATGGAGCTGAGAGAGAAGAGACATTTTAATGGATTGGCAAACCCAAGCCACAAAGTCCAACAGAATGAGCTGGAAGTGTACTGCTTTGCTCCAATTTTCTACAAGGAAAAGGTTTTCTCATGCCTAGCATTGATAGAATGCTTAAATAGCTACAGAGCTCACTTTATAATTATTACAGTTCCTCTCTCCATTTCCTGCCTTTCTTCCTTTTTTTCTTTCTTCCTTTCCTCCCTCCTTCCTTTTTTTTCTCTTTCTGTAAGCTTTTCAAATTAATGTGGTTTCCATGCAAATCAAAACCAGCTGAACGCTTGCCAAGGCCAAGATGTAATTGAAGATGGCATTTAAGCCTTTGTGTCTTCTCTGTCTCCAGAGATATCATCATAAAATAAAAGACTTCATCAGGTAATGTTTTCTTCATTATTCAACATCACCATTCTGAAGTGAAAAAAGATAATTAGACATACGGTGCTGTCGACACATAGTTTATGAGGAGCTTCTAGTTAATTAGTTATGGTAAAAGGTTTTTATATAGTCATAATTACTTTATATTTCAGAGGAAAGGAAGCAAACATACACATCTTTTATTTTACCTGGTGACAAGTTTATCAAAGTGATGCTGGTGTTTTGATGATCCTTCGGCATTTTCCTCAGATTTCCCGATATAATGTGAAGTGTCAGAAAGATTTTAACAGCACAACCCTTGTTAGGAGCTACGCATCTGAAACCCTCACATGTCCTCTCGCTAGTGTCTATAAGAAAATGTCATCTTCTTGGCATTCTGAACTTCCTCTGTCATTGATGGAAGACTCACCTATGGTGAAATTCAGAGAACCATTCTGGTATTTTGCCTAAAATTCGAGACAACTGTTGTGACAATATCTTTCCTACTCTAATTTCTAGGGTCAGTCACTGAAGCAAAAATGATGGCAAAAATAACAGACTGGGAAATGTAGCCTTCTATAGTTTATTCATTTAAAATAATTTAAAGTTACAATTGCGATTTCTTGTTTTCACCAGTTGTTTTTGCTGAAATGGTGAAAATGTAACTGAGCAATGAAAAGACATTGTTAGATCTCCCCCTGTGTCTGCCCCAGTTCCAATAATGTCTTCACTGAGGGTCTCTCCCAGCTGTTCCGCTCACTGGGGTGTCCCCGAGCACAGACTTGTCTAATCTCTAGTGACCACGAGGCCTGAGATAGAAAATTGATTGGGCAGTAACATGACCTGATTATTGATCTCCTAGGAGGTCACGTGACTTATGTAGGCCAGTTTATAGAATCCAGGTGTACTCAACATTGGGCCTAGAACGTAATTTTTCTCAATCTCAGTCAAGTGCTTTATCTACTAGAACAGAAGAAGGAAACCTGCGCTGTGTGTGAAGAGGGCAAACATGATTCTTCATGGCACAGAGTAAATGGCTGGTATTGCCTTTGTCCACAGATGGGATTGCCAGCTGGCCAGCCTCAAGAGGCCACAGCTGCTTCATGCGTCCCTGTACTCCTGCTATATTATTTGATATTGTGCTTTTAGATAGACAGGAATAATAATAGCTGTCATTTCTTGCGTGTCCAGCAATGCTTGCACTATATCTCACTACATGGGCTTAAAAAAAAAAAATTAATCACGGGCTCATCATCTCTTCCATGAATGACTTTGGGCAAGATAGTTCATCTTTCCAAGTTTTAGCTTTCTTATCTATAAAATGAGAGCAACGATATGGTTATGACAGATAGAAATGTAAGGAGATTAGCACAAGACTAGTCACATAGTAAATGCTCAGTAAAAATTGTCATTTTAGAACTCTAGGAATTTGGTACTATTTTTATACTCATTGTACAAATGATTAAAGTCATACTTAAAGAAGTTAAATCACATATCTAGTATGTAGTGATTCTGGGCATTAAACAGGGATCCTAAACCCAAGGAATTAGCTGTATCAGAAACAGCTGTAACACCCTGAACCATCACCTTCTCTCTTGACTGTCCTTTATTCTCCAACATGGTGGATATTCTGGAAAAGAGGACCTGATGCTTCTGGTTCCTGGGACATGGCACTTGGCTGAGTTTTGTGTGGAGGCTCTCGGAGCCTCAATGGGTATCCAACATGTTTTGCTTCAGCTTACTCAGCTTTCAATGCCTTCCCAGTTCTTTGCTTAAAGAAAGAAGAGGGAGGCCCCAACTCCACACGCTTGTTCTCATAGCCCATCCGACCGTGAATCTTTGGGGATGAATGACAAGCCTGTCACTGCTCTGGCTTTTCTCTCTCCAACCCTCCCTGCATGGTTTCTATTTCCAACATTATTCTCCAGGATGCCAACATCTTTTATTTAGCAAATCAAGCAGGGACCTCCTAATTTCCGTAGCCAGAGAAAAATCAGCCTCAGCATTCAGCACCTCCTGTATCACTCCCCCTTTATCAAGTGGACCAAAAAAGCAGTGGATCTTTCGCTTAGGTTTCAAGGTTGCTACATGCAATTCTAGAAAGTGCTGATACACTACATAGGAGACTACCTCTACCTTATATGAGGTAGGAATCATCTTAATAAACTATGGTATTCATAGCCAAACTGCAGAAAGTGTTATTTAGAAAGACAAAGTTCATTATATTTGATTTGGGGCCTGTGGAGATCCTGGATAAGTAAGATCGAGTCCTTTACAGTGTCGTTAATGTGATTCGTATCCTGCATCCTTATTTTCACCCTAAAGATAATATGAATTATGCCCTAGACAGGGAATTGTTATTTTTACTAGTCTAGTGAAGAGGAATCATCTTGAATCTCTTCTCTTTCCTTGAAGTAATTAAGATGATATTTATTACTTCTATGTATTTTAGTGGCAATATTTTGAACTATGATTCTCATCACTAATGATTGTCCTATAATCTTAAAAAGAAATATAAATTTAAAAGAACAAAGTAATGCTTGGAAATAATCCCTCTTTTGTCTCTTCTTTTTTTTTTTAAAGATTTATTTATTTTTTCATACAAGATCTGGGGTACAGACCAGAGGTGCTGGGGTGGGGGGTGGTGGTGAGAGGATTCACCAGAGACAGAGTGGGGATCAGAACAGGCAGATGGACTGAAATACACTGCTGAGGGGAGCAGCGGGCAAGACAGGAGAGGCAAGACAGGAGAGGTCTGCAGAGCTACGTGGGTCAACTCCCTGGCTGGGGATTGAACTTGTACTGCAGAGACTGCAGATAGCTTCACAGTGCTGTGCTTAACCCTTTGTGCCACCAGGGAGGCCCCTCTTTTGTCTCTTATAGCAATAAGAGATAAAAGTGTATGTTTTGGTTCTTCAAACCTGTGATACTTCAGGCCCAACCACCATCTTTAGCCTATTTGTGTAGAGCACTGTAATATTAAAAATTCCTGACTAAATAATGCTCAATTAAGTGTTAATTGATTCTCCATTAATTATGCTCATTCACACTAATTACGAATGCAATTTAAAAAATTGATGATTAATCCAGAAATTGGGCAAGCAATGTTTCTGTTAGCCAAAGAGCAATACATTACAGGGGCAAGAGCAGGAACAGAGACAGGGTGTGATTTACTTTGTTGGGCTCGCTCACTGCCTGCAAAATGCAACAGAGTCTGGGAACATCTGACTTTAGTCATCCACTTGCGAAACTGTGGAATGAACTCTACCCTCCATTGCACTCCACATGTATCTTCTGTCATCAACATTCCTAAGGTTTTCAAAAGCTCTTGCTAGCAGTGAAAAGCTCTTCTCTAACCACAAAGAAAATGATAAGACAGGTCCTTTTAAAGCATTTTGTTGGTGTCTGCAGGGCTATGGGAAAATTACAAATTGCTAGACCTGTTGACTATTTAAAGGGACTTAGAAAGGATCGATAATCTGTTTGCTGAACCCAAGCTAAAAACTCTCCCATTGTGATTCTGGCTTGAATTATAGGAACCACTATGTTGCTGAGGTTCAAACAGATGTATGAAAAAACTGGGGTGGGGTTCCAAAGCAATGCAAGAGTGACGCCCTCTAGGATGATAGGTAATATATTCCTCAACTATTCGTGAGAAACAGCGATAAATAGCTCTGATTTCATGGATTATTGCACTTTTACACTTACTGTTATTTACAGAGTTTAAATTTTTTGTACTTCTCTATGATTTACTCACATTCATTCACTTGGTCAACTAGTAATGTGGGTGTGCATGCACATTACCCTGTGCTAGATTCTGTGCAAGATCTAAATAGACAAGAAGCTCTCACCCAAGCAAAAGTGATGCCCCATAGTTTTCTCAGCAAGAGATTGCACAGGTTATGAGCAGGAAGAAAAAAAGAACACTTTGAGAGTATGACTCATTGAACAGCAATTTCCAACTCACACTTCACAATTCTATTGTTCTAGATTCATAGATAGAGGGACTTGAGGGGATGCATGCGGTGGAATAATTCACCTTATCCCAAAGCAGTATGGAAAGGGTCATCTTAGCTCCTTTCACCTGGAGGCTCAAGGAGAGGTATTTCCCGAGGAGTGGGCAGACAAGGATTTGATATAATTCTTATTTCTTCCTCCAAAAGGCTTGCTAACCTATGTTAGGTCTTAAAACTACTCTTAACTTTTAATGAAGCAAATTTTCTTCTTCTGAGGCAGAGTACCCTTGGCCCGAGAATATCCTGAAGAATTACAAACAAATGCTGGGGCCTCCCTGGTGGCCTAGGGGTTAAGTCTCAGCACTACCACTGCTACAGCCCGAGTTCGATTCCCAGCCAGGGAGCTAACCCATATGGCGCAGTAGAACTCTCCTGTCTTGCCCGCTGCTCCCCTCAGCAGTGTATTTTGATAAATCCAACTATTCTGCTCCACACTCTGTCGCTGGTGAATCCTCTCACCCTCCACACCACTGGCCTACACCCCAGTTCTTCTATGCAAAAATAAATAAAAATTAGAAACAAACAAATGCTTCTAAAGTACTTTAAAGGTCCAAAATGAAATTTGCCATGTTAAAGTCAAGCCAAGTATTGTTATGAACGATAGGAATTGCCAATACACTAAGAACAAAGGAAAACTCTAAGCACTTATTCATCTTATGCTTTTTAAAGCCCTGTGTGCTTTTCTTTAACTGCAAAACTGATGTCGTTATAAATTATTAGTGGTAAATTACTTGTTTAAAATCTTATGACTATTCATTTGAGTAAACCATCAGGTAGATTTCTGCCATAATTTAAAAAGCTACTTAAGGAGCTATAATTCACTTGCCATTAATATCCAAATAAGAGCTATAAACCATGAGAAAAAAAATGAGTCATGGTTATATCCCAAGAATTAAGTTCAGAGAAATAGTAAAGAATGGACTCTTCTCACTGGGATTAACTGTCATTGGAAACTCAGCCATTTTAGCGCTTTATTTTATGATAGAAAATGAAAATACATGCCATCAACCCTGATCTGGTATCTATTAACATTCATCTAGATGTGTCTCCCAGCTAGTTTCACTCCAGGGCATTTCCAACTATGGCAAGGGACATTATGAAATTCTTCTAAATTCCCTAAACAAAATGAATTTTAATTCACATTAATATTAAAAATAAATGTATACCATATGGCAGATGAGGGGAAAGAAAATACTAGAAAGTCCAAGTAATAGTTTCAAAAATGATTCCAACTCATTAGCCAACTTTACTGAGGATTGAGATAACACTTTTTGAGCTATAGGGTCTACAAAATAGGAACATGGTTTGGGAAACAAAGAAAAATATTACTAGTTTAGGCCTCAAATTGCATAGCAAGGTCTATTGATGAAACACGTTCTTTACAATAAATTGATTCTAGTTTCCAAGACATTTACAGACATCCTTAATCTCTCAAAATTTAGGTCAGATTGATGTTTTAGTCCTATGTCTCAGCTGACCCACAATGCCAAAGACCAGCTGGTGGCAGAGGAAGAGAAAATGACAAAGCTATCTTGGTGAAAGAGCTTTACCAAACTAGGCCTCAAGTGGAATAAAGTTACACTCCACCACTGAAAACTCAGCATTTGCCTTGGGGCACTGGGGAGAGATGGAACCCGGGAGGCCGTTGCTTTGCTGTCCCTTCTCCACATCCAGCGCGGCCTCCAGAAACGTCATGAAGCGTGAACTTGGCATCACTCTATCCTACTCCCACTGCCTGGCATCAGAGGCAGAGGGACAAAAAGAAGTGGGTTCAATGTGAATTTAAACTAAGCGGTGTGGGTAGTGATCATTTGGGGAAACTGGGTGAGCAGGGAGATGGACCATGGGCTGGAAGCAGGAAAGCTTCATTTGGGGCAGTTTGAAATAGCATCTACTGCTGGTACAGCGCGAAGTGCAAAAGGAGAACCAGGAGAAGGCTCGCTCGTCTTCAGAAAGGACCAACCCTCTAGCAGAAATTTACAACAAAGATGTTGCGCTTGTTGGAACACTTAGGATGCTGAAGAGCATTTTTTAAAAACCCAAATTATATCCTCACTTGTGATAATATGGACCGATCTCATAATCTGATTTTAAAACATATTCAGAGGAAGGCAATTGGCAATAATGCCAAGATAGTTTTTACATCTTGAACATGAATATAAGTTTTAGGATACCGAAAATTGAATTTACTGTGGACAGCATTCTAAGAAGTAAAATAGTAAGGAAGCTATTAATATTGTGGGAATTCTAGCTTACACAGGAGACATTAGATCTACCTACCAGACATGTATTTAACTCATAGACCCCAATATTAGTCATATTTTCTTTCTAGAAATATGCTTTAGTTTATTTGCGGGAACACACCTATTTTACATTGAACTCATGGAGGTTGTTTTCATATTTGAGAATATTTAGCCAACAAAGTCTAGAAATGATTTCCACTTTGACTAAGAAATGTCAAATCCCTACAATGCTACTGGAAAGTTAAGACCCCAAGAATAGAAACTTAATGGAACCACAAGCCACATTAATGACCCAACACTTACAGTTGAGACCACACTTTCACCTCCTGTGTTTCCTCTGGCTGTAATCTTTCCAACGGCACTAAGAAGCTGCTGGAAAGTGTGCCTATCATGAAAATTGCTCAATTTTCAAAATGATCTCTGAATCATAATGGGAGTCTTAGTAGTTAAGTGTCCACAATAACATAAAAATGCGTCCCAGCTCTTAAAGAGGTGGTAGGGAGAAGTCAGAAATGACTTAAAATAGTCTTTTGTCATCTGTTTAAATCCCAGTAAGCAGACAGCGCTAGAAGGAATTGTATAAAAGAGGGTGGTTACAATAAGATATCTAAGTTTATAGTAAAATGACATGGTAAGAGAGATAGGCCTTGTGTAGTGGAGTCAGGCAGGCTGCTAAGATCCTGGACCCATTCCTTAGTGGGCAATTTGGGAAGTTACATAAAAACCTCTCTGTACATGGGTTTCTAGAAAAATGTGTGCAACAATAGTTATCAAATAGGGTCATAATGAATGTTCCAAGTATCTTCTCTGACCCATAGGGGGCGATAATGAGCTCTTTACCCTGTGGCTTGCTGTCCTGTTTGGCTGATGGGAGGCACCTGCAGGAGAACAGGAGGCAGGAGATTGGGGTTTATTCTCGGTGTTCCCTCTCTACAAGGTTGCCAGAATTGTCTGCAATCCCTGGCTCTCTCTGGGTACCTCTTAAGTGCTCTCTCTTCACCCCTGCAGGCAGGCCTAGGGGTGGGAAAGACCCCCAGCTGTGACTAACCAGGGGTTTGCAGCATCCCACACTGCATCCTCTAACCCCACTCACACCTTTGTAAATGTTCCTTTTATTCAAATCACTTCAATTTACCCAGTTTGAGTGCGCCATCTGTTTCCTGCCAGAATCCTAACTAAGAAATATGTTTCTTTTTGTCAAGCACTTAGAATGATCACTGGCACATAAGAAGCACCATATAAGCATTTGGCAGGTAAATAAAATCGAGGAAATTTAGAAACTTTTTGGTAGTCAATTTAAACACTTCTCTCTTCTGCCATACGAAGCAAAAATCTTTTCCCACATATAATTGTTCTCTTTGGTGGACTTAATGTAAGTGCAATAACCATTATTCTCTTTTTAATCATATTTACAGTGTTTGGTTTAAAAAGTAATGTATTATTGAAGTTCATTTAAAATCAGTGACAATATGGAGATTTTATGTAACTATGTAATCATAATCATCGCATCAAGTTAGTTTCCCCTTTTCTGACACTTTGTCATTCCTTTTCTAGCTATCTTTTTTTTTTATCACACATACAGTATTGTCTCCTTTGATGGTTTAAAACGATTTGCAAAGTAAACACCTATTTTTTTACTGAACTAGTCAAATATAGCAGTATTTCACGGTTTCTAAAGTTATAAATGTATCTGATAAAAACAATAGGCTTGTTACTTTTTTGCAAGAAAAACAAGGTTTTGCACATTGGATTTCACCTTGCCTATCTTTCCTACCCTTAAATCTAAGGTTTTAAGACTACCTCCATCCACATGTTATACCAGAATATTTATCTATTTTGTGTACTGCTACTTTTTTAATCACATAAACTAGATAGCAGCCTCCTAGTTAGAGCTTTTATTTACTTATTTTTGTATTAACAAGTGCTTGCTTCAGATGCATCTTAATAGCAGCATCTCCATTCAGGATTTAAAACTTCTAATTCGAGGGGCGGAGCAACATGGCGGCGAGGAGACGCTGCGAGTAAGATCTCCCATTAAAAAAAGTTAATAGGGAGGAAAAGCGGCAGGTCCCAGTGAGAACTGGGACACGGAAGATAAACGGACGACTCCAGCAAACTGCCCAAAGAAGAAAGTTGCCATAAAAGAGGACGAGAAGGGAGGGAAGCGCAGAACCCTGCTCCCCTCCCCCGCCCACAGAGGCGGCACTCTCCGACCGGCAGAGACGAGGGAAACAACAAACCAAAACGCCCAACAAGAAAAACGGATGCAGCAAGCGGGACTGTGAGTGGAAAGGAACTATTTCAGCCACCACACCCCGTGAACGGGAGCTGAGGCGAACCCTGCAGGATCCACCGCGGAGGTGAGCTCCACGCGCCATTAAAGAGAGCCCCGCCCACCAGGAGGAGACCAGCACCAGCACACAGCCCTGGCCGCCCGGTAAGCTTGCGCGCGGAAAGCGGCGCGGAGCCTGACCGGATCGCAGCTGCCCAGGTCCCCGCGCCTGCAACCTAGGCTTGCGGGGAGATGGCTGAGGCCCTCCCTGAGTGAGCAGGAACAAGGCGCCCAGGCAGGGGAGCGGGATTCAAAAGGCGCCATTCCCGCGCCACTGATCTGGGCTACAGCCCCCGTCCTGGAACTGAGGGCTTTGGAACTGAGACCCGGGCGGAGGCCCTCCCTGAGTGAACAGGAACAAGGCGCCCAGGCAGGGGAGCGGGATTCAAAAGGCGCCATTCCCGCGCCACTGATCTGGGCTACAGCCCGCGTCCTGGAACTGAGGGCTTTGGAACTGAGACCCGGGGCACGAAATTAGGGGCGTGGCTTCCCCACGACGGTGGGGCACAAGGCAGACACAGCACCCCAAAGCCGTTGAGGTGTACCCTACCATCCCCGCTCTGCTCCCTGTCCCACGGGGTGGAAAATCAGCTCCCCAAGGGCTCTAGGAGAGATCTCTGGTGCCACCTAGCGACTTGACCCCAGCACAGGCTACTGAAGGAGCTAGTGGCCAGCTGGGGAGTTAGCCCACACCGGGCCCCTTCTGAACAAGTAGTCTGAGCCCACAGGGAGAGCGAGCACCCACAGCCGGGGCAGACCAGGCGCGCAGAAGAGTGTGCCTGAGACCAGAAGCGCAGGGAGTGTGTCCCACATCACCATTTTAGAACAGGGACATTTCTTCAGTAAAGACTACCTGCAGAAGGCTTCCTCAGGAGCCAGAGGTGAGCGGGGGAAGTTCGCCCACGCCAGACCCCCTGAGCAGGAACCCACCGCCGGGGCAGACCAGGCGCACAGGGGAGTGTGTCCCCACATCGGCATTTTAGAACAGGGACCTTTCTCCAGTAAAGGCTGCTTGAAACTGACAGATGACTCCTGGAAGAACCAGAGGGGAACAGAGAAGCCCACCCAAGATGCCGGCAAGTCCCAACTACACAGTGTCCCAACGCATACGGCAAATTAGAAAACAGACAGTAGGGAGGAGAAGAACCACACGCAATCTAGCAACTCTCCAGAGAAAAAGCACACCACAAAAAGAAAGCCAGCCCCCAGATTGCAACGACAATAACTTGGAAGAATTTCTGAGCCTTCCAGAAAGAGAATTTAAAATTGCCGTGATTAAAAAACTGATAGAAGTCATAAAGGAAAACAATGATAAGGGAAAAATAATCAACGATCAGAAGAATGCAATTGAGTCCCTAGAGAGGGAAAACAATGGTCAGAAGAAAGAAATTGAGTCCCTAAAGAGGGAAGTAAAAGAAATGCAGGAGATCAAAGAATTAATGGAAGAACTAAAGAATTCTGGGAAAAGCAATGAAAGCAGAATAGATGAAATGGAAGAACGAATAAGTAATCTTGAAGACACAGAAATAAAAAGAACCAAAACAGAAAAGGAAAGAGAAGTACGAAGGAAAAAGAACGAAGAAAGACTTCGGGAACTATCTGACTCCATGAGGAAAGGAAATATAAGAGTTATAGGAATACCAGAAGGAGAGGAGAGAGATGTAGGAACAGAGAAAATATTCAAAGAGATAATTGAAGAGAACTTCCCAAATGTGAAGAAGGAGCTGAAAATTGATATACAAGAAGCAAGAAGAACACCAAACTTCCACGACGAAAGGAAAAATACAGCAAGACACATAATAGTAAAGCTCCCAAGAATCCAGGACAAGGAAAAAATAATGAAGTTGGCAAGAGGGAAGAAACAGATAACATTCAAAGGAAAACCAATCAGGCTGACATCAGACTTCTCCGAAGAAACACTACGGGCAAGGAGAGAGTGGAGGGACATAGTCAACAGACTCCAAGAAAACAGATGCCAACCAAGAATACTCTATCCCGCAAAGCTCTCCTTCCTCTTTGAAGAAAGAATATGGACCTTCCCAGACAAACAGAAACTCCGGAATTTCATTGCAACTAAACCCCCACTCCAAAAAATACTACAAGGAGTCCTAAAGCCAGAACCTCAGAGCGACGAATAACAATGAAAGAAGGCCAAAAAAAAAAAAAAGTTATTAAAAGAATAAATAAATAAAATCAAAGGAAAGACAAACACAATGGCAAGTACAGATGTTAACATATCAATATTAACTCTAAATGTAAATGGACTAAACTCTTCAATAAAAAGACACAGAGTTGCAGCCTGGATTAAGAAACAAAACCCAACCTTTTGCTGTCTCCAGGAAACACATTTAGCTACAAAAGATAAAAATAGGCTCAAAGTTAAAGGATGGAAAACAATCCTACAAGCAAATGGACCAAAAAAGAAAGCAGGAACAGCTATACTCATATCAGATAAAACAGATTTCAAACTCAAAAAGATAAAAAGAGACCCCAATGGTCACTACATTATGATCAAGGGGACAATACTTCAAGAAGAAATAACACTCATTAACATATACTCACCAAACGAAGGAGCACCAAAATATATCAGACAACTGTTGTCCTCTCTGAAAACAGACATCAGAGAAAACACATACGTAGTGGGAGACTTCAACACACCACTATCAACAATGGATAGATCAACAAGACAAAAAATAAGTAAAGAAACCAAAGCTCTAAATAAAGACCTAGAGCAATTGGGCTTAACAGACATCTATAGAACACTAAACCCCCAAAAAATGGAGTACACATTTTTCTCAAGCGCACACGGATCATTCTCCAGGATCGATCACATACTGGGGCACAAGACAAACATCAACAGATACACCAAGATTGAAATCATATCAACCATCTTTTCTGACCATGAAGGCATCAAACTAGAAATAAACCATAAAAAGAAGGCAAGGAACTTTCCTACCTCATGGAGATTAAAAACCACACTACTGGAAGACCATTGGACTAATGAGGAGATCAAAGAAGAAATTAAAAAATTTTTTGAATTGAACGACAAGGAGGACACCAATATCCTAAATGTATGGGATGCAGCAAAAGCAGTAATAAGAGGAAAATATATAGCAATAGAAGCTCACATCAAGAAACAAGAAAGAACGCAAAGAAACAACCTAATCTCGAAGCTCAAAGATCTAGAAAAAGAACAACAAGAAAACCCCAAAACCAGTAGAAGAAAAGAAATAATAAAAACCAAAGCAGAAATAAATGAAATTGAAACTAAAAAAACAATCCAAAAGATCAATGAAACCAAGAGCTGGTTCTTTGAAAAAATCAATAAAATAGACAAACCCCTAGCCAGGCTCACAAAGGAAAAAAGGGAGAAAGCACAAATAAACAGGATCATCAATGAAAGAGGAGAAATCACAACGGACACAGCAGAAATCAAAAGAATAATCAGTAACTACTATGAACAGTTATATGGAAACAAGTTTAACAATCTAGAGGAGATGGACAAATTCCTACAACTCTACAATCACCCAAAGCTAGATAAAGAAGAAATAGAACACCTAAACAGACCAATTACAATTAGCGAAATTGAAATGGTAATCAAAAACCTCCCCAAAAACAAAAGCCCAGGACCTGATGGATTTACAAATGAATTCTACCAAACATTCAGAGACGAATTAGTGCCTATCCTTCACAAACTCTTCCAAAAAATTGAGAAGGAAGGGACAATACCAAACACGTTCTATGAAGCCAACATTACACTAATACCAAAACCGAACAAGGACAACACAAAAAAGGAAAACTACAGGCCAATCTCCCTAATGAACACTGATGCAAAAATCCTCAATAAAATTTTAGCTATCAGAATACAACAATGTATCCATAAGATAATTCACCACGACCAAGTTGGATTCATTCCAGGGGCACAAGGATGGTTTAACATCCGAAAATCAATCAACGTTATCCAACACATCAACAAAAAGAAATATAAAAACCATATGATAATATCAATAGATGCTGAGAAAGCTTTTGACAAAGTGCAACACCCATTCATGATAAAAGCCCTTGAAATTCTTGGGATACAAGGAACATACCTCAACATCATAAAGGCCATCTATGACAAGCCAACAGCCAGTATCATTCTCAATGGTGAAAAGCTGAAAGCAATTCCATTAAGATCTGGAACAAGACAAGGATGTCCACTCTCACCATTGCTTTTCAATATAATACTGGAAGTCCTAGCCAGGGCAATAAGACAAGAGAAAGACATCCAAGGAATCCAAATAGGAAAAGAAGAAGTCAAACTATCACTATTTGCAGACGATATGATATTATACATAGAGAACCCCAAAAACTCCACAGAAAAGCTAATTCAACTCATCAATCAGTTCAGTAAAGTGGCAGGATACAAAATCAACACGCAAAAGTCAGTAGCCTTCCTATACACAAACAATAAATCTGAAGAAGAAGAAATCAAAAAGACCATCCCTTTTGTTATTGAAACAAAAAAAATCAAATATTTGGGAATAAATCTAACAAAGGAGGTAAAGGACCTATACAAAGAAAACTATAAAACACTGTTAAAAGGAATAGAAGAAGACACAAAGAAATGGAGAGACATCCCCTGCTCATGGATTGGAAGAATAAACATTATTAAAATGGCCATCCTTCCAAAAGCAATATACAGATTCAATGCTATTCCAATCAAAATTTCAATGTCATTCTTCAAAGAAATAGAACAATTATTGATGAAATTCATATGGAATCACAAAAAACCCCGAATAGCCAAAGCTCTCCTGAAAAAAAAAGAAGGGAATGGAGGCATCAGACTCCCAGACTTCAAACTATACTACAAAGCCATAATCATCAAAACCGCATGGTATTGGAACAAGAACAGACATACAGACCAATGGAATCGAATAGAAAATCCAGAAATAAACCCACAGGTTTATGGTCAACTAATCTTTGACAAAGGAGCAAAGACTATGCATTGGAGCAAAGAAAGTTTGTTCAATAAATGGTGCTGGGAAAACTGGGTCGCTACATGCAAAAGAATGAAGCTTGACCACCACCTCACACCATACACAAAAATCAACTCAAAATGGATTAAAGAACTAGACATAAGACCTGAAACCATAAAATATATAGAAGGAAATATAGGCGAAACACTACGTGATTTGCACATCAAAGACATCTTTACAGACACATCACCCAAAGCAGTGATAGTGAAGGCAAAGATAAACAGCTGGGACTATATCAAATTAAAGAGCTTTTGCACAGCAAAAGAGACAATAACAAAAACAAAGAGAAACCCCACCAACTGGGAGAACATTTTTGCACCCAACACTAATGATAAAGGACTGATCACAAAAATCTGCAAAGAGCTGATGAGTCTCAACAACAACAAAGAAAATAATCCAGTCAAAAAATGGGCAGAAGAGCTTAAAAGAAACTTCTCTGAAGAGGAAATGCAAATGGCCAACAGGCATATGAAAAAATGTTCAACATCACTTGTCATCAGGGAAATGCAAATCAAAACTACCATGAGATACCATCTTACACCAGTGAGAATGGCACATATTAAAAAAACTAGCAACAACAAATGTTGGCGAGGGTGTGGAGAAAAAGGAACTCTTCTGCACTGTTGGTGGGAGTGCAAACTGGTCCAACCACTGTGGAAAGCTGTGTGGAGATTTCTGGACCTACTAAACATAGAGCTTCCATATGACCCAGCAATTCCACTCCTAGGTATTTACCCAAAGGACACAGAAACATCAATTCCAAAGAACACCTGCACCCCTATGTTTATAGCAGCACTGTTTACAATAGCTAAGCTTTGGAAACAACCCAAATGCCCAAAAATAGATGACTGGATCAAGAAGATGTGGTACATATATACCATGGAATATTACTCAGCATTCAAAAAAGATAAACACATGCAATTTGCTGCAACATGGATGGCGCTGGAAGGGATCATGCTCAGCGAAATAAGCCAAAAAGAAAAAGAAAAATACCGGATGGTCTCACTCATAGCAGGAATCTAGAAAACTTAAATAAGGGACCAGGAAAATGAATAACTATAAGAAAGTGAAAATCAAAATCAACAAAAAACTATGAACCAGAGACACTTTTAGGGGGGCGGGGGCGGGAGGGGAGGGATTGGGGTCAGAATGGGGGGCTGCAATTGTATGGGGAATATAACAATAAAATTTATAAAAAAAAAAAAAAAGAATGATTTAAAAAAGAAAAAAAAAAATAAAAAAAAAAATAAAACTTCTAATTCATTTCATAACATTCTAGAGCATGATAAAAAAAAAAGAGAATCTGAATCTTTGTAGGCCTGAGCATATTCTTTCATATTCTTTGATGTACGAGTCATAACGTAAGTGGAGTGTTCTACAGTCTTAAAGATTTCTCCTAAGGGTTCTATAGATGTTACTTCAGCATCTTGTAAAAATTGTGATAGTAAAGTAATATGCAGATAGTCTGGTTTTTACCACTTTGAAATTAGGCAACTTTTCTACATAAATCATTTGGAAAAAATACTGTTTTATTTTAGACATAGTCTTCACAAAGCAACTAAAAGTATAAGATATCTAGGAATAAATTTATCAAAACTTGGTTTGAATTTAATCAATTTAACAAATTCAATGAAACTTCATGGAAATAGATAAAGAAGTCTCCAATAAATAGATAGGTATACTATGCTCATTAATAGAAAGACTTTGTGTTATAAAGATATCAGTACTCCTCTGAACTATATGTTCAGTGCAATTGGGACAGTTGGTTACCCATTTGAAAAAAATATGGATTTCTTTCTCACACCATACAAAATAATGTCAAGATGACTTCAAGGTCTAAGTGTGAAAGGAAAATATTAAGACTTTTAGATGAAAGTAAGAGAGGATATAATTATTCTCTCATGGAAAGGAAGTGTTTTTAAAGAACCTATAAAAAACAAACCACAGAGAAAAAATGAACAATTTGGCTACATTAAAACTCGAGACTTAAGCTCATCAAAAACTCCATTGAATAGTGAACAGAAAAGTCACAGACTGGGAGAAGCATTTGCAAAACATATTGTTGACAGGGGCGAGTGTACAAACCATCTAATGGAAAGATTGGGGAAGACAGATGCAGACATTTCATAGAAAAGAAAATATGAATGCCTACTAATGAGTAAGAAGTAGTTAACCTCATTAGAATCAAGGAAGACTAACATCCCTGTAGATGCCATTTTGCACCAACTGGATTGGCGAGCAAGTGAAAAGTTTGAGAACATGAAGGATTTAAAACAGTAGACACTCACGTAATGATGGATGGGAGTGGTAATTAATGGACTTGCTTTATTCAGCCATTGGCTGTTACACAATCATTGTGCATGTGTCCTCCTTGTTGTTCTCTGCATGTGGTTCCCAAATTGAACTGTATCAGACCCTCCCAGAGAGCTTATTAAAATACAGATTGTTGTCCCCGGTAACTTAATTGACCTCAATTGAGTAGCAGCAGAAATTTCTGTCTAGTTCCTTTTACTTTGGCTGCACACATGGTTGGAGGATCAGCCAATGACCTGTATAGACTTGATACCCAGAACATATTTTGGGTATGGATGATAATGGGTATGGTTGATACCCATCCATATTTTCTCCCCTTTGGCTCTCTTTTTTCTAAGGTCCTCCTTCACTTTTCAGTTACTGTAATCACCTCGAAATATTTATCTCCTGGTTCTCTATGCCAGTAAGACTATAGGCTGTCTTTCCCAGTTTTAGTCATTCCTGTTTTGCAAGGATCAGGTTCTGCTTTCATACACAAAGAAAAGTGCTCATGGCCATTCTCTTCTGCCAATTTCAGACTCTACTCCTGTATTTGCCTGCTTCATTATTCTCTAGTGTCCTTGGGTATTATTTTGTTCAGAATTTATACATGGCAGGTGCAGTTATCTGAAGCCAGAATCCGTTCCATCTCTTTTTAGGGTTTGCTTGTATCTTATGCTTTCTCTTCTTTTTTATTATTTATCGTCTTTCCCCTCCCAGGTACTAGGCTGCTCTTCTGGTGCCCAGAGTCTCACAGCCTCTCCTAAAAAATAGTTCCAACCATTCTCATTCTTCTAATTACAGGGATTCAAATCAAATCCAAGGGGCCCTCAGGGGTGAGGGTATGCTCCTAGTGACCTTGTCTTAGACCACAGTTTAGCATTTCCCTTGAAAGTCGTGTAGTCTATAGACCTAAGGCACTGATTCAATTCAGAAAAAAATTTACTGAGTGTCTACAAGGTATGAGCCTCTATTTTAGCTATTTTGAATGCAGTGACAAGCAAAATAGTCAAATATGCCCTTGGAGAAGTAATATTATGAAGAGGGAGATAGATAATAAACAATAGACACAGTAAATCAGCATTGTAATGTCAGAATATAGTGCATTGGTCACTTTTGTTTTCATTCCCAGAGCAGTCTTGACCCTTTGGAAGTGCAATCATTCCAATATTCTCCTTTCTCTTAACTTTACTTGTTTGAGTTGTTTTCCAGAACTGAGAAATAGGCTGTGAGCCTATTTCAGCCACTCCTTGGCTTCAGCTGCTGTAGTGACTCAATTTCACCACTGGGTGGGAAGAAAATGGAATGAGCTAAAACGCAAAGGGATAGATGGCAAAGGAAAAACGCTCCTTCAATTATGGCTAAATTCAACCCATTCTCAACTCTTCATGCGACTTCTCTTCTGCCTTTGGTGTGAAGATCACCAAAGATCAGAAAGAGTGATTTCATCACAGTTGGTTTTGTGTTCTGAAACGGAGAAAACATTTTTAAAATTTGGACCTTGATTGTCCCTGTGTGTGTGTACTTATGCATGTATATTGTACTTGCATTAATATCTATTTTAAACACTTTTTCATATATATGTAATATATGTGTATATGCAAATATTCTATTTATTTCTATCTTTTAAACAGCCACTTTCAAAATCTTTTAAGGTCTGGTGTTCCCCATTTTACCTATATGTCGCCACCACTGTCATCATAGCTCACAATTAATTTGCCATAGTACTGTGCTGGTATTAGACCAATATTTGAGGCATTAGACCAACTTAATCTACAACTCTTTGAAGTAAGTACTATTATTACTTTAAATTTATAGGAAAAAAGTGAGTGTAAGAAAGTTAAGTCACCAAGTTGGAACTAGGAGTTAGACTCAGTTTTGACTGACAAAACCATTATTTTTAACCAGATGCACAAACTTTTTCTTTCTTGCTAGGTCCAATATTTTAGGCTTTGTGGGCCACATGATCTCTGTGGCAGCTGCCCAACTCTGCTGTTGTTGTGTGAACACAACATAACAAATGAAGGAGGTGGTCCTCTTCCAAAAAAATTTTATAAAAATAGGTGCAGGGCCTCCCTGGTGGTGCAGCGGGTTAAGCGCAGCACTGTGGAGCTGTCCACAGCCTCTGCGGTGTGGGTTCGATTCCCGGCTGGCTAGGGAGATTCCCACATGGCATGGCAGACCTCTCCTGTTGCACCCGCTGCTCCCCTCAGCAGTGTATTTCGGTCTTTCTGACTGTTCTGCTCCCTGCTCGGTCTCTGGTGAACCCTTTCAAAAAAAAAAAAAGGTGCGGACAGGATTTTGCCCAGGGGCCATAGATTTTCTCCTAGCTCGTGACCACTAGACTCCATTGCCTTCACAATGGCAAAGATTCAGAATAAAACTGAAAACTTGTCATCTCCCCTACTTTGTAACAGTATTCCTCAAAGGCACACCACTTGCCCTCTAGGCCTTGGTTCCTTCTTTAGTCCTTGACTTCTCTGGGCCCTGAGCCCTTAGATGCTGGTGGGAACAGAAAATGTTGACTGACATGGCAGCTCTGAATCGCTAATTCTGGGGTTGCAAGAATTTAGCAAGGAGTTGCAGAGTCATAGAAGAGGGAATAGTGTGTCAATGTCACATGGCTGGCTTACTCTGTTTGTAGGAGACATTCAGATGCAAATTGTGAATGATTTCTCCTATCTCTTTGCCCTCCAAAAGAGTGCACTAAGGGGCACGCCATCTCAAAGCCAATGGGTGGATGTGTTGGAAACTGAGGTTTAGAGGAAGAGCATACTGGTGAGTGTCAGTATGGCCAGGCTCAATGTCAGGCCCTTGACATGCCATATTTCACCCACAGTGCCCCTGTGAGGTAGGTGTGGCAGTCTGGGGTAGAGAAGGAGAACTGGTAGGATGTCATCATGCAGATGGTTGCAGGCAGGTCTCTCTCAGCGTCACTCCTTGTTTGAAAACCTGGTAGGTGCTGACATGAGATCTCATTAGCGTGGCAACTGATGCCACACTCACCTACTAACAGACCATATGCTCTGATGCAGTGGGTGGAGTATTGATTTATTCATTTATCCAGGAATAGTCATGCTTAATGTGGAGGGAGGCTGGGCCCAATGTGTGGGGAGGTTGGTTCAACAAATAATCCTTGAACACTCAACAAGTGCTAACACCTTTGGAACAAAGATAGGGAAGAGGACATGGCCTCTGCCTGAGGGAGCCTTTGGACTGGTCACTGTGTGCCCCTGAAGGTGATGAGGAAGGCCTGGTCGATGGATCAAGGACCACCTGCAAATAGGCTGCATCCCAATACAGATCTAACTATTAGGTATCGTCCATCTAGAGCCTACCTATATGGAAAGGCAGGAAGGACACTACACTGACAGCCCAGAAGATCATTAGCTCTGGCTCTGCCCTATCTCCTTCTGAAATCTTGGACAGTATAATAAGGGCTCATTTATATTGAGCATTTTCATTCCGCGTAGTACCGTGTGCTAAGTGCTTCACATACAGAACCTGACAGAGCGACTCTGAATTCCTCTGTGTGACAGTGTATGACTCATATGGTTGAGCCCCAACATAAAGTTCTAGGTTTTTTGCCCTTTATATGCATACTAATCTGCAGCCATATTGCATTACTTTATGTCATTTTTACTTCCAGCTTTAGCTTACACATCCCACCCACCTGGATCACTCTCCCTAACTCATTCTATCACAATGCTGGCCGTCTTTCCAGCCCCAGATCACATGCTAACCCTTCCTTGAAAAAATAATCCTTTGTGGGGATCTCTCTTCTGAAGACTCATAAACTCTGTACCTCATTCAATAGCACTTTAGTGACTTGTAAAGAAACCCATGTTAATGCTGTCAGTTCTAATGATAAAAATAAAACATGCTTGTTGTAAATAACACAAACAACAATGGCAACGTTTTTGCAAACACCTCACACTCCTGTGATTTTAAGTTCTTTGGGGGAAAGGACTGTGTTTTATTCATCTTTTATATGATCTTCCCAGAATCTGTTCACCTTCATTCCAGAATGTCTACCTAAGGCTTGGCTCATAGTGAGATCTAAGTAAGTATTTATTTGAATGGGTGAATTATGCTTAGGATTTATAGAGCTAAGCTTAGAGCTCATTTTTAACACATATGTGAGATTTTATGGTCAGTGGTGTTATTACCATGTCTTTATTCCTAATATTATAATACTCTAAAAGATTACTAATAAAATTATTTTGATGCTAATGAAATGCCTGTGCTTTCTTGGAGAGTGGTCCAAATCCATTTCTGATTGCTGGAACCTCTACTGCCTCTATCTTCAGACCACTTTAGTGGTGAATTATTTAATTCCTGCTGAGAACATTTCAGTATTTCAGGTTGTTCACCTTTCAAAGTTCCTTGGGTATCTCCAAGAATTTGTGAGTTAAAATATTCCTGGGTTATAGGTCTTAACTTCATTGAAAATTGACTGCACATTTTTATCATTAAATCATGAACATCATAGATGACTTTCACATTTCTGCTGAAGGCATGTTTCTTATTAGGCTAAAGCTTTGCAGTCTGTACAATTAATGGTTCATAGCGCACTAGGGAACATTTATTAATTTTCGTTTTACTTGTTTTTTGAAGGTTATGGGGGTTAAGGGTTCTAAGTTGGAGTTATTGAAATTTTAAAAGGTGTAAATAGGTAAATATTATGGTTCCTGGAAAAGTGAGACATTTTTCCCTTTAAGCATGTGATTAATATTACTAATAAAAATGTCATCAGCCTCCCCTGCCAGGGTTATGCAGTTGGAAAGACATTTTGTATGCATGTGTGTGGTTTGCTTCCCTACCTAATAGAACACTTTGAGAGAACACTCAATATAAGAAAATGACTTATAAAAACAAATTCTTGATACCTTGTTGGTCTTTTACAATAATTCTATATGAAAAATAGTATCTTCTTACACATTTACTCAAGAGTTTTCTTGACTGCATTTGGCAGCTTAGGTCAGGGTTTGGGATGTAAAGATTTTTTTCCTCTTGTTTGGTCTTGTAACATGAATACCATTCTTGTTGAAAGCTGAATTTCTGAAAGGCAGACTCCTTCCCATTTTGGTGGATATAGATTTCTTATCTCATATTTTAATTTAGTTGTATACCTAGTTTCCTAAGTATTTTTTCCGTATGCTACTATTCATAGCACATGATGTTGGTTACATATAAGAAAATATTTAATTTTGGCATTTATCAAACAATCTTTTTAAAATTTTTATTGAGATATAATTCACACACCACGAAGTTCACCCATTTCAATTCACAACTCAGTAGTTTTTGGTTTATTCACAGTATGATGCAGCCATAACCAAAATTTGAATACATTTTACCACCCCAAAAAGAAATCCCATGTCCATTAGCATCCAGTTCCTTTCCCTCCACCCCACCACTCCTAGGAAACCACTAATCTACTTCCTGTGTCCATAAATTAAGTAGCATCTTGAAAATAAATTTTAATTATCTTAAAAATTTTGGTGATTTAATGATATCATTAAAACTAATTTAATACAGGACTCAGGTAAAAAGCATTTTATTTCATCTCCCTACCATTATTATCTTAAAAACAAAGCATCTGTTTTGCAATAATTTAGCCCTTTTGGTAAATTACAGTAATATTACAGTTCCCTGTGCTGTTCCTCCACTGGGCAGGTGCTGTCAGAGTTCTACAGTGGTGTCTGCTCAAATGCAAAAATGCTAAGTTAGAAAAATGATGAATACTTACCTGGTTAGCATGAAGCACAGTCTAAGCAGAATATCTCAAGCAACTGTATTGTTCTTCCATTTCATTCTCCAATTTCTTCATTCCTTCTACCTCACCAGCACACACACACACACACATACACACACACGCACACACACGATCATGGTCACATGCAGTGGGAGTTGCTGGAGAGCAGACTTCAGGCAGTGATAACCAGAATAGCAACACAAGCCCACTATTGATATATTCTCATGCACACTATAAAAACATATATTTGGATTGCATATACATATGGCTATTTCTAAATCATAATGGGTGTCATCCTCTAGAGGTTGGAAGTGCTAAATCAGAAAGTAGAAATGTCTAAAATAGTATTCTAGGTCAATGTTTGTTTTCTACTGATTTTATTCATGGCATTATCAAAAGACCTGGAGGTCATTCATCTATTCACTCATTCATATAACACTGCTTTGTTGCTTAAAGACACTGTAAAGGGCACAGTATAAGCAATAATGAAGCAAAAATTTAGCTTCCTTGGAAAGTGGTGCCCAATCTCAGCTCGTGAAAAGATGGACTGTCTTCTCACAAGGGAAGAGCACCATGAATCATGCATCTTTTCCTTTTTCTTGAAAAACTGCACCCTATATTTTGCAGGAAAATTCAAATCATTGGGGAAGACCCATCTTTTTAGGTGAATTAGGCCTAAACTGACAGATAGCCCATTTTATTCTAAAATTCAACAAACTCTTGGAAAATCTTGTTCCATACAATCTTCTGAATATGTCATTTGCCATTTATAGTTGATGCCCTTAAGCAAAAAAAAAAAGTTATAAAAGGTATTAATGCAAGTAGATAATAAAGCTGCATTCTATAAACCTATAGCAGCTTACAGTAATCATTAAAGCATGCAAAAGTCTTTCATCTATTCAAAAATATGCAGTGCACAGAATGTCTGCTAAGGTGCATGACAAGTCAGAGTTAAATATATATTAATAAATGAATTAGCTTCATAAATAATAGCCATAATGACATTTTAGGAGACAATAAGTCTGAGGATTGTCAGAAAACGGTTGATGTATGAGCTTCACGTCTCAGTGATTCTTCAAAATGAATAGGCTTTGCGAGATAGTTCAGACCCGAGACCAGCCTATTTCCTTGAATAATTTACTTGTTGTCAATTTGTACAGCCACATTACACATGCAAATTGTGCTGCCTGTGCAAACACCACTTGGAGATGATAAAAACAAATTTACGAAGGCTATAGAAGAAGGATTTATTTCACTTTCTCACCCAGGTCAAGCAATACATGTATCTGACGATTGTGTGTACCCAATTTTGTTGTAATTATATCAGCAAATTATTCCTTATAATCTTATTATTTTTAGCAGTCTCCTTGTGCTTGGGATAATTAGCTTTCTTCACTCAGTGTAAAAACAATTCAACTTGCCAGCCAGGCAGGGCATAGCTCCATTATCTGTTTTGGGTTTAAATTTATTCCCTATATTCTTGGACACTTTGTGTAAATTAAAAATTTCATAGTCCCTAATACTGTACACGCTGTTCATTCAGTGATGAATTAAGGCCCCTAAACCTCTCCGTTTGCTATTAGATATCTCACCCACTTTATATGTTAATCTGTGCTAATGAATTCCACAACCCCTAGCCACAGCGAGATGACTAAAATTATTACCACTTACAGAGATATGCCTTTTTCATTTAAAGTTCAATTCAAATTGCTCCCATAAACAGTCTGCCACACAAAGATACCTCCTATAAAGGAGAGTTACTTACCTATAAGTAGAGTTCTCTGAAGGTAGTATTATCTTGGGATGCACACACCTAGGTCACGTGCCCTCAGGTCGCTGGCATGGGGGTGCAGAATTCATAGCTGATAGGTAAGACTTCCTTCCTTGGGGCACTTCATTAGCTCAGCGGCCTGAATTCCTAAGGGTTATTTGTGCCACACCCCTCTCCACAACCAATCCCTTTTTAGCAGAACAGTTCCCATCGGAAGGGTAGGGAAGTGTCACTACCAAGTGAGAGATGAGGACTGGTTACATGAGCAAATGCTGGTGACTAGGAAGTGTATTTTCTGTTTCAAAAGAAGTGATCTATAAAATAATGTACCAATAACTGAAAAAAAAATCTAGGTCTTATTTCTTTATGTGTAATAAGAAATTCAAAATTTGTATTTGCTTTTTATAGAAATAACATTTTTGTTGCAGTAAGAATATGTTCTATTGCAAAAGAATTAGAAAGTACAGACAAATAAAAACCATAAAAATCACTCATATTCTCACCAGATAGCCACTACTGATGACTACTATCTACTTTTACAGACTTTCTACTAATATACCATCTGAAGATGGCAACAAAATCATTAGTCTTATCATGGCCTTCTTCGACCCATTCCAACCAGAAGTTCCAGAGCAGGGTGCTTGCCCATGTGCTCCTAAGTCTCTTACTTCACTTGTTTTAAGAATGTTATTTGCCATCTCTCTCTACAGCCAGAGTTTCAGTCCTTCCACACCTATTTCCTCAACTGAACATTCAGGTAGGTGCTCATCTTGCTTCTGCTTCAGCTCTAATGTACTCTCAAAATTACTACCTTTGAAAAGAACCTCCTATAAATAACACGGCAAGACTCAAGGGTATCAGGCCCCGTCTGAAATCTGGGCTCTTGTGTTAGACTTCACTGTATCTTTATAGGGTGTCCTGTTGGTGTGACTGCTGCTTCTGCCCTTTATCTTCACAGCAACAGTGACTCTAGGCAAAGCAGATGCCATTATTCGTGCTTCACAGATGAGACCATCTAAGGTTCAGGAGGTTAAGCAACCTGCCTAGGAGAAAAGATTTAGTATGCAGGTCTTTGTGACTTTCTAGAATGAAGTGTTCTCTATTTTAATTCTTTCCCTTAATTGTACCTTCTGCTTTAGACCTTAGGGTTCTTGGTGTATTTTTGGTATTTCTTCTTAAAGTCATGTCATTTCCAAAGTTAAATCTTTGGAAACTTTTTTGATTAGAAATTCAGAGCTTCTTCATACATTATTTTATTTTGAGGTTTCTTAATTATTTATAACCTTGAGAAGGCTATTTATATGAAGCAAATATTTTGCTTAGGAGAGTTTATAATAGTCTACCTTTTATAGTAGCCCCTTCTGAGAAGTGACAGCAACTACTTGGGAATGAGATTTTTCGGCCTATGGTTAAGAAAAGATGCACAGATTGACTTGATTCACTATCACACCTGGATGTAGTATGGATAGGACCCAACCTGAGCCCTCCCTCCTCTGTTGGCTCTTGCATTTTTGCCTCAGGGTCACTCACAACGTTATATACTCAAGTGGTTTAGATGGCATATTACATGTAACACAATGTGGGAGAAACATTAACCCATAGGAACAATTTAATATATCATTTTAATATTTGCAACCAACATGGCATGATAGATGGGGTAGCCTCCAATTAACCTGAGTTAAGGTTTGGCAGAGATGTGCAGTTCTTAACATCTAATCTCTCAAAGTGCAACATGTTATTTAGAGAATAAAGCCAAATGTACTTGAATTCAGCACTTTCTTGGGGACATGGTGGATCCACCTAATGGTCTTATTTCCATTTATTAATCTCAAATGGGTATATGGTTCTAGCAAGACCAAACCCAGAAAAAAAGGTGCAGGAGGTAAAGTTGGTATTCCATGCGTCATCCACCCTCAGAAGTGTCTCCTTACTTCCTTCTCCTTCTTCCTGGTGCCCTTTGAAAAGAAAAGGCCTTCTAGTCCTCCTTCCCTTTGCTAAAGTCCTCTCTTATGAAATCAGCTAATCACTTAATCACAATGCAATGTAGTTAACTAATAAAGTTTCCCTTATTGATAAAGAAGCACAGTAACAAGCTGAAGGAATTACAGTGTGAACCAAAGCAACTAGCCCTAGAGAGATCAGATACTTGGATTGTTATAGAAATAAATTCTAGCCTTTTACCCAGGCAGAGGAAGAACAAGCGGTACTTCAGGAATGGTGAGGTCAGGAGAAGCTTTATTACTCATGCATGAGGTCCCAGACTGGGTAGCCCTGTAAGGTCTGAGCACCAGTTTAAAGACTGAGGCTTCTTTTTATACACAACTGTCTCCATATCTCTTACATTGATAGCATTGTTTTTCAGCAGGCACAAACATTTGCGGTAAATTCCCCAGACAAGGAGGGGAAAGTCCAGGGGGGAAAGATGCAGGCATTTGGGGATGGCCTTGGAGAGATAGACCAGTTTGTTGGCTGCCCGACCTTGTAGATAAGAGTGCTAAGGCCCTGGCCATGAATCTTGACAGGGAAGGAGCTGTAAGTAAGCACACTTGTTAATTATGCCTACATTGGAATGCTCATTGCACCTGGACTGGAAGTTCTGCTGCAATCATTGTTATATTCAGTTGCTCAATAATATATTTCTCATCAGGATGAAGAGGATTGCAAGAGGTGAACTTATCATTGCTTTCCAGCTCTCTTTCTGAGATATTGTGGCCAGCATTATGTAGAGGGGTTAGCAAATGAATAGAAATTTGTATTACTGAGAGAAGGGCTTGGATCGCAGTTGCTAAAAAGTGAATGAAATCTTGAAAAGAAAAGAGAGAGAGGGTGAGCCTAAATTCCACATATAAACTATACAAATGGGTGACCCTTGAGCTACGCAAGTGAGGGGCACATTTCAAGCAGTCCAGCTAAGGCTAAAATAACTGCATTTGATTTGAACCACCACCTCTCACTGGGAGATGGAACTTATACTTTAGGTAAAACCAAGTCAACTTCCAACATTTTAAAACACAGCCAATATTCTTGGGAGGAATACAATAAACTCTAGAGTTTCTACACCATCTCATTCACATTTTGCAGGATAAAGCTTAGTTTTCTTGTCGTATGAAGAAAGAGGAAAACAACTATTTTCAAGAGAAAAGAAAAATCAATGGAGACCAATCCTAAGTGACAAGTTGGAATCAATAGATAAGAATTTTAAAATGTTCTTGAAGACTGAAAGGAAAATGTAATGAATGGAAAGGTAGGAAACCTCAGTCAAGAGATACAAACTATAAAAAATAACTATAAATTATAAAACTAAAAAATAAAATACATAAAAATAAAAAAATATTGCATGGTTTAACAACTATTTAAATATAACAAAGAAAGAATCAAAGGACTTGAAGATACATTATTTAAATGATAGAATCTGTAAAAAGAGGTAAAAATTATAATAAATTATCAGAGCTTCAGGGTACTGTAGACCAATATTGAGATATCTAATGTTGGAGGAAAGGAATGAGAGAATGGAATAGATAAATTACTGGAAGATATAATGACTGAAAATTCCCCAAATTTGGTTAAAAAACATAAATTTTCCATTTCAAGAATCTTAGTGAGCCCCTAGCAAAGCATACAAAATATTAACTGCATGTATAGAAACATTATAATCAAACTGTTGAATAACCAGTGATAAAGACACAATATTGCAAGTAACCAGAGAAAAAAGTAGAGATAATGGCAGCTGAAAGACAGGAGAACAACAGGTTTAAAATAATAAAAGGAAAACCCATTGATCTAGAATTCTATGTCCAACGAAATTATCCTTTAATGAATTTCAATTTTACCGAGGATGTAAAAGCCTGGAAAGAGCATCTTTTATACTCAAAACATTTGAAATTACTGTAAAAATGACAAACTTAAACTACCCATGAGCTCATCAGAATACTAAGTTTACAGAGTAAACAAGTACATGCAAATCCAAGGAATGACAGACCTCATCAGAGAGAGATGAAATGGGACCATTGGTTCACATGAGAAAGCACAGAAATAAGGAACAAAGAAGATATAGAATGAACAGAAAATAACTAGAAAAATAGTAGATTTAAATCTGTCCATGTGAATAATTACATTAAATGTAAATGCTTCCATATACTAATTAAAAGACAGAGACTAACAGGATTAATAAAAGCAAAGACTCAAGTATGTATTGTCTCTAAGGAACATACATATCTCTAAGGAACATGTCTATTCATAGATATTTTAAGATTTTAAATATCTAATAGTGGAAAAAGATGCCCTGACATACTAATAAAAAAGAAAATTGAGTGGCTATATTACTAGCAAATGAAACAGATTTTAGGAGAAGAAATATCACCAAAGGTAAAGATGCTCTTACATAATATCAAGGGGGGCTATTCACAAAGAAGTCACAAAAACCATAAATATGTGTACCTCAGAAAAGCTTAAAATGCTAGAAGCAAACCTATATAAATGAAATGACAAGTAGACACATATAAAAAGGCAGACACATACAAAATACTCCTTTCTCAGAAATCAGTTGAACAAGTGGATAGAAAATCAGTAAAAAAAAAAAACAAAAAAAAAAACACACAACAAAAACCAGAAACTGAACGTCATAAATCAACTTGATTTAATTGACATTAATAGAGCAATAAATATAACAATGGCAAAATTCTTTTTTTCTCCAAATGTGTGATCCAAATTTAAACAATTGTTTTTGTATTTCATAGCACTGAACAGTTGGAAAATCAAATTAAATATAGTACTACTTATAATACAGCATAAAATTCATGAAATATGTAGGCAAAATTTTAGAAACTGTGTGACTTATATGCTAAAAACTGCAAACATTCATGTAAGGAATTAAAGAAAACCTAAATAAATTGGAAGATAAGCTGTTCATGGGTTAGAAAACACAATAATGTTAGGGTGTCAGTTTTTTCCAAATTGTTGTACAGATTCAACGCATTCCCCATAAAAATCTCAGCAGTATTATTTTTGTAGGAACTGACAAACTAATTCTAAAATTTGCATGTAAATCAAACAAACTAGGACAGTTAAGACAGTTTTGGGTTAGGGGTGGGGAAGAATATAGTTGGAAGTGTCTCACTACCTGAGTTCAAAACTCAAAACCACTGTAATGAAGACATTGTGTATTTGGAGATAAGGCATACATATAGACCAAGGAACAAAATTAAGGGTCCAGAACATAGATCTACATATATATGGCTATTTTGATTTTCAGTGAAGGTCCAAAGGCAACTCAAGGGTTGAAAGCGTTTCACTGAATTGTGCTGAAGCAATTTGACATCTAACTGCCAAAACATAAATTTTCTCTTACACTTTGTACCATATACATAATTGACTCAAAACAGATCGTAAACCTGAAATTATAAAAATATCTGAAATAGAAGAGACAAAAAAATCAAGGTGAAAGTCTAACTCTTTCATTAGCCATACACTTAAACTTAAAATTTTCTTTTTCTTTGCAAACACATCATTTCTTTGTTTTTGGAAGTCAGGATTGTGGTGGTAGGTAGTGGGGGTTTTTTTTGGGGGGGGGGAGAGGGTCACCAAAAAAAAAAAGATAATGGAGAACAAGATATTAGAGTTAGCAGGCTAAAATTGGCAAAGAGTTGTCCAGATGGTATACCTGTATGTGTGAGAAAGAGTTTGGCTGATGTGAAATTTCTGTACTCTGAACTATAAGAATCAGAGAGGCAAAGAGCACTTTTTACATTATCTCTATACCAAGAACAAAACGTGTGGGTTAGCCTCAAAGTAGACCATTAGGACGTCACCTATATGACCGCCACACACCTGGAACAACTTTGTTATTATTTAGGATAAATTTAGGATGTGCTGGAGGGGGAGAGGAAGTAAGAGGTGATATGCAACAGGGAGATTTCAAAGTCATAGTTAATTCAACATGTTCATCTATTTTTGGGCATTTGGGTTCTTTCTATAGCTTAGCTATTGTAAATAGTGCTGCTATAAACACAGGGGTGCAGGTGCCCTTTTGAATTAATGTCTCTGTGTCCTTTGGGTAAATACATAGGAGTGGAATTGCTGGATCATATGGAAGCTCCATGTTTAGCAGGTTGAGGAATCGCCACATAGCTCTCCATAGTGGTTGGACCAGTTTGCACTCCCACCAGCAGGAAAAAGACTAATTATAATAAAGTAAAAATCAACAAGCAACTAGCAACTATAACCAGAGACACACTATGGGGTGGAGGAATGGGGAGGAGGGATTAGGGTCAAAATAAGGGGAGGGGAATTGAAGGGGGACTATAACCAAGATGAAAATGCATACATTGTGCAAAAATGAAAAATGATGTAAAAAATATATAAAATAAAGTATAAAAAAATTCAAGATGTTCAATGGGAGTTCATAGTAAAGGTTGAATTCATGAAACTGAATTCAGATGATGAATGGGTAGAAAGTGGGGACTCATAATAAGAGCAAAGGCATGAAAGCTAGAAGGAAATGAATGAATGAGGAAAATATTGGACTCGATGCTCAGATTTCCCTCTGAGCCTCCATTCCCATTGCCTTTGCCCAGATGCTGATCCTTTGTTCCATAATGGTGTTGTAGCTGGGCGCCTTTCATCTTGGCTCAGCTACCTCCAAGTCCATCTTGTATTTACCAGACCTTAACCAGGTACACCTCCCACAGGGTTGAAATGATGTTTATATTTTATTGACTGCCCTGCGCTGGGAGGTGCCGGGGGCTTCACCATCTGAGGGGCAGTGTGACAGTGGAAAGAACAGGAGCCATGAAACCTCCCTACCCTGATTCTGTTTGTTACTGCCTGTGTGTTAAGCAACTTTTTAAAACTCTTGAAACCTTAATTTTCTTATCTGTAAAATGGATACAATAATAACTACCTCTTTGGACCATATCAAATTAGATGCAAAATACAGAAATGTCCAATAGGGCTCATTTTCCTGCCCTCCTTTTCTTTTTCTGTACTACCTATTGAAGCAGAAGAGCCCGAAGCTACCACATGTGATCAATTACAAAACAAAAGGGGGGTGCTTTTTGGGACCTCCCTGGTGGCACAAGGGGCTAAGCATCAGCACTATGAACTATCTGCAACTACTGTAGCACGAGTTCGATCCCTGGCCAGGGAGGTGACCCACATGGCACAGCAGACCTCTCCTGTCTTGCCAGCTGCTCCCCTCAGCAGTGTATTTCAGCCAATTTGCCTGTTCTGCTCCCCATTCTGTCTCTGGTGAATCCTCTCACCGCCCCGCACCTCTGGCCTACACCCCAGCTCTTGTATGCATAAATAAATAAATCTTTAAAAAAAAGTGCCTTTCTCTGGTGGCATCAAATGTTAACTCTTGCCAATGACACAGTGCCAGTTCAACATATTCCTGGAAGACTAATATTGTTTATAGATACATCAGTTTGTACATTTAAAAACAAATCCAGATAAAGAAATAGTCACTCCTTCATCATGAAGGATGTCAACACAATTTCTAAAATTGAAAACTCCTTGTTTCTGGAGTTTCCAGATGCGGTTTTCTTCAATGCAGAAAATGAAACATTTTGTACAGACAGAAACTAGCTATTGTCTTTTTTTAGTTTCAGCAAGAAGCACATTTATTACATGTTCAACACAGTCATATTCACTTTTTTCCAACTGAGAGCTATTTAAGGGATTTCATTATATTTTGGGAAATTTCCATCAATCAGATTTAGTAGCCACCAAAAAAGAACTCCCCAATTAAACCTTTATAAGACGAGTGTGACTTGTAATCTCTACAGTAAGAAAAAACTAAATAGAAGGGAAAACTATTCATAAGCTATAATACTTCTTGGCAAAGAAAAATTGTTTTATGTTTTTTAAGATATATTTGAGAATTTACACAAAATTTACATGCTTGAAATTAGTGCCAGATGCAAACACAATTCAAGCACAATTTGCTAGCTGCATCGATTATTTCACCATGATTTAGTGAAAGGTATTCAATAATTCTATGTTTCATAGAAATCTCACAAATACAAGTATTTCATTCACAAAATGCATGGCTTGGCAGGTTTCCAGGGTGGGAATTTGCTGGAGGGAGAGTAAATTTATTGATTAAAATAAATCAAATAACTGACATTTCCCCCAGATAACTGGCAAAACAAAAATACTCTTATGTAAAATCTTACAGTCAGAACCAGAAGAAAAGTCTGAGCTATTTATGTTTATGATAAAATCTAATAATGTCATAAAAAATCAGTTACTTGAGAATGCTCAAATTAATATTGAGAAACTTAGTTTTAAACCACATTATTTCTAGAGTAAGACTTTCCAAAGACGTGTGGAATCTGGTGTTTCTTAGTCTTCTGTGTACTTGTAATTTTAGTCCTGCTCTCATTTTTGCACTAAATGATGAGTATCTTTGATACACTATACATAGAAACAATCCAGACAGTTATTCAATGAGTCGACAATACAGCCTTCCTCTCATGTTTTGGTCCTGCCCCTCTGTGCTCACTTTTCCTATCCTGATCACATTTTCCACTGTTAGCATTTGCTGGACTGAATGTTTGTGTACCTCTCAATTTCCTATGCTGAATCCCTACCTCCCAGTATGACTGTATTTGGAGGTAGGGCTTGTAAGGAATTGATTGGGGTTGTAAGCGTAGGGCTTTGAGCCAATAGGGGCAGTGTCTTCATAAGAAGAGATACAGATAGTTAACTAGTTCCCCCCACCTGTTTCTCTACTTCTTCCAAAACACTGCAAGTTGGCTGCTGCCTGCAAGCAAGAGCAAGAGAAGAGGTCTTAGAATGGAAACTGATTTGCCTGCACCTTGATTTTGGACTTACAACCTCCAGAAATCAATTTCTGTTGTTTAAGCCACCCAATCTGTGTATTTTGTTAAGGCAGCCTGAGCAGAATAATACAGCAATTAAGAGGTCCAGGGCAATATCTATTTTTTTACTTTTTAAGGATTTGGATTCAGGGAAATCACCATTGAGAAGCTGGACACACTTCAGAGAACGAGTATGAAACAGGACCTTAGGGGCCCAGAAAATCAGATTTTACTATGATTCTGGGGTTAGAGAAAACTACTCCATAAACATTGGGGGTGAGGCAGCAGATAGTTAATAAATGTAAACATCTGTTTATACTAAATTGTGATGTATTAGAGTGCAATGAAAATTTTTACATCTTTTTAGAATGTTTCAAAGGGGGGCACTATTAATAACATTAACAACAAATAGCTAAGACTTAAAGTTACTGTGGGTCAGCTCATGTATGTAATCTATGCGATAGATAAATTATATGTATATACTATGTCTGGTGTGTGTGTTTGTGTTTCTGGGTTTTTGTATTTTTTCTTATATAAATGTCAGAAGTGAAACAGTACAATCTTGAGGGGAAGGAGGAGACCCAGTTGGTGGATCCTCATCCATGTATTTAAGAATGCAGGACAGGCCTCTCTGGTGGCTCAGCGGGTTGAGCACAGTGCTGTGAAGTTGTCCGCAGCCTCTGCAGGGCAGGTATGATTCCTGGCCCGCCAGGGAGATTCCCACATGGTGCAGCAGACCTTCCCTGTCACTACCGTTGCTCCCCTCAGCAGTGCTTTCAGTCTGTCTGCCTGTTCTGCTCCCCGCTCTGTCTCTGGTGAATCCTCTCACCCTTCCGTGCCTCTGGCCTGTACCCCAGCTATTGTATAAATAAAAAATAAATCTTTAAAAAAAAGAATGCAGGACACAATCAAAAATAGATACAAGATGCTAAAAACAATACAGGATCTATTTACACAGGAAGTGAGAAAAGGTAGAAGGGAGAGAAAGTATAGCCTGACATGTAGACAGATGCCATCCTATCCCAGGTATTGTCCACTAAGCAGAGACCAGAGTCCAAGCTCAAGACAACTGAGGTAAGAAGAAGCTTCTCCACAACATCATCAGCAGGTTTAACTGCCCAGGCACCAGTGGTTTTATTAATGGAGCCCCAGGAGCTGAGCTGTGAAACTCAGCTCTGGTCCTATGTCCTATCACCCCCCTCCCCACAAGAACGTCAGGGGTAGAGTCTAGAAATCTCCACCATCTACCATAGAATTGGCTGTGAGCACCAGCCTTGGAGTTTGCTCGCATTGTTCCTTTTATACCAGAAAACAGAAAAATATCCTTAATCTTATTACTACAATGAAAATATTTTCAAACAGCTCTGCTCATGTCATAACATTCTATTTTATCTTCTTGGTTTGTTTCTCTCTTGCTTGTTTTCTATCCTCTGAACAGGAAGAGAAGCTCAATGTAAGCTCTGGACAAGGCCACACAGCTGGCCAGGGAAGCCGCTTGGCCGGAGCATCACAGGATGGTAAAGCTCCATGACAGCAGGAGTCTGGACAGTTTTCTGCTAAACAGAAGCTGGCAGGGTGCCTGCTCAATAAATCTGTGCAGCCAGAAGCAAACAAACAAACAAACAAACAACAAACTTTTGAATAAGGAAGAACGGGTAGGGAGGCTGCAAAGGATAAATTAGCTGCAACATTCCCGGGAGGCCCCCGAGAGCTGGGGCAGAGAGTCCCGCTTCTTGCGGGATGAACCCACGTCAAGGTGACAGCGGCGCTTTCCGTCCCCGGGACCCCGGGCCCACGGCGGGAATGGAGAGAGAACAAAGCCTTTTAAAATGTCCAGAGGAGAAGGGAAAACGGTGAGAGAAAGGGGCGGGGTTCTGGAAAGAGATGGACCAGCCCCTTGACTCCCCGGCCGGAGCCCAGCCGAGGCGGCCGGTTGCCACGGCGACCCGGAGGCCAGAGCGGCCGCAGCCCATTGGCTGCCCCGCCTGAGCCAATGAGAAGCCGCCGTGTTGCGGAGTCATAAGATGGCGGCCGGGCGGCCGGCTCCAGACCGGTGAGTACGGCTGCTGGGGGCTGCCTTCTGCCCGGCGCCGCTGCGGCGCGACGGGTCTCGGAGGGCCGGGCGCGGGGACGGGGGGCGCCGGCGTGGGCGGCCTCGCGGCGCCGCGGGTGGGTCCGCCAAGCCCCCGGCCGGGCCCCCCGGGGCGTCCCGGGACTGACGGCGGCCTGTGGCCGGGGGAGGTCCTCGCCCCCCCCCCCCACCTCCCCCTCGCCGGAGCGGCGGAGCCGAGGGTCCCGGCCGGGGAGCGGGCGCCTCTGTGGGTCCGGTGTCCCGGGAGAGCGCTGCGGGCTGGGCGCGTGTCCGCAGGCGGGACGGCCGCCCGACGGGCTTCTGCCGGGGCGGGGGCCGGCGCCCGCCTCTGCCGCCCGGAGCCCGCCGAGGCCCGGGCTGCGCTGCCCCGCAGGGGAGGCTCCTCTCCTGGAGCTGCCCTCGTGCAGTCTGGAACCTGGTAAGTCTCCTCACCGCGGCTTCTGACTTAAAATGAGCCTCGAAATGTTATTGGTTCATTGTCAATCTTTCCACGCAGGGTCTTGGATCCGGGGGTGTTTTCCAGGCCTTGATTAAACAAACAGTCTTTAATTAGAACACACACATACATGCAGAATCCTGCTAAATAATTTATCTGGGTGATCAGATTGGTAACTCCAGGCTGAAACCAGGCTTGGGATTTATTTGTACTTTCTGTACCTTTTTGGGAAAAGGGAACACATTTGTTCCACAAAAGCAAATAGGACATTTGTATTAATGTTGATACGTGCTTAAAAATATTTTTAATTAGGTAACTAACTCCAAGTCATAGAAACTGATTGTGTAAATTGTTGAATACCATCTTCACATTATTCGCTGGTAGTTGATGATAATTATGCAAGTGAGATTACTTTCAAATCAGATAAGGTTCAGATTTCTGTAATTTCTAATTGAATACAAAATGTGGGCAATAAGAAAGCTTCATTTGGTGAAAAGGGAATTGAAACTCTGGAATATTAGAGACGGGAGACCTTTATCCATTATACTGTGCAGATTTTATCTTTTAGGTTTCGGTTATAAGCAGTTGCCTAGTCTTCCAGAAAATGTGACATAATTACCCAAACCTTTGAATGTGACTTTGATGAATGCAATTCAGTATAATATCTTACATAGCTTTCTGCGTTTAAAAAGTAAGAAAAAAAATCCTTAATCAATTTTTAACAAGTGTAGAATATAGGCTGGAGTTCTTCAGACCCACTCTCAAATCTTTGTCTCCAAAAATACACATTACCACTTAAAACTCTGCCCTCTAAGAATTTATAATTTGAAGACACGGGATTCTATTTTTGTAAAATAAGCAGATCACAATGCATTAGTCAAGTGAGTTAACTCATTTGTAAAAGGAGGTTAAATTGTAATTACTAGTGGAAGGGCTGACATGAGGATTAATGGTAAATAAGTGCCTGTCACACTGTTTGTTTGCCTTATGTAGTGATGACCTGTTTTGTTTTCCTTTACTGGTTCCATTTCTTCTGTCATAGCTGAGATTTCCTTACCTTTCTTCAGAGCATCTCTTAGGTGTCCTATCTGAAATGCACAGTCTTACTGAGAACTAGTAATACTGGTTGCTGTGACTAGGTTGAGGAGAGAAACCTTATCTCCAGTAGATACTGTATTGAAGTATTGGGGTTTAATCAGTATTGTGTCTGACTGGGAGAGAATGGAGTATTACATACAGCAAAGAGCAAGGTGACTCTGGGTGTTTGGGCACATGTAATACTATGATTCATAAAGAAACATTTTAGAACTGCAAGACATCTCAGAGATCATCTGATAGCTTAAGAGCAGAGACCAGACAGATAACAGGGGCTTACTCACAGTTACATGGTTCAGGATTAGAAACTCAGTTTTTGACTTTGAAAACAGTATTTGTCCTACTATTCCAGTGGATCCCTTTTCTGTCACATGTTAGAATGCCTTATATTACAATTTGATATCTTAAAGGATGCTATAGTCTGAAAAATCATGTGTACTAAGTTATATTTATAAAGTTTTCTTTTAAAATGTACATAAAAATTACTATTCAGAGACTTAGGTGAACCAGTACGTGGTGAAGAATAATGCTTCATTGAATTTGTGTCCTCACCTAAAGGTGGCTGATGTTGTTAAAGGAAAAATAAAATGTTACCCGTTTTGAATATTGAAATTAACTTAGAGAGCTGCAGCACTTGCTTCATAAAACTGTGAAAACCTTAGATTAGGAATTGCTGAACTGTGTCATGTTCTTGATGCTCTGCCATCTGCCCAAGTGTGCTGAGTATTGACTGTGGTTGGTTTTCAAGGGCAAAAGAAAACTCAGCTAGTCAGATTAGGATGATACATAAATATTTTCAGTTTATAGTGAATTGTGTCAGCCAGGGACTAAAGATGTGTTCTGTGGTGTATACACAGAATTTTTCTGTAGAATAATTAGGGAAAGGAATAAATACAAACTCTCAAGGTAGCAGGTGTATAGAATGAAGGCGATATTCAAAATTATAGAGAAAAAAGGGATTCTGAATCATTTACATCTTCATTGGGGTTGAAATGAAATGAAGTGAAATTAAATTAAAAATTTGCGTTACAGGCTAAACAAAACTTATGAATTAATACATGGGCTGTAGCTCTGACTATAATCTACACTAAAAAAATACCAAGTTTCTAATTCTGTAATACCATATCTCTTCAGACTGACTGAGTCAGTTTTACATTTAAAGGGTAATTTGGAATGATCTGTAAAATAAAGGAAGACACTGCAAAGGATGGGGTGAGAGACACTTCAGGAAATAGGGCATCATCCTCCAGAGCTGGAGATGTATGAGTGGCACGTGTGTACTATGAATAGCAGGACGGTGCTTTTAGAGCAGGAACCCAAAGCAAGCCACAAAGCAGCCACTGCACGGTGACTGTTGGTGTGGGCAAGTGTGCTCTGCAGGCTCCCAGAGAGAGAGTTCTGTGTAGCACAACCCTGTGAGCTGCCCTTATGTTTTACTTACTAACAGTCACAGGAGAATGCCACTTGACTGCAGAGATGCTCAAAAATTTTGTTCAGAAACACACCTCTGAATTTTTCCCTATTCATGGATTTCGGGTTAGAGTCTACTCATTTAATTCATTTTTTCTTTTTTCTGTGGGCACACACAAGAATTGATACCAGCTAATTCTACACGGAAGATAGTTCCTAATGCTCCATCAGCAAAAGCTAAAAATTTATGAATTTGAGAAAGTCTGGAAGGTGATCCAATATGGGTAACTGCTTGAGGGCTGCTGGGGAAAGTTGGTTTGTCTCAGGCAGTTGAGATTACCCTGCTGGTCCCCAGCGCACAGGCTCATCCTGCAGGGACACTGCAGCGTCGGTACCGCAGAAGACCCTCTTATAAGCACCTGACTGTCATGAGCAGCCACAGCTGAAGTCTGGGCTGAGTGCTACTGGGCTGTTGGTGGGCAGAAGCTGGCCACGTGTGCATTTTTGCATGTTCTGTGTACTGCTGTTCCCATTTCTTGAGGAGAGCCTGGCATAGGGTGCCTTGCACAGGGAAGAGAACCAGAGGTTTCAAACATGGAGCCTAAATTTTGCTAAGAAAGCTAATTCTGAAATTTATTACTATCCTTAAGTCCTGAAATGGATAATGAGCCTAACAAGACTATATATATGTATATACCAATGACAGAGTCGTTGGACCTAGCTATCACTCCTTCCCCTGCTGCTCTGAATAGTAGAAAAAATTTTTATAATAGTATAGAATCTATTTTTCAATATTGGCATATTTTTAAGCTGTCCTCTGCATTACCAGAGTATCTCAAGAGATCTCTACTCCAACTTTTAAAATCCTCAGGCCAGGTTTAGGAGTGGATCCAGGCTTCATGGAGCCTGGATCTTATGTAATTTTGAACATAAAAATATAAAAAGGAACAATAGAATACAAATTGTGGATAGAAGATTGGGTACAGTACTTTGGAAGGACCTGGGCATTGAAGCTTAAGTTCCATCATCTTACTGGTAATTTGGTTCTGGTTTTACTGCCCTACTCAGAAAACCAGGCACCAACAATTTTATAGATACTAAATGTCAAACCGTGGAAATCAGGGGAGAAAGGATTTGCATCAGTTGCTAAGTGAATGCACCTGTGACATTAGAAGTGTCAAAACTACTCCCACCAGTAATAGAAATGACAAAGATGCAATACATGGCTAGAGAAGTAATAGTAGGAAAAAGAATTTAGCAATGTTTTCTTGGCTTATCTCATCTGCTCCTCCAAGTAACCCTGTATGTGGTATGATTAGCCCTGCATTCCAGGTGGAAAAAACTGAGGGTCAGCAATGTTAAGAGTCATTTCCTCATACCCTTGGTCTGTAAAGTCAGGTTTGCAGATGGAGCAGTTAGATGTCAGAGCCTTTCCTCTTAAAAGCCAAGGGAGTATTTTGCTGAGGATGTTTCAGGGCATCCTCAACAGGCAGCTGCTTAGTTGACAGCAGAAAGTAAGCTGCGACCTGGGAGGAGGTCTCAGGAATCTCTTCTGAGTAGTGCAGTCTCCTCAGATGCCTTTGTCTCAAGGAGTGGTGGTGGTTCTCTTACCCGGGTCATCATGGGCAGAAAGCTCAGTGAAAAAGAATCCCATCCTTTCATCTCAGGCTGGCAGTAACCGTTGAGCAGCATAGCAAACATATCTTTTAGACATCTTTTGAACAAACTGGGCTTGGCTCAGTATATTTGCTCATACACCGTGACGTGAAATCAGTAATGAAAACGTACTCAATTCAGCTAATTTTAGCAAACAATGACAATGCCAATTTTTAAAAATCATTTTTATTAAAATTGACAGTAGTTAACTCACAGCTAATGTTAGCATGTTCCTGGATGTGACCATTACTTTCTCACATATGGTGATGTTCTTCAAATAGGCTATACATTTTTTTTTGTTAAATTGTTAGGATTATACTCCACTTAGCATTATTTTGGCAAACAGTATAAACTTAAAACTAGTATTTTTTTTACTACCACTTTCCTCAAGCTACTCACACAATTTAAAAATTTTCCTTTGAATAATTTTTTCCTACTCTTTAGTTTGACACATTCAAATATAGGTGCAACATCTGACTTTATTTTCTTCTCTAATTGTTATAGCTTGAAATATAGTAGTACAAACCTTAAATTTCCTGCCATGTATATTGTTAGTTTCTTAACGTTCTTGAGCAATGAATGCTTTCGCTAAGTTTTTATTTTTAAAAATAAATTATCTGCATGTTAGAAAATCAGGGTCCCATTTAAGTCACTCATCTGGAGGACGCTTGTAAAAAGATTGTTTAAACTCTGTAATTGTCTTTTTCTTACATAAGGAAAAATTTTAGTCATTTAATATGGAGGGGTATATCCCATTTTAGATTTGTGCATGGACTGTCCCCCAACCATTGACATGACCGCTAGCATCCCCAGATGTCTTTCAGGGCTCTTGAAATTCCTCCCGTGATGACTTTATGTGTCTGAATTCACCTTTTTCCCTGTAGAAGAAAACATGTGGAGTGGGCTGCTACCTCCTGGCCTAAGTGAACATGATGCTGAGTTGAATTCTGAAGATGAAGCCACACTGGAGAACTCTGGGCTTAACTTAAAGGGAGATCAAGAAGAGGGGCGCATTACAAAAGCAGGCTTCGCAGCGTCCCCTAGAGATGGCCCCAAACCCGAAGCAGAAGCAAATGTGAATGCTTATGAAGAATGTCCTTCTGGAATTCCCTTAAATATGTGGAATGTAGGTTTTCTGATGTGCTCTTATAGTCTGTGCTTGTGAACTTGTGCACGCTTATATATGTGTTCTGGGCAGAGGCGATCGTGACTATTGACTCAGGATGCTTTCATTACTCTTGGGGCAGCCCTCAGCCCATTGGCTGCTCAGCTGCCTGCCTTCATTTTTGTTTTGATTAGTTTTCCATAAAAAGAGGGTGGAAAAACCACTTAGTAGTGTTAACTACTTTGGCTAACTTGGTGTATTGGGAATTTCCTATCTTAATTTTATCTTTTGTTATCGATATATGAGTTACTAAATGTTACTTCCAGATTACCAGATGACCTATTTAGAAATAAATGCAGATAAAAAAATTAGTTGTGAAAGTGTCTTGGAAAATAGGATCTCCCAAGAATGCACCTACTTTCATTAAGTTGATGTTTTTACATGTATGAGAATTACTACTGACCATGTTTTTTGCTTCAAAATATATTTGCGCCTCTCTCTTTTTACTTTTACCTAGAAATTTCAAGAGTTGCATAAAAGACATTCTGAACAGAAAACCTCAACTTCAAGATCCAAAGGGAGAAAAAGAAAACGCTCCAAAAAAGGTATTTTGTTATTATTCCAATCATTGGTAGTGCTGATGTTAAATGCTGACTGACTTCACAATTTTTAACAAACATAACTTTGAAGTAATGACAGTCTACTTAGGTATTGATACTGAATTCTTTTCAGGTAGCTTGAAGGATGAAGAAGAATCTCAGAGGTAGGTGGGATTTAAAATCTTTTCCTATTCTGGAGATATTATAGAGCTTGTATAAAGAACTTACAAAGCTCAAACTTAAGAACTGTTTTTGTATAGAGTTGTAATAACCAATTAAGAATAGTAAAAAATAAAAATGAGTGCTTTTTGTGTCAAGCATAAGTTACCATCTGTTTTCCTGCAGTGCACAGACCTCAAGTGAAACCCAGTGGAAGGAACTTACTCAGTATTTTGGAATTAATGATAGGTTTGATCCCCCTGTTAAAAAGAAAAAAGTTGAGAAGGTAAGATCTTTTCTAATTGTATCTTCCATTAGCTGATAGGAAATGTTTGTGATTAGCCTCACCTAAGGTTTTTCCCCTTATTCATCCATCCTGTGAAAAAGTTAAAATGCCTACTGTACGCCGAACAGTGTGCTAGATAAACAAGTAAATATGTAGTTGGAAATCATGATAAAATTGTTTAGGAAATGAACAGCATGTTGTGAAGAAATTAAAATGGGGGCTCCATTTAGTTTATGGATTGGGGATTGGAAGATGCCATGTCACCAAGACCTAAGGAGGGGAAGGCACTCTCTGTCTGTGCAAAGAATGCCCGTGCAGAGACCTTAGCGTGGGGAAGGTTCTAGTGAGGAAGAGTCATCCGGGCGCATTTGTTAAGTGTAAGTGGGTCAGCCTGGAGTCAGTGAGGAGGAGAGAGCCCCTATGTGAGATTGGCAGGCGGTCGAAATTAGGGTTTAGTCATAATGCAGTTGCGTGTCATTTAGGGGCTTAAAGTCAAGGGAGTACCATGATCTAATGTGTGTTTAAAAAGGTTGCCCTGGCTGTTCTGTGGAGAATGGACTGTGGGGTTGGCGAAAGTAGATGAGTTGAGAACAGTGAAGAGACTCTTCTAGGCATGAGTTAGTGGTGGCTTGACTAAGATGGTGCAGCTGGAGAGCGTGGGAACAGAGTAGACTGGGAGAAAGATGCTTAGAAGAAAGTCCAAGCTTGAGATCCACATTTGGGAGTCATCATTAGTAAAGCTTTGAATGAATAACTTACATATTGTCTCCTGGAAATATGGGCTAACTCCGAGCACATGAAAATTGAACGCTGAGCTCTAGGCTAGAAGCACAGGGACTAGTACACTGTAGCACTGCTGTGAACTCTCGCTGTATGTAGAGGTGGTTACCATTTTCTGATTGATCAGTATTTCTTGTGAAAACTTACGACTTTAAGCCCATCACTGGGTGGCACTATATAATCAAGGGCACATACATTCAGGAACTGACACAACAGAATGTGAACTTGTTATTTACAACTTTGCTAAAACATCTTATCATGTGACTGAATCCACTCAAAGTGAGGGTCCTTTTGCTTCATGACCAAAAGCCAGAAATTCAGAAGCCAGGTTTGGTTTAACAGACCATTGCTTGATGAGCAACGGAGAAGGACAAACTTGTTTAAAAAAAAAAAAAAGGAACCTTTTTTCACTAGGGAGGACTTCCCTTTTATTTGGGGGAGAGTGATGTCAGGAATTAAGGCGGAGTGTCGATGATAATTCCCAGAAAGTCTCCCTATGCACCCAGTACTCCTGACTTTTTCCCCTCATCCCACTCTAACCCCACATGACACTCAGTTGGGTCTAATTCTGTGGCTGCTGATCTTCCTCACATCCCTGAGAGACAAATATTCTACCTCACAGTTACAAAATCCTTCCTGTTTTGTTCTTGCGGGGCACCAGGACAGAGGTCATTTGTCTTAGATATATTTTATTCTTGTGTCTGTGCTTTCAATCTTGTCCTTGAACTCTAGGGAATTGAACTTTCTGTCACAACTGATTACTGCTAATGAGCGCTTTTCTTTTTATAACTGTTTGAGCTGGGCAGAAACACTAAATTTCTTACAAAAAAGGTCACTGCTGGAGTTGGAACTACAACCCAAGCTTTATCATGCCGTTTTTAGTTCTCTAGCTCCACTGCCAAAGGGGCGGCAAGTATGTGAAAGTATAATTGTCGTGTTCTTGACCCTTGTGATTCTGGTGGGCTTGTGATTCTGATGTTCTTGACTATAGCAAACGTGCTCAGAAGCACCAGGGAGGAGGGTCATGCTGACAGCCATGACTGCGCCAAGGCGGTCCTAGCTGATTGCTTTATTAGCAGTCCAGCTGCTGATTGTTGTTAGAGGTTAGGACTAGATTGTTCTTAGAGGTAAGGAATGGTTATTCATTCTCCCACAGGAGGAGGGAATTTGGCAACATTAGATAATAGCATTATATGTGCCTTCTGTGTACCTGGGAGAGATCCAGCATAACTGAGTAAATCTGTCATTGTGTTCATTGGGAAAGGTACAGAAAACAAAAGGTGTGCAGATTTGGTTCTGTCTCCTCCATTGAAAATAGGTAAGGAGATTAGGTCTTCTGGAACAGGCTCTTACAGGGAGCTTGCAGATAAATAGCAAAAACCTCCTCCATCAAACAACCTTCAGAACCCCTCCCAAGAAATAAGCCTCTTGCAAAGGCCTATTTTGGGGTGGCAGAAGTTTGTTACCCTATAGTCCTGTCTTTGGAACTTCTCAAGAAACTGGATCGTTGAGAAGTTGAGTTCTTCAATTATTTATAGAACTAGTCTTTCAGTCCTGAGAATAGATCAGTCCAGTAAAACAGTTGTGTCCAGTTCTGGAAGCTTCCTGAAAAAGCATCCTCTAACTTTTTCTTGTAAATTATGTGGTCTTTATCTTCAATTATTTATGGTGTTGTAATGTTTTCGTCTTAACTGCGTTGACTTCAGAATGTCTGAGTTGTTTCTTAGTTAAGTTATAGCCATGAAATTGACTTTTTAGCCATTCTCACAGTTTTTCTTGCAATATATTTGTATTCAAATTTTAGCATTACGGTACGTAAGTGGCATTGTACTGTCTTGATACTGGTAGAGTACAGCTATTTAGTCATAGTCTTGAACTTGGAATTTGTGTAGAGTAACTTTAAGAAAGAATGCTAGTTTTCCTTGTGCAGTCTTTTGAGCAACTCGATGTTTAGGAACTGCTCTTTGTTTCAATTGTATATTGAACATATTCTAGAAAAAAATTACAAATCAAACGCCATTTTTAGAATGAGATTTCTGTTTAAGGGAAGACCACTGTAAATGATTTTGTAATCACCCCTGATCTATTTTATAAGTAGGGGTTTTCTTACCAGCAGCTGTTTCTCTGTATGACTGATAAGTGACTGAAGTCATAGCCATCTTCTAAGCGAGGAAACTGACGCTGGCCAGCTTGTATCTGCACAGGATTTTGCTAGCACTTAATATTCTACAATTAATTGTAAGCGTAAAAGGAAAGGAAGGATTTAGTAATGCCGTAGTATTTCGTTTTCTCTTGGTGGTTCATAATTGTGTGCCAGCAGGTTTATACTCATCCTTTGGTTTGGGATTGATGTTTTACACGCGCCCCTTCTGTCATGCTGATGTCTCCACTGTGACTCCAACAGAGTAAATAGACATTAAAGACTATCCACATGGGAGGCACCAAGATAAAAGCTAAGAATAAAGTTTAAGTCCAGCAGATAATAGCTACTGCTCAAGAAGTCAAAAGAGGATCGAGAAAATTTGTGATGGCAAGTTGGACAAAGCTAGCGTGGATTTCTAGTCTGTTACTTCATTTTTCTGGAGCGGAGGCTGATCCTTTACCATATCTCAGCACCTTCTTATTCTATAATCATTCACTCAACCCTCAAGAATAGTAAAACAAAACTAACTTCGTAATTCGTGTCATTGTACGATCTTTGTGCTTTCTTTCCCCCTTCTTTGGAACACTGCCAAACTACAACTTGTCAGCCACGGATGTGTATTTACAGCCTGCTGTCACCTGCTTCCCAGCAGTGCAGAGAGGCTTAGATTTTTAAAATGTAATCTTCCTAATATCCAAAAGCTGTTTTAAAGTGTTCCTTGTATTATACACAGCTATAATTGTGTTTCTGGCAGCAGTTCTGGGACTTAATAATAATTCTGTAATCATAACATAAATTATTTGAAATCTATTTGGGAATTTCTTTAGAATAAATTTCATTCCTTAGTATCATAAATGTCTCAAGTGTCCTTTAGTTGAATCAATTTGATTAGTCAGCAGTCATTAGTTTTATTTATACTTAATGGATACTTGCTAGCATGAAAACCAGAGGTACGTTTAACATTTTTTAGATTAATGCACAATACTATTGATAATTTTTGTAGTTGTTTGTGACTGCTATTGTATAGTGCTATTGTAAACTGCTAGCTATTGTATAGTGTAGCTTTTTTTAAACCTTTTTTTTTTTTTAAAGCAGAATGATTTTTCTAACCAGAATCTTATGTGGACTGCCAATATACAGATCAGATCAAAGGCTGGCACCCTGAGTGGATGGGGAGGAGGGGAGAGGGGTGGAGGGTTGTGGAAGTGGGGCTGGGGAGAGTGGGGGCTGTAGTGGTACCATGAAGTCCCCCTGGTATCCATTACAAAGCATTCTCTCCTGATCCCGATGTGGTCCCTGTGGGGTGGGAAGGTAGGGCCAGTATTATCCTCATCTAGGTGAAGAAACTGAGACTCAGCATGATTTGTCTAAGGAAACAAACAGAACAGATGAGAAGTGAAATGAGACTTTAACACAAGTCATTTGGATCTAGGTTTTTCTGAAGAAATAACCCAACTTTGTTTTTACTTACCTGCCTTAAATAATTTAAGTAGGTACAATTTTTTTACAAAAAGGTAACAACACTAATCTTAGTCCCCCTCTTTCTTATGGAGAGATGAATTATTTTCCTAGATATTAGGTCTAATCATAGTTGTACAACAAGCTTTCGTGGGTCATTGTTTTGTATTAAGCCTCAAACATTGAACATCTTGTCTGAATAAATATTTAGTAGCAAAATTTTTACAGAAATATATTGTGGCGTAGTTTAACTTGAGAGCTTTAACCCATATTAAAAGATACCCTATAAATGCACATGTGGATGACTGGTCCTTGATTTTAAATAGCTAAGACCCATACATTTCTTAGGTATTTATGGAACTGCCTTTCTTGCTATCTGCAGCTAAACTCTTAATTGGAGGTCACTTATAGCCTTGTGGGAACCTGTTAATAATACTGGCCTTAGATAATTTTCCACCTGTGGCCCAATTGCCATTCCTAAGTTTCTATTGGGATAGATCTCAGTCTCAATTCTGATTCCTGCCAAAGGCATCTTAGAACCACACTGTGGCCCTGAAGAGTGCCAGCCTTGCTTCTGTGCCTGCTGTCACCCCTGTGGTATGAAGGACACACTGAGTAATTGCAGAAAAGGTTATATTGGGGTCTAAGTTAAAACCAATACTCAAATACTGCATCAGGCGACTCCTTACTCAAAGTTGACCTCTCGGGTCTGAGCCCTGTGACTGGGAGGTAGCTATATAGAGCCGCCTTCTCTTCATAATGACATCCTGATATTTGTAAAGCACGATTTGAACAAGGTGTTTATTAAAGTCTAAAAACACATTTAGTTATTTTACATGCATTTCTTTGATTGTCGCCATGAGCTTGCAAAGCATATGGCGTTATTCTCGTTCTGCAGGTGAAATAACTGAGGTTATGGAGTTCAGGAGCTCACCCAGGGCTGCTTGGGAGCTGGGGTTTGACCCCAGGTCTGTCCTCAGCAGCCAGGCTCTTTCTGAACTGTTACTAATGTGCGGTCCTAGGGTGATGGGAATGTTTCACCTATGGTTATTTTTTATTAATGTGAGCATTTTGAATGTGTTTGGATTATTAATATATCTTCTTATAGAAAGTTTGGCTGTACATAGGGAGCCAGAATTTTTTTGGAGCCAAAAGAATTATTATATTTCACTTAAATTATCCTCTTCCCCTGAAAATGGGAAAAAAAGAAACAGATATAAGATAGTGCAACTTTGTTGAAAATTTATAAAAACAACAAAAAACCCTTTAAAGTAAAAGAGCTAAAAACAAAAGTGGATATTTAAGTAAAATCCTAGGCTTTTATTTCTAGGAGAGAGGTTTGGTTGTCCAGACCAGTCCTCTCACTTCTTTAAGGAAATTATGGCTTATGTCTCTTTTGCCTGGAGCCATGGCTTCTAGTCCAATGCTCTGTGATGTTATGTCAGCTCCTTCAGAGGCTTCTCTGAGTGGTGAGAGAAGTGGAAGTTGGTTGATGGTGAAAGATTTGTAGTTTTAGCTGATTTATTTTTATGTAAAAAGTATACACGTTCATATTGGTTTCTAGAAGAGGGTAATAACAACTTATCAACCATAGCTCCATGGTAGCCAGAGGAAGTTATGTTGGCAAGTTGAGGCAGCCTAAAGACTTGATAGGCAGACCACTCATGGGTGTCGGTGGTAAACATGGATTGGATTCCTTTTTTCCACACTGATCTGCTACTGTCCTAGGTCCTGGAGTAAAGGAATGCAGCGCACAGGTGTTATATAATCTCAGAAAGCTTAGACAACTGGACAGGAACAGACAGTTGTATATGGAATAGATAGGACAGGTTCAAGGATGGACGCCATTAGTGACCAGTTTGCTGGGGCGAGGTGGGAGATACTGGGCTGCCCCGGGATTTGTGGGGCAGGGAAATGAAAGTTTGATGTTAGTGTTTTGTGTTCATCTGTCTTAATGGCATTTGAGGAAAGACCTAATATCACTGTGCATTGGACTATTTTATTTCTACTATAAAATAAATAATGCATAAAAAGTTCCAGGTGCAGGTGCTGTTCCTAGCTCCGGAAGCTCAAAATGGAGAAGACGCTCTCCATGGGAGTGTATTCTAGTTAGTGTGAGAGACTGGCATGTAGGTCAGTACAAGAAACTGACTCTTTTTATCCATAGGGATATTATTACCCCAATTTTACTGTTGTGGCGTTCTCTTGGTAGCCTCTTGAAGCAGTGGACATGTCCTAAGTGTTCCCCATGTGGTAGGGTCCCGCCAGCACTGGTGCAGCTGTGGATTACGGCACTGCAGGTTTTAACTCCATCACACAAGGCCAGTGGCCACCTCCTGAGAAGAACTAGGCTAGGCTCAGAGACACACAGTTGTCTCTTTTCAGTGAGCCTAGAACCCCTGAGGGGAGACACAGACAACTCATTGTAGTTGTCAGATGTGCTGAAGGGAAATGTGAGGTGGCAGCAGAGGGGAGCAGTTAGGTATTGGGCATGGGGAGGTGTGGGTGTGTAGGGATGAGGGAACTTGCTTGGATAGAAAAGATAGCATTTGACGTGAGACTTACGGAGATGACTGAGATTTTGTTGGAAACACATCAGAGGCTCAGAGAGCATTAAAGTGGTGAATGTGGCCAGAGATTAGGAAGAAGAGCTGCACAAGGCGCTGCTGAGATGCATTTTGGGAACTTAATGTGAAGAGATTTGGGTCATGTCACAAGGAGTAAAGTGGTAGTGTTTTAAGCTGGTTAATGAGACGGTGTGTGCCTTAGAAAGATAGAAGACCAGTTCAAGATGGTTGTACTATTCTAAATGAGAGGTTTTGAGACCCTGGAGAAGTACAGAAGAGAGAAAGGAGAGATTCTACAGAAATAGAGTTAAAATAAGAGCAAAGGACTGGAGGCATTGAAGATATTGAGGACTCTAGTGGGGTGGCTAAGTGGGTGAAAGAGAAGCAGGCACAAACCGATGAGCTTGCCTTAGGAGAGAAAAAATTTGAAAACTCTACTTGTAAGACTTTAAACATGAAAATCACTAGCGAGCAGCTGGAGGTGGAAATGAAGTCAGATGTTTCACGCACCGGGAGAGTCTGCCCGCCTCCCTTGGGGTGGCATTAGCCTGGAGCACCGACCACTGAGGTGCTGGAGTTAAGAGATGAAATGGGGGATGTTGGGCCACGAGGAGGCCTTCTGCAGACATGGCTGAAAGGGACATTTCAGGAGAACGGTAATGGTGACAAGGCATAATGGGGGGAGGCCCGGAGAACTGAGTGGCCTAGGGTCACAGGTGGTGAGGGGTGCTTGCATGAAGGTCTCAAGTCACTGTTGGGAATGAGGAGAAAGAATTTCTCGTCTCAGATCCTCAGGTAGGGTGAGTGGTTGTGAGACAAGTAGTCTTTATACACAGACATCAGTGACACCCTCTGGTGCTTCAAAATCTTTTAAGGCAAATCATACATTTTTAAAGTCTCATTTCAACAAATGCTATATAGGAACAGAATTTCTCTTAGTGCATCGGTATAATCAGCGATACACTGACGGGAGAAAACTTCAGGCTGCTTTTATTGGATAAGGACCACGAGGCAAGCCCTTGTTAGGATCTGTCTTCTTGTAAGAAGCATACATGAGAGCATTTAAAACATTTTGTTTTTTGTGGTAACTGCTTCCACAAGCTCAAACTCACTTATTTAAATGTAAACATCTTCCATAAATATGCGATGTTTCCTACCTGGCCTGGTAATCCTATGACAATTTGAATTATAACATCCTGCAGTATCTTCAGTTAGTAAATGAAAACATTTCCAAAAAAAAAAAAAAAATTCCTGTATGTAACTTTCCTCACATGTTTAATATCTAAGTTAATACCCATAGTCAAAGGTGGGGCTGTTGACAGGAAGTCTGAGGCTATGGGCAGGGGTGGTGGAGAGAAGAGGCCGAGGAAAATGGTGGTTGGGAATGCAGAGTGGGGCCCCAGATTCACAGGACACCTTAGTGCTTAGACGCTGACCTTGGCTGAATGCCTGGGCACAGGCATCTCTTTACTTACCTTCGCAACAGAGAGCAGCATTTTCTCATGGACTTGCTCAAAGGATGAAGTGAGTTTTCTTAAAGTACTAAGCCTGGGTCCACCGTGATTTTGGTCACTGTTACTAAGGTTGCTGTGATTTCTACCTATTACTGTATTAAGGGAAAGTGTGGGCCTCGGAAGCATAGAAATCTGGCTTTGCACCTCCTTTTTCTTAGTTCAAGAAGTGACACGACCTTGGATAAGCCAAGTTCGTATACCTCCCTCAGCAGAAGGCATGTACCAGCTCCACGCTGCCGCCACCAGTGGTCTGAGTTTGTTTGCATTTGGTGTAGTCCCAGTTCATAGTCTCAGCCGGCAGATATTTGTTGGCTTTTCTTTTCCTGCCTTTAACATTCGGGTTTCTTTTCTTTCAAGTCCGGCCTGGAGAAGAGCGTCGACCAGGCAGTGGGTGAGTGGGACATCGAGAAGGCCGAGGAGCTCAGCGACCAGCTGGCCACACGCGAGGTGAGGCTGGGGACGGGCTTTGTCTGTGTCCAGATTTCCTAAAATCAGTGTCCATTCTTTTTATGATCATGTGTGGCTTCATTATTCACATACTTGATCTAAGATTTTCCTTTCCGCTTATTTCCTCCCTCTCAGTTTACCATTTATTTCAAAATGCTGAGTTTTATTTCTATCTTCATAATCTTTTAAAATTACTCTGGTATAAAGCTTGTGCTGGAAGTAATTCTTGATTGAAATTCTACCCTATATTTCAGCTAGTTCAGGTTTTTACAGCTTTGATTAGCTTTCTTCTTCCATTTGCATCTTTAACTCTCCCTGAGGGCAGTTATGTGTTCCAGTGTTATGTCTCTCAGTGTTTGCTTACCCTGGCTCCCCAAAATGCTTTCTTACTGCTCGCTCCCTCAAGACTTCTCAGCCCTTTTAAAGACCTCCAGTATAATGATAACAGTACAGTGAATGTCCTTTTTCCAGAAAAAGGCTTCCAAGGATTACATCTTGTGCCCTCTGGGAGGCATATTCCCAGCAGCCCACTGGGAATCGCTGCTAGACATTGCAAGTCACCGTCATATGTGTTTTGTTGTTACCATAGTTTCATAATTCTTTTTGTCCTTTCTAAGGAAAAAGCTCCACCACAGTTTTCTCCTTTAGCATGTCCCTGCCTTCCTCACCTCGTTTATAAACTTGAACCCTCCTTGGTGTCAGATGGCTAGAGGGGCATCGCTCCTCCGTGCAGTCTGAGGGCCACGTCCCTGTCCTTTCTTATGGGGTGAGCATTTTTCTAAACTGAGACTGGTGATGAAATGACTATTTTAGTAAATTTTCTATGAAAATATTTGTCCACTATCATCACATGTCAGAAATCTGCCATTGATGCTGTTAGTTTGTTTTGCTTGTGGCTGCTGGCCATAAGTATCTTGTGGGGCTTGTATTTTTATGTAGGGAAAAAAACAAGTCCAGAGGTGAGAATTAGGGATTTATAAATTCTCTCTCTTTTTCTTAGGCCTTTTAAAATCAGTTGCCATCTTAAATACCTCTGTGAATAATATGTGTATGTTTATTTATTAATGGCTAATCTAAAGGAAATTCTAAAGCTGTAGGCTTGAGTTTGGCACATAGAGAAGAAGCCGCAGAGATGGCAGGTATGTGGCCTTTCAAAAAATTAAGTTAAAATAATTTCAGTATTTTTTTTTCTTAGAAGATCCATTTCTTCCTTTCCTGTTTATGATACGTGTGCTTTCATTTTGACTTTGTTCTATTTTTCGTCTTAAGTCGTATTTTGATTTTATTGATTATAACGTGCATTGAATAGCATTATAGTACTCTGATTATTATACTGACTCCTTCGGTTTGGTAGATATCTTGGCTTTTATGTCTATGAATCAACTATGTACTAAAGATCATCTTTAAAATTCTGTTCAACAACATAGCACCTACTGTTGTTTGTTAGCAAGTAGTGCTATTATTCCAGGTATTTTTGATGCTTGGAACTTACTTTCCCCTAGAGGTGCCGCTGAAAGTATTAGGTACGTTTCCAGGCCAGCTTGTGAGTATACAAAGTATCGCATGGAATATCAGTAGTACTGATCTCATCTGCAGATTTTGGGGAGTTGATCAAGAAGTGTCAAGATAATGGTAAGGAGGGACATACATGGGGGCTGGCTGGGTCAGGACATGTGACGCAATGTGGAATACTCGATTACCAGTGGGATATTTAAGTACCAGTTTACTGACCTAGGAATATTCAGAGCAGGGTGCCAGAGTCTTCCACACTCCCTGTTGAAGACCAGTACTTGGTGTTGCTGCCTGTGTATTTTTCAGTATCTGAAAGTCCACTTAGACCTTGAGTCACTTATCACTGCCCCCATTATGACTTCCTGTGCCCACTCTGGCTCATCCTTCCAACCCCACCTGCCTGTCCCTTCCCACCATTCTCTGATATTTCTGAACGCCCCAGAATTTGGAGATTATATACTTGGTATAATTTGCTATATGTGATGTTTGACCACCTTTCTTTGGAATCCCTTTTAAATTCTGGATATTGGTTATTGTTTGCTGTCTAGCAGCTCCTGGTACCATCAGCACCTGCTGGTTTCTGCGCCGACTAGATAGCTCTAGTAAAGCTAAAGCTAGACACATAATGAAAACCACCAGAGTGTGGGGAGTATGGCTGAGTGTGTGCAAGAAGGCTTCTCTCTTCGTTACTCCCCAAAAGCTCAGAGGTCTCCTCAAACTGGTGTCCCGTTGTTGATGCTTTGTCCAGTTTTCCTTTTGGAAGACCCAAGAGTTGTGTATTTTCTCTCCCAAATAGCAAAGTGACTGATCTCGGCCAGAGGCCCCGGGTCAGCACATTTCCTCAGATCCCCGCCTTGCTGAAGGTGGAGCGGCCAGTACAGCCCTGGCGGCCAGTGCTGCCTTCGGCGCCTCTGGTCCCTCCGTGGCCGGCTGCTCTTTCTTCATCTCTGTGTTTATCAGTACCTGGCACTGGTTGGGGGAATTCAGAGAAACATTCACTTTACTGAAGGCTCTATGCTCCTTTGAGTAAAGTTTGTAATGCTAAAGTTTCAAGGGTTGAGCATATTTGATTTTTAAAAAAAAATCTTTTAGTCTTAAATAATTTCATACTTTTTCATGTGAAATTTGTAGATTTTCTATTTACCCTTCACCCAGATATTTGAAATGTTAGTACTTAACATTTGCTTTATCATTCTTTTGAATTTATATATATTATTTAGATTTGCCAAATGTCTCATTGATTTCTTTTTAGCAAAGGAAATTTTCTCTTTCCTGGTCTAATTCATTGCATTTTGTTGTATCTCTTTAGTCATGATAATCTGGAATCATTCCTCAGTCGTCTTTACTTCTCTGGTATTTTTGGAGAGTAGAGGCCAGTTATTTTGTGGGATGTGCCTCAGTTTTTGGTTGGTGTGACATACCCTCATGATTAGGTACAAGTTGCTCACTTTGGCAGGAATATCACGTGAAGTGCTGTGTCCTTAGCAGGATATCAAGTCACGTGATATCTCTTGGGCTTATTTATTGGCACTGTTCCTTTATTTGGTTAAGGTGATGTCCCAATTTTTCTCCTACAGTGTTACTTTTTCTTAATGGAATGAATAAATGTTTCATGGTGTGCTGGGAGGTAGCCACACTATGTACATGCTCTCTCCTTATGCGTTCTGGCGCTAGCATCCGTTGCTTTTGTGGTAGTTGCCAGATGACTTTAGATCTTTAAACCATGTTGTTGTTCTTTTCATCTCTACGTCACAAACCAACTCTTAAATTTGGCTTAAATGAGATATTGAATTACAGGATTTTTTTTTAAATCCATGTCAGTCTCTACATAAGTCTGGACAGTTGAGAATTAGATACAGTTTTCCTCAATTTTAAGTATTTTGAAATTATGTGCTGATGTCTAGATGTCATTAATCAGGCAGCTTAGGTTGAATTGGATGTGGGTTTCCTGAAGGGGAGGAGACAGGGTTGCCAGTGGCCTTATATCCACGTACGGTTGCTGTGACTCCCACCTGCCTGCCTGCCTGCCTGCCTGCCTGCCTGCCTGGCGTTCCCTTATGAGACTCCTTTCTCCGCCTTTCGGTGCTGCTGGTCTGGACTCGCAGCCTCAGACTGTGCATTTCCTTTGAAAATACTGGGTTTCTGCTTTGGTGTTGTGTTTTGTCATCCTGCTATTTTAGAAATGGGAATTGTTTAATACTAAGTATTTTCCATCTTAAAGGTTGGTATTTCCTGTCACACTTTATGACAAACGAGATTGCTTTAGAAATACATGATATTTTCAGCACTTGTAAGGATAGTAAACATTTTCTCAAGTGTTCTTTTTATTTCCACATAAATATAATGCTTTGTTCTAGTAATATAAATCAAATTTATTTAGTGCAGGGTCAAAGAATTCTGATTAAAAGAAAAGAAACAGTAATTCGGGCCTTCTTTGTTTCCTTGTAAAGTGGAAAAACATCTGGAAAGTGTTTGCTGTTCAGCCACGGACATGGGAAAGATACTGATGCCATGTTAATTAAGTGCCTGTGAAGAATAACTAAAGTAATCAAGGTGGAATTCTTGAATAAATAGTTTAGCTTGAGATTTAATTTTTCATATTTATCCCCTCGGTGCTATCACCGTGGATATGAGATGGGATTTTGAGAAGTAAGTAATTGTGAATTTGGGGTAGAAAGCCTTTATGAATTAAATCTATATGTGCTTGGTAGGTGTCCTTTTGGAAATCAGGTGTACTGGGTTTTAATCAGTACCACTCTCTTTTCTCAAGAAGCAGGACTGGGGCCTGCTGATAAAGCCTGTGCTCAGAGGCACAGATCCCAGTGTTCCTAAAGCCTCTTCCAGCTACAATAAGTGAAACTAATTTTTGATGTTTAACATTTACAAGCCTGTAAAACCAATAGGGCAACATCAGTGTTGAGAAAAATGAAGGCAAAGGTAGAACTATATCCGAAAATGGGCCTTGAAGACAGTTCCTCAACAAACAGTAGGTGTCCCAGAATAAGACTGGCTGTCATTGTCACACAACAGCATTTATTTTTCCAGAGTCATATTCCTTAAATTGACATGACATTGGGATTACATCATTTGATTTGGGGGCTGGGTCCAGTCCATGTGCTCGACGCCTTGGTTTTGCCCAGTGATGTGTCGCATAGGACTGTTCCACCTGTTGACTGGATACTTTTTTGTTGTTAACAATCTCTAAGGAAAGATGAAGTGGAAAAATACACATGGGTTTGTGTGATGCTGATGAAATTGTTCTGATTTGAAAAGAGTTGTTTTTTAAAAAGAATGTGTCTGCGCACGTACACTCACCTGCGCTTGTCTGTGTCTTGTTTGTTAACGGCGACCTTGACTTGGAAGCACATTCCATTCATTGATCTCACTCCTTGAAAATGCCATTCTTTGGTACTGGTCTTTGCTGACACATTATCTTTGGTACCATTCAGATCATATCAATTTATTAGAAATCATTAGAAAATGTATTTTAAAATGAAGTGCTAAATCCTTCATGAATGAACTAGGCAGCACTTGGGGTGCATTGCATGCTTTGGAAAGGGGATTTTTCTCTCGCATCTGCGTGTTGTCCAGCTGTAGAAAAACACCAGCTGGACTTGGCAGCAGACATTGAATTTCTTCCTAGGAGTCACACCTACTCTCAACAGGATACATTGCTCACGTTGGGCTCACTTACTTTGTTTGGGGACAAGAGGTTTCTTGTGAATTTTCTTTGAGCTTTGTGTGGCTTTATGCCCTTAAAGATGACTCTTCCTATAAGTGACTCAAATAGAATGCTTTTTGGCAGTGCCAGTTAAACTTAGTTCCTTCAAGACGCCAGTACCTCATGTTGGCATAATAACCATTTGTGTAACTGGGAAAGAGTGGTCATAGTGTGTTTTTTCCTCATTTGCAAGGTATTGATATATGCACATCTGAGAGATTTTGGTTATACTCTACTAACATCTTTGCTGAGGCCCCAAATGTTCTATTTACAGTAATGAAATGATAAAATGTCTCAGATTTTAAAAGTCTTCTGCTTGAAATTGTGACAGGAAGCCTCAGGCAGTGACTGCGGTCTTTAGTGCTATTGAGCATAGTATTTAGAATCTAGCCAAGGTAACACAAGAATTAATGATAAAAAACGTATCATTTTCATAGTGCTTTTATTGATATAAATAAATACTACATTGGCAGTGTGAATTAAAAAATTAACAGTTAAAAAAGACTTTTAATTTTTGTTTTCTGAAACAGGTAAGGTTGGTAATGTTGAAATATGAATAGTTTGTTGAGTGAAGGTAGAAAAGACTTTTTAAAAATTGAAATTTGAAATGTTGTTTTTTTCCTAGCTAAATGAATTAAATTAAATGCTTTCTAACTGTGGATACATAATTAACTTCTAACATGAACT